>NC_054754.1:18599644-19199644 GCF_018143015.1 Lytechinus variegatus | reverse complement strand
CTGTTTGTATGAATAAAATTATGCACCACAGGATTCTGGAAGAAATTGTGTAATTGCTGAGATATATGGGAAATAAGCGCGGATTCTGGCACTTCCGTCGGTCTTTATTCTAGCAATAATAATATACACTGTACCATGTGTGCCTATCTGTGTTGGCAATCTTCAGTGTGATCGTATTTCAGCTTAAATTTTTTGATTTCCCAAAGTTTAGTTTATGTAACTGTACCAGATCTAGATCCACGATGATATAGTAATGCTTAACCTTGGTTTTAAAGACTTTCTAACGAAATCACTGTTCAACTGCAACTACTTTCATTTAGCTTGAAGACCATTTTTAATTTCTCCTCAGAGTGGTCTTAATACACATATATACATTTTTGAGTATGATTATAATCTACAATTCTTAGCAGCATCAAGCAAAAATCCCCCTCAATATTCCACAAATCCATCTGCTTATCTGGTCGGTGACCAAACACGACAACCTCGCCATCGCGATAGGCAGCTGGATTGGCTCCGGGCGACAGGCGCTATAATCAAGTCCGCATCTCTGTACGCTGCCAGGCTAGACGGGTTCTGTTCTGCGACCCCGCATGCCCCTACGAGCTGGGGGCTGGCAATATGCAAATGGGTTTCGCAGAGCGAGTGTCAGTGACAATTACACGAAATCAGATGACAAATGCTTGTTATAATGTCAAGTGTATGGATTGTTCGAAAGGTAAATTTCGGCTCTGTCCGCTAGATTGAATTATAGAATTAAATGCCTCGATGAGATTGGAAGCTTTTTATTTCAATGTATTTAGGGATAAGTGCATGATGTAAGATATTGGAATTGCCAAAATGACAAGAAATTGATTCTGGGGCCGTGTCATAAAGCTGTTCGTAAGCTAAGAGCAAACTTTAAGAACAACTGGTAAACCTTTCTTACTCACTTTACCATCACCATTGAACAAACCCTTTACCACAAGAAAGGATCACCAGTCGTTCTTCAAGTCGCTCTTAACTTAGGAACAGCTTTATGAAACATCCACCCGGTCCGTGAAGAGTTACAAGCAGTGTACATGGACATGCAAGTATAGCACAATATTCACCAATTATCCAGCCAACACACTTAGGTTGTATCTGGTCTAGATTAAATTTGACAGCATCTTAGAATAATGATTATAATCATAAATATAATGTGCAACCTACAAATGTTTTTTAGTGTTGCATATAATAATCCCGGCGTTAGCATAGCTGCCAAGGAGGTGCTTTTTAGCATTTCAAGGAATAAATTCCTATTAGGCATCCATTTTACTGGGGTAGAGAATGGCAAACACAGAGCAATGCCTTGCCAAAGGACGTTCATGCTGAGATGGGAGTTGAATCCTGAACTTTCAATCCTAGGTTAGAGACACATCCACTAGACCACAACTCTAATCTTTTCAAGTTCTTCCCAAATAAAACTAAAAAATTGCAACTCAAATACAGTTGAGGGCAGATTTGTCCAAATAATCCTGCACTTGTTATCGTTTGTGGGGCTGTCGTGGTGTAGTGGTAACGACTCTCACCTCTCAATTAGAGGGACGTGGGTTCAAATCCCAGACACGGCATGTTTTCTTCCAGCGAGAAATTTACCCACATTGTGCTGCACCCAACCCAGGTGAGGTGAATGGGTACCCAGCAGGATAAATTCCTTCAAATTCACCAAGCACTAGAAGGCTGCTTGATCTAAAGCATTACTTAACAATAATTACAATGCGCCTCGGAATACATTATTTCTGGATTGTTGGCGCAGTATAACCGTCTATTATTATCATTATTATTTATGTCATGTCATTCATGTCATCTCTTTACACTAAAAAATATCATACATATCACCAACATTAAAGAGTGGTGAAGTTTTATCAGCATGAGGCAATTTAGAAGAAGTGGGCACACACGTCTGCATGATGAACGCAAGTAAAGATACAGACAGAGTTCGCAAGAGTACGTCGGATCATCGATGCATATACATTGTGCATAAATGCGAGACACGAGACAGTACAGTTGCAACGGACCGATGGGAGCATTTCTCTTCTTTGGCTGGGTGGACAGTATCGCGTCCTAAGGGTCACAAAGTCGAGCGTGCAACGCCATCCCCCTATTAATAGCAGTGGGGAGAAATTTTTAATCATGCCGGGTCGGTCAGCCGTGAAATAATGATGGCGGCTCCGGGGACGCAGACGGAACGTGGAATGTAATAATGATCAATCAATTGGAACGGGGAATACAGCTGTGCCCTCCTCCATGCCTTACCCCTCTGGGAGATTGTTAGAGACAGTGGTTTAGAGAGCATAGAAATGGAAGACAGAGAGGGAGAGACAGGCAGAGAGAGAGAGAGAGAGAAAGAGGAAGAGACAGACAGAGAGAGAGAAAGAGAGACACAGAGAAACACACAGACAGGGAGGGAAGGAGGGAGTAAGAGGAAGAAAGAGAGGGGGTTGTGTACAGTAGAACTGGGCATATCCTTCTTTTAACAACTCCATTCAAACTTAACATTGAAAATATCTAACAAATTAATAAAATTTGAGGGAAGCAAAAGAAATTCCTTAAAATCCAGCACAGGAGGAGACAACTAAATGGTGACAGTTATACCTAACAAAATATTAAGTATATAGCTTGGATTGTTATGTATATGAAATGCAACTGTAAGTGAATGTCGAGGTCAGCACCTTAACGAATCTAATCAAATTCTAATTCTCTTCATGACAACCATGTAAACATCCAGATTTCTCTTGTCACGGCATACATCACTTTGCATTGTACAGCCAATATCGCCCCAATTTAAAAGCACCGACCAGCAGATTATTGCCAATTTGCAAGCTGACAAAACAGAATTACAATACAATTGAACTTCTCTGAGAAATGGAAATTCATACAGGATACTTGTGAATACAAATTCCCTTTTCAAAAATCAAACTGAGAGTTGATATGTGAAAATGTCACACTCACAAAGCAAGCATTTTTTGCTTGATTACAAAAAGGTTCATTAGGAATAAGATAAATTATTAAGTTTATGATTCTCTCTCATTAAATTCCACCATTTAGAAGAAATCATGATAACAAATAAAAAAAACACCCAAACTTTTGAAAAACAGGTGTCACAATTCTTGTGCTCAACTCTTTTAAGAGGCAACATACAATTATGCAGAAACTTTATAAGTTATATGTAAAGCAAAACCTCTTACAATAAACTATTCTTAACTTACAGCTGAAATGCGAACAATGTATAATTGCTCTGAAGCTTGGAGAAGCACCTTAAACTAAAGTGAGTGCATAATTTTTGTAGAATACGAGTTGCGCTATAAAATGAGTGAAAATATCACACACTAATTGGTAGTACAAGCAGATCACTATTTAATATTCCCATTCTGCACATGAGCGAGACAAAAGTCATTTGGCTGTAAACCGGAAAAGTGCTCCATAAATCACTGAGAATTTTTCAAGTGTTTTCAAAATATGCTTCTTATCCCGTCTAAAAATAACATTTACAAAAAAATTGTTGAGTAATGTTTGGTATTTGGCAACGGGTCAATTGATAGCCAATTAATGAAAGGGGACAATGTATTTGAGACTTTCCCCCGATTGTAAAGTAATGTAACCTACATTCTGTATTTACGCAGTGTTCCTAATTTATCAGAGTTGAAAATTGCAGATTGTTGCACTAAGCAAGCTTACTGGTACCTATTAAATTGAAAAAGAGTCATATCTTGAGCTAATTAAATAGGTTTCCTGTAAAAACGTATCCTTTTCAACATTTCATATTTCAATTTTGAAAGATTTGTATTTTCATGTGCGATGATCAGCTTTTTTAATGCAACTGAGATACGCTGAAAGCAGCATGCTTTTGAAGTAAAAATTGTTGACTGAATGCAGCGGTAGAAACGTCCCTCCTTCACGTGGGATTGGTAATACTTTCGTGAATGACAGAAAAGAAATACCCTCCTTGTGGCCCAAACCATGATTTATCGCAAAATCCCAGAGGGAAAGGAGAACCATATTTTGATGAAAAAAATCTTTTCCTGCCTCAAACCGCAATATTGGTCACAGATTTCCGATCCGTTAAAGTCTTCCATTGTCTGAGTTAGACCTCATTTATCACCAGAAGCTTCCTGAAATTCCTTCAAACATCAAACCATACCTCTTGGAATAACTAGCATGTTGTTCTTGTTTTAAATTGCAGGTAAGGCATGAATGTGAATTTTGTTTATATACTGATGTATTATCAAATGATAATTTTCTCAACATTCACTATTTTCTTTAACAGAAAAAGAAAAGACAATTGCAACAAAATGTGTCTCTCGACAGAGCTACTTGGCCATCTACAAAAGAAAGTACAATTTTGCTCTAAGTTTGGTGACCCTTTCAAGTCCTCAACGTCCACTGTCAAACTTGTTTGGTGTGCGTTTCTACAATACCATTACTACCACCTTAATGGGTGTTGCAAGAAAATATTTGCAATTAATTACAAGTTTCAAAGGCTAATTTACAAGTGCTAGATCAATCCTAAATAAAGCAAAGTTGGTTCACACTCGCTGATGCAAGAAGGAGGCCAGGGATCAATTGCAAAATTGCAATTAAATTAAAAGATTTGCGATTGAATTTAGGATGGAAATTTTAGTTGCGATCAATTCCAAGTTTCTTACGAGGCCTCATAAGAGAGAAAGAGAGAGAGAAAGACAGACAGACGGACAGGAAAATCATAAAGCTTTTGGTTGGCAAGTGACTACCTAATCACCTCCTGCCAACAATGTTCTCAGGCAATGCACAACTTCAACGTATGCGTCACAGAATACACCAGCTGAAATTGACATCTAAATTTAGCGGTGGTTGTGACGTCGAAAGAGAAATTACATGGACAGAGATGTCCCAGGCCCCACAGGTATTCGGGTGAAGTTCTATACCGAAAAGGTTAAAGGTCACGGAGCGGTGACGGGAACTGTCAATGGAGGGCATTCAACAAAAAATAGCTTTCTTTTGTGAAGGCTTGTGAATTATGCAGCCACTGCAGATCGTGACAACTACGTAAATTCTAAAGCAAATACTCCGCTTTTATGAAGCACTTATACATCAAGATTGACATTTGAAAGAGCTAAGCAATGTATCATAACAAAGGTAATTTATGAGAAAAATCTCTGGGCTACAGAGATTGGACATATCTGTACTAAAGGTAGTAATGGATAAATATGTATAATGTAATATGAAGATTCAGACATTAACAGTTTTGAAAAATGAAAATTGAGTATGGAAGGGGGGGGGGGGGGCAGCTGAGCAGAGATGGGTAGGATCTGTTCTACAGGTAATAATATATACATATATGCATATGCATATACTGTGAGAGAGGGGGGGGGAGCAAAAATAGTGAAAAGAGAGGGAGAAACAAAAAAAATATATAGAGCTAGAAGAAAAATATACAGAGCTTTTTGCAGCGATGTGTTTTCCTATTAAAGGTAAATGCTAGTTTTGGTAACGATATCAAAATGAGTTCGTACAGAATCCAATGAAATGACCACTAAAGTGTCTGTTTGTATAAATAAAACGCATGTGCCAAAGGATTCTGGAAGAAATTGTGTAATTGCTGAGAAATCAGCAAATAAGCACGGGATTCGGGTAGGGCGTCGGGCCCGACGCCCTAAGCAATAATTATACATTGTCCCACGTGCGCTTATCTGTGTTGGGGATTTTCGGTGTGAACATTTTTCAGCGTAGATTTCAAGATTTCGCAAAGTCCAGTTAATGTAACTGTACCAGATCTAGATCCTCGATGATATACTGGCAATTAAGCCTTGTTTTACAGACTTTCTCATGAAATCAGTGTTAACTGCAACTACTGGAATTTCTCTTTAATGTTATACTTTGTCAGTATTGTCACATGATCACGAATTGACAAATCGTTTATCTAGAATACCAATGAATATTCATAAGAGGGATGTATACACACATAAGGGAGAGTGGGAGAGAGAGAGAATATGCTGAAAAAAATGATATGAAAGGATAGAGAATAGACTCTCAATTAGTACAAGGGAAACAATCAATACAGCGCTCTAATGAGATGTGAGCGCACCCTGATAATATATTGAGGATGCATCTCTAACTCTAATACATTGTGTTCGTGCTTCAATTTCAAGACTGTATATCAACCTTTTGTTATGTGCATAGCTCAAACCAATTTGCATCCTTTCTCATTTTCATTCAAATACTGAACATTATCGCTGAGTTCACACTCACATAAAGGGGTGTTTATGACAACTATTAAAAACCCCCAGTTTTTGTGCTTGATACTGAGTGGATTAAAAAACAATCCAGATCGACTGTGGTTAGGGGACCAATCTAATCCTAGATTTGATTTGCATCCGAGAGATCTATATTTAAATCTCAAAGGATCTAAATTCAAATGATTACAGCTTTAAAAACAAATCTTAAGGAATGTGTTAAGAATTTAGATTTGCATATAATTCATCTCAAAAATCCTTCCATTCATCTCCTACCCTTTTTCCATCCCCTCTCCCATTTTCTTTTGATCCTTACCTGTAGCATCCTCTCTCTTTTTTCACAACTCATTTTTTACCCCCCCCCCCCCATTTAAAACTCTCTCCAAGGCCTCACAATAATACCATTAGGAACTAGCAAGATATGGTGATCTACACCTCCACTATATCCTTCTCACATCCTATATTCCCCTCGATATATATCACAAGGGAAAGGAACATGGCAAACATTCTTTCATCGCCATAAGAATCGGACGATGCAATCCTATTCAAGAAATCAAATTTTCCAACGCACATTTCCCCTCCTCCTCCCCGATTTCCCTCCCCCCCGTCGTCCGCAGTGTCGGTTGTTTCTCAAACACGGCGCTGCAAACAACGCAAATGGCAATCCAAACACCGACCCTCAATGATATCTGAAACCCTTGTATCTACAGAGCTACTGCTCACGCATTGAATATTCTAGGTCAAATGAGCAGAACTGATGCTAAAATTACACTCCCATTTTTTTTCTTTACTCTCTCCCTTCACTGAGTTTCAGAGCTCCAAATGAGAGCTTCCCAAGATGGAGAATTTATAAGCAATCAGCCAGGCAGTGTATCAAATCCGAATTTTACCTGTCAGAGATATCTACGAAAAAAAAATCAGTGTACCTGGAACGAAATGTCTATGAAAAGAACCTCAGTGTAGATTCAACATCGCCAAGTTCAGAGATGATTACTTATTTGACAAATAATATTATTTGACAAATCATTTCATTCTTCAATCGAGTCATATTCTATGAAATAATTTTCAAAAGAGTGGTACATCTGAGCCTCATTGCATCAAAGTTGCCATTGTGACAACTTTGTCATCCAATGGTAACTTCCATAGAAACAGTGATCAACAGTCAATCAAAATCAAGGATTGCAAGTTTTAAATCAAAACTCTAAATGTTGCAAAAAATATCTTAATTACACTGGCCTTCAATATTCAAATTTGCAGATGTTATACAGGAAAAGCACTGAATAATGACTTTGAATAAACCATTGATTGCCTAGACCACTTTGAAAATTAACTGGTTTTCTCTTCTTTGAGATGAATTGTAAAATTAAAGCAAGGTTTTTTGTGGGGTTGATGTAGATTGCATGCACGAATATATTTGCTGATAAAATAACACTTTTGTTTAAAAAGATATTAATTGGAAATCAATAACTCGAGAAGATGTGAATAAAAACATTCAAACCATAAGCCTGTCATCTGTAGACCGAGTATGCAAAGTCAAGGAGAGCTAAAAATTGAATTTAAATGCCACAACTGATTCAAGTGAGTAAGATTAACGTCATGGAGCTGGGCTGAGCCCAATGAGTGACAGTTATTTTTCTTGGGTAATTCTATTTAGTCATGCAAGACAATACTCACTGACATTACTCAGTGAGAGCAAGAAGGGCACCAGTATGCTTTTCACACCGCATTTCCTTACCCCGTACTATCCTGAACCTCGTACTATAACACCATACTGTCTTTTTTCAATTCACGTCTTCCCCCATACTATTTGCTTACTTGGGGTTAACGCCTTAACCCTAGACTCACACATCTCATGAAAATTTATGATTTTACAAAACAGAGCACAATTAACGTGCAATTTTGACTTCTGTGATTGGCTAATGTTTAGCCCCAGTTTTGTTTCACACTGTATCTCTTAGCAACGCCATTGTGGTGCTAGCACCACGATAAGCCAGCTAACCCTGTTATATTTACCGTGCTACCCCACTTAACCAAAACGTAGTGTAAAAACAAAGTGGGCTAAGCTTAACACCAGGGAAAATGGTGGGGCTAAGACCCCCTAAGCCTCACCATTTAGCAGGGTTAAGGAAAAAAAGTGCAGTGTGAAAAGCATATCATAGAATAGCTCATTCTGCGCAGTACAAGCAACAGAATGACCAGTCATGGCAATGGCATTTCTTGGGTTACTTACACGCTTATTCTGTGAAACCAATCTGATTAAGGTAGCCTGTGATTTGATTCAATTTTTCCATTGGGAATGTAAAAACACAATCTTATTATCCCAAATTGTGTAAAAAAAATTAGAAGTTCAGGGGTTTACTGTAAGGGTTAGATAATTAAAATATGGGGAGCATTTCATGAAACAACCTTTCACTTAAAACTGTTCTAAGCTACCAGAATCCTCGCTTCTTATTGGCTCAGATCAAATTAGCCAGTGAAAATCTTGAAATACTCCCATGGACATCATATTATTGTCCTGACTATCAATCATGTTACATTGTCCAGGTTATTTCTTCTGTTTCCAATCCAAAAGGTGTTTTTTATAGTGCATTTTCTTTTTGTTACACATGTTTTTCCCCAAGATTTTTCCATTAAAAAAAGTTCAGGAATAAATTCCTTACGATTTCCATGAGCTTGAACTTGAATTTATAAAATTGGCAATTTGCTGGTAAAACAGTGATTTCCATATCTTTGTTTTATTGCAGGATTATGTGAGGATTAATTTTCCTTTTAACTTTTGAAAATCAAGCTCAAGTAAGTTGAGTGGCTAACATAAAATTCATATTTCATTTTGTATCAATTTTTGTCTTTTGCTCAGAGTTCATAAATCCATTATCTGCATCAACATGAAGGTTGTACTCTAGAAAAAAAACACCTTTTAAGATACCGCCCACCTCATTTTAATCAGGTGGGCGGTTTACAATCATTTTAATGAGGTGCGCAGTTTTCATTGATAAGAAAGATTTTTGTTACCATCGTTTCAAGAGCAGAACTTCTGTTTCTATTTTGAATGCAAATCGTTACAGATATAGACATAGAATAGTATTTTCTGAGCAGCCATTTGGAGTAATTATTCCAGTTAGATTAATAGTTGATAAGATGATTATCTTTAATGGAGATAGGATCCCTGATCGCCCTTCATTAGTCATGCAATACTGAACACATTAGGTTGATACACACTAGTTTTTAGTTATGTAAATAGATAAAACTTCACAATGGCACTTAATAAGAGCGTTGTGGCCCAGTGGATTAGTCTCTGGACTTTGAAACAGAGGGTCGTGGGTTCGAATCCCAGCCATGGCGTAATTTCCTTTGGCAAGAAATTTATCCACATTGTGCTGCACTCAACCCAAGCGAGGTGAATGGGTACCTAGCATGAATTTATTCCTTGAAATGCGTGTGTGCTGTAATCTTAGTAATTACGGCTGCCACGCTACAACTACAGCTAAATATTCTTGTGACAGATCTTGGGGCGACTCTAGAAGGAATGGTCTCCCCAAAAGCATGCAATTTTTTTTTTGCGGGGGGGGGATTTTAGGGGGAAATTTGGGCTGTCCTGAAGGCGAAGTCCCTGTCACCCTTGTTTTTTTTCCTACACTGTCCTCTTAGATTATTCTACACTTTGTTGAATAAAAATTTGTTTCATGAACAGTTCATATGGTGTTATACCAATGGGGGAAACAGAGCAGAAATTAGATGAAATGGCATTTATGGGTTCAATGTTGAAGTTTATATTGACATTGATGACATGGTATACAGTTTGTCCATTATCCATAATTTTTATTTTAATGGTAGGCCTAGCAGATTTAGTATTGTGCTCTGAATTATTCCTGATATTTGCCTATAGATGCATTGGAGATTGGTCCTAAAGGCCTGGTCACACGGCCCAAGCGTTGTTGGAACGGTCGTGAAGCAGAAAAAAATCATCACCGCTCGCTACCGTTCACCATTTTCGATTTCGATTGTTTTTTTTTTCTTCGATTTTTTCCCCAATTTTGTGAGCGTAATTCGGCCCTCTTTCCCTACCGCTCCATGACCGCTCCAACAATGCTCGGGCAGTGTGACCATGCCTTAACCTAATATTTGTAAACTTAGTATAAATATGTATGTATACGTATGTGCATGAACATTTCTTTTTCTCTCTTTTTCAAATATTTACCCTAACTTTGTCTGTTATCATCATTTCACATACTCATTTTTAAATATACAGTATGCTATATGTATATGTACCTGTTATATCGAAATTGTACATTAAGTTTTATACCACTGTCCTGCATCCACAATGCGTCATGACCTGGGAACATCTCAACCTTTATTATGTTTTTTATGGACTTTGTTAATTTCTTTCCCTTATTGGGATTTCAATAAAGTGATATAAAATCAGATAGACCAACTAGTAGGAGATAAACTAGGATTAGACAATGCGGGAGAAACCAAAGGAATAGCAGACCAAATGGGTGTGGAGACTGTGGACCAAGTGGTAATTTTCCAATATGCAGTGCGGTGGGTGGGCTTGGAACATAGAAGAATCAGCGCACCAAAAAAAAAAATCGCTTGAACTCCCCTATGTCATTTTGATATCGCCCAGGGTATCTGCCTGTTTATTTGTCTATTGTACTACATACAGGCATTTCAATCTCTAGTTTGCTGCCCCAATTACCAACGCAACCGATATTGACCTTTGATAATTTCAATTCTGCTCGGGAGTCTTTGCGCATCATGCATGATTGTGCCAAGCGGTTGTGCAGAGTTGCCTCAATTGGACGATTGGCTGAAGCTCATTCCAGAATTAATCAAGTTATGGTATCAATTGGTGCATATTCCTACGATATGGATTGAAAATGCAATATAGTTACTACTGGCCTTCACATGCAGTATATATCTTGTGAAAAAGGAAGACTTGTAGAGATACAGTATCAGTTCTATGCCACAGACTGGTGATTTGGCATGCACAAACATGTAAAAAAATATCAAGTAACCATGGAAACGGATGAAACGGCGTCACCAATCACCAGATAAGGGCAACAGCCTGACACGGTTGATCGAAAGTATAAGAAGCAGCATTTCTGAGAATCCAATTGTCTTAATAAAGAAACAAGACAGATTTATCTATATTTTCTCATCTTTTTATTTTTTATTAATATCACTCTATATGATGATATTTGTCTAGGAAAACCTGAAATAAGACTATCTCTCACTGCTTATCCATCACTATATATCTAAAAGGACAATTTCACACTAAAAACCAATTTTTTTTAAAAGACTTTTTTACTTTAATTACAGAGCTCTGTATTGATGTAGGCAATTTTCATGGGTAGAAAATAACTATCCTTTAGCTGTCTTTAAAGACCCAGACCGGACCCAAAAATGAAATTGACCAATCAAAAGCTTATTAGCTACTAAATACAGCATTGTGAGCTTTATTCATTTTCACCCTTCCCAGCTGAGTATTTTGCTTAAGAATATTCCAATTATCGGGCTTCGAACCCGGCTTAGAAAATAGGCTTTATTGTGCTTTTCAAATGCCTCGAGACCGTGACGTCACGTTGTGTAAGAAGCGTCGCGATTCCATAGGTTTGTACACAGAAAAACTGGGTTATTTTTTTGCTTTCCAGATTACGCACTTCATTTTCTTCACTTCCATCACAGAGTGATATCACATATATTTTTTCCTACATGCTTAAATTATGAAATCTACAGTTTTGACTTTTGAACTAGTTTTTGCCATATTTATTTCCTGCTTATTTGGCGTAGATTTCAAATCTATCTTCATTTAGATTATGTATCACAACTTTTCCTGACATAGCAATTTAGGCCCAATAAGAGCCAAACAAAGAAGTCACAAAAAAGGCAGTGAATAGTTGTAGGTTTCCATAAATTTCAACAGTGAATAATTGTGAGTGCCATTTTCATCTGAAAACGAAAAAAAAAATTGGATTCATAATATAGAAATGGAAGAAAATACCCAATGCTTTTGTACACAAACCTATGGAATCGCAACCCTCCAGACACAACATGACGTCATCCTTTCCAGGCGACGTGGGGTGCTCAATCGAAGCGTACTTTGGAGGAGCAGTTTCTTTGATTTTTATCTAATATTTCTAAAAAATGGAAGGAGATGTATAGAATATTTTTGGTATATTTGTATTGTATGAATCATTGCCTTTCTTTTAATATATGATTGTTTTTACACCGGTCAGGGTCTTTAAGCCATCTCAAGAAGTTGTAAATAGATGTCCTTCATAACACATCAAACAATCTTGTTTGATATTTTTTATCTGCACAGCATGGTCACTAATATCAGCAACAACAAGCTATTAAGGTGTCAACTAGCATCTTATCATTTCAAATTATCTTAAAGCTAAATGACAGTAGAGTCAGTAAAACACCGATTTCGTGAGAAAGTCTGTAAAACCAAGGTTAAGTATTACTATATCATCGTTGATCTAGATCTGGTACAGTTACATAAACTGAACTTTGTGAAATCATAAAATCTAAGCTGAAAAACAATCACACTGAAGATCGCCAACACAGATAGGCACACGTGGGACAGTGTATATTATATTGCTGGAATAAAGACCCGACGGAAGTGCCCGAATCCGCGCTTATTTTGCTTATTTCTCAGCAATTACACAATTTCTTCCAGAATCCTTCGGCACATATTTTTTATTCATATAAACAGACACTTGGGTGGTCATTATATTGGATTCTGTAAAAAGTCATTTTGAGATCGTTACCACAACTGGCATTTATCTTTAAAATGCGTTCCATGGAGGGGTTCCAATGCAAGTTTGTGATTGCAGATAATTGAAGAAAATCTCTAGATTGCAACTTTCCATTAACTGATTTTCAAGAGAGTCGCTTTTTCTGTAAAGTCCACTCAACATCGAGAGTCCATCAAACAGAAAAGATTATCCTATTGTGAGTGCCACAGATTCATGATCAAATATAACCATAACTCTAGTGATTTGACGAGATTAATAGATCATAAAGATATCAGATTATTTTTAGCATAGATAGAGCAAAGCATGAATCGTAAGTCCACATGAAATATAATTCTATGTTTTATTATTTATTGGAAAAAGATAAATAGGCCAATCTTAAAATGTAACACTTTGAGTACCTCAAAAATCATCAAGTTCCTATAAAGATCCCTGAGAAAATTCTAGATCAAAACTTACCAAAATAAACTCTGTGGAGTAGCTTACCCCATAAGAAATCAAACCTTCATGTCAGCCATTAAATATAACATGCTAGCATCATGCATCTTCAATGTCTATGGTATATAATCTACTATTCACCCGTCAATCGCTAGACACAAGGGAACATCTTTCATCAGTATAAATGTACATATTCAATACACAACATCTAACAATTGAACAAAGATTGAATTTTTTTGGCAACAAGAACATTTTGTGGATTACTCCAAGGACTGGGCTATGAAAAAAGACTTAATAGTAATGCTGTAACCGATTTTTATTCCAATTCCCGATCCGATCCGATTTTCCCCTTTTTTCTACATTTTTCCGAACTCCGATTTTTGACCAGTGGGGAAAAAATCGGATCGGAAAAACCAAAACATAACATGACAAAAAAAAACACGTGGCGACATGTTTGCCGTCAAAATGCGCTGGTGGTTTGTTTTGATCTCAGACAAAAGCGGTGGAAGGAAAAGAAGATAAAGGGGAAGAAAATTATGATTTGTTTTTATCTCCGATATTAGCGGAAAGGCAGGTGGAGAAGATTATGATTTGTTTTGATCTCCGACATAATCGGGGAAGAACAAAACGATGATGATGATAATTGATGATAATTTGTTTTGATCTCCGACAAAAATGGAGGAAGAAAAAATACGAAAAGACGATATGTTTTGATCTTAAGCGGAGGCAAATAAGATTTAGTTGAACACGCTGACATGCGCGGTAATATTTACGACCATCTGACTATACGTCCTCTAAGAGTTTACGATTACCTCCGCCATCACTACGATGTTGTAGAGAAGGTGAAAATCATCTCTAACAACTTTGGATAATAGTGCGTCTTTTTCGGGAGGTCATCCGACCTTTAAGAGTTTACGATTACCTCCGCCATCACTACGATGTTGTAGAGAAGGTGAAAATCATCTCTAATAACTTTGGATAATAGTGCGTCTTTTTCGGGAGGTCATCCGACCTTTAAGAGTTTACGATTACCTCCGCGATCACTACGATGTTGTAGAGAAGGTGAATATCATGGTAAAGAACTCTGGATAATAATGCGTCTTTTTCGGGGGTCTTGCGACCTTTAAGAGTTTACGATTACCTCCCGCCATCACTACGATGTTGTAGAGAAGGTGAATATCATGGTAAACAACTCTGGATAATAATGCGTCCTTTTCGGGAGGTCATCCGACCTTTAAGAGTTTACGATTACCTCCGCCATCACTACGATGTTGTAGAGAAGGTGAAAATCATCTCTAACAACTTTGGATAATAATGCGTCTTTTTCGGGAGGTCAAGCGACCTTTATGAGATTACGATTACCTCCGCCATCACTACGATGTTGTAGAGAAGGTGAATATTATGGTAAACAACTCTGGATAATAATGCGTCCTTTTCGAGAGGTCATGCGACCTTTATGAGATTACGATTACCTCCGCCATCACTACGATGTTGTAGAGAAGGTGAATATCACGGTAAACAACTCTTGATAATAATGCGTCTTTTCGGGAGGTCACGCGACCTTTAAGAGTTTACGATTACCTCCGCCATCACTACGATGTTGTAGAGAAGGTGAATATCATGGTATACAACTCTGTATAATAATGCGTCTTTTTCGGGAGGTCAAGCGACCTTTAAGAGTTTACGATTACCTCCGCCATCACTACGATGTTGTAGAGAAGGTGAATATCATGGTAAACAACTCTAGATAATAATGCGTCTTTTTCGGGAGGTCTTGCGACCTTTATGAGATTACGATTACCTCCGCCATCACTACGATGTTGTAGAGAAGGTGAATATCACGGTAAACAACTCTGGATAATAATGCGTCTTTTTCGGGAGGTCAAGCGACCTTTAAGAGTTTACGATTACCTCCGCCATCACTACGATGTTGTAGAGAAGGTGAATATCATGGTAAACAACTCCAGATAATAATGCGTCTTTTTCGGGAGGTCTTGCGACCTTTATGAGATTACGATTACCTCCGCCATCACTACGATGTTGTAGAGAAGGTGAATATCACGGTAAACAACTCTTGATAATAATGCGTCTTTTCGGGAGGTCATGCGACCTTTAAGAGTTTACGATTACCTCCGCCATCACTACGATGTTGTAGAGAAGGTGAATATCATGGTAAACAACTCCAGATAATAATGCGTCTTTTTCGGGAGGTCTTGCGACCTTTATGAGATTACGATTACCTCCGCCATCACTACGATGTTGTAGAGAAGGTGAATATCACGGTAAACAACTCTTGATAATAATGCGTCTTTTCGGGAGGTCATGCGACCTTTAAGAGTTTACGATTACCTCCGCCATCACTACGATGTTGTAGAGAAGGTGAATATCATGGTAAACAACTCTAGATAATAATGCGTCTTTTTCGGGAGGTCTTGCGACCTTTATGAGATTACGATTACCTCCGCCATCACTACGATGTTGTAGAGAGGGTGAATATCACGGTAAACAACTCTTGATAATAATGCGTCTTTTCGGGAGGTCATGAGACCTTTAAGAGTTTACGATTACCTCTGCCATCACTACGATGTTGTAGAGAAGGTGAATATCATGGTAAACAACTCCAGATAATAATGCGTCTTTTTCGGGAGGTCTTGCGACCTTTATGAGATTACGATTACCTCCGCCATCACTACGATGTTGTAGAGAAGGTGAATATCACGGTAAACAACTCTTGATAATAATGCGTCTTTTCGGGAGGTCATGCGACCTTTAAGAGTTTACGATTACCTCCGCCATCACTACGATGTTGTAGAGAAGGTGAATATCATGGTATACAACTCTGTATAATAATGCGTCCTTTTCGGGAGGTCATGCGACCTTTAAGAGTTTACGATTACCTCCGCCATCACTACGATGTTGTAGAGAAGGTGAATATCATGGTAAACAACTTTGGATAATAATGCGTCTTTTTCGGGAGGTCTTGCGACCTTTATGAAATTACGATTACCTCCGCCATCACTATGATGTAGTAGAGAAGGTGAATATCACGGTAAACAACTCTGGATAATAATGCGTCTTTTTCGGGAGGTCATGCGACCTTTAAGAGTTTACGATTACCTCCGCCATCACTACGATGTTGTAGAGAAGGTGAATATCATGGTTAACCACTCTGGATAATAATGCGTCTTTTTCGGGAGGTCATGCGACCTCTAAAAGTTCACGACGGACGCCGCCATCACCTCGATGTTGTAGAGAAGAGGCCAATCGTTGATCGGCGGTAGTGTCCGCGCTGGAACGTCATTATCTTATTTTCCTTCCTCCGATTATGTCGGAGATCAAAACAACTCATCATCTTCTTCCTCCGCTTTTGTCGGAGATAAAAACAAATTCTGCCATCAGTGTAGCGTGCCGCATTTGTCCACGCGCCGGCCACATACACATTTTAATGTATTATTTTTTTTTTAATATCTTCCGATCCGATATCCGAACCGATTCCGATTTTAGGAGCAAAACTTCCGAACCGAACTCCGATCCCGTAATTGCTCTAACTTACAACATTACTTAGTAGGCCTACATGAAATTCATTTCAATTGTATGAAAACATTGTAAGCAAACAAGCAGATACTGGAACGATGCCAGTCCCATCAGACTTAAATCATGACATTTTTTCCCTTTTCAATGACAAGATGGTGGAGCAGCATTTTACAGTAATTACCACTTTGCAAATGAATCAATATTGAATGATATTTGAAAGTAATTAAAAAAAGCAAATAAATATATTTACTATTCTACATCTGCTAGGTCGAATGGAGAAATTATTTTAGGGTAGGAAACTAAAATTGCGTCAAGGAATATTACAATATAGATGTCTATAAAGAGTTAATAAGTGATAGTATATTAATAAATCATACAAATTTAAAAATGTGATATCAATTTGTTCATTTATTATTTCATTTTATCAGACAAGGTATAGTAAATATATAAATAAACTGATGGTTAAAAATTGACTAAGACTGACTATGGTTTGCCATACACTTATAAAGAATTGTAAAAATGATTTTATCTTTAATGTGAATTAAAGATTACTTAATTAGTTATTAAAGATAATGTAAAGCTTCAACAAAATCAATTTCACGAAAAGATCAAGACAATGCTCCAAGTAAGCAAAGCTTGAAGTTCTTTCACGGGCAATAAAAAAAAATCATTAGCATATTATAGCGGAATATTGAAAATTGCAAAAAAAGCCCCTTCTGTCTTTGTTCTTCCTATTTGCTTGCCCTAAATCAAACAATTCATGATTAAATTTTTTTTGTCAAAAAGTGACAGGTATCACGTTACGACAACAAGTAAGTATATACCTTCTCAGCACATGCATTACGTGCCTGTATTCACACCGGTCGAACAAGAAACGTACTAGTCTGCCGGAAACGACCCTTAGATCTCGCAATTCGCATAGAGCATAGTGCAGAGTCTGAAGTAGTAAAACTAGTGGCTGGCTCTATCAAGGACACAGATGGCGAGTTTGGTGTCTAGTCTTCACTCCAAACATGGTTTTAGTTAAAATATCAGCTATGGGTCTGTGCGTGCAGACTAGGAACATACAGTGTTTACATGAGCAAACTTGTTCAAACTTCAGAATACCAAGTAGGGTGCTACATAATTCTTTAGAAGCACCTGCCAAGCTGGGCAAGTAGATTTTTGAATAGTTGGAGTATACTTGCCCAAAAATCTATTTCACTTGCCCCAAAATATCCTTGAAAAAGAAACTGTTACTTCTTCAAAAGAAAGTTTTACGGTTTTATAAACTATTGACCTTTTTCTCTCTTTTTGACATGAATTGATCTACCGGTACCTTGTTATTGCATTTCTTTTTCCAAAGTGATTTTATCTTGCCCGCCATGACCAAAATTAGAGTCGATATCATCATCGACCCTCATTTTGGTCATTTTTATGTGAGAATTTTGCTTGCTCAAATCGGGCAAGTAGTTTTGGTCTTTACTTCAAAACACTAACACTAACTTTTACTTGCCCCGGGCAATCGGGCAAGTGCTTATATAGCACCCTGCCAAGTAATGTATTATGAGCATTCTTATCAAGATAAAGTTCTTGAAGTTGTAGTAGAACCAAATTTCTATAGCGAAGGATGAAGAATTTTCTTACTTGGCGTTGAAAGTTTTCATAATTTCTTTCACCCTGGAAATATCCTTATGACAGTACATGTTAATTAATATCCAATTCATTATGGAAATATTAGAGAAATTTGCTTTCACACAGGACGGCAAAAATACCTAGTACTTTCTGATATAGAATTGATAAGAAGATATTTTTCCTGATAGGTTGGGTGTGAAAGGGCCTAATTTATTTTCATTAGTCATATGTAATAAGCATAGCAAAGTCAACATGCTCTTTTGTAATGCAATATTTGCTTAACTTGTTGGTAAATTTACTTAATCCTCTTGAACAAGGAATACAAACTAACTGTGCTTTTGAGAACAATCCATAAAATTTAATAAGTTTCAGGATCTTTCCTAACAGCTGTATGACACCATTTAATATTGTATTATCTGGGTTTTCACAAGATAATACAAGATGGATAGTTAGAAAGATGGCCACATTCATAGGTAGATAGATAATATTCTCGTAATGATAAAATGGATATTATGTAATTTTCAATGAATTCTGGCTGTAATGATTTAAACAGTGCAATATTGAATATAAAAGGGCACTATTTTTATTCTTTGGGTTCTTTATTTTCATGGCCATTATGCCTATGAGGAATAAATCCCATCAAATGCAAGAAAATACTGCCAATATACATAATAAATTAGATGAAAGGGGGGGGGGTGTCAATTTGAAGAATAAGAGATGTAAACAATTCTGCCAATTTGACAAATAAACCAAAGAACTGTTTGAAAATTTAGAGAAATAAAATAAATGTGATAAAAGGAAAGAGAAAGATGGCAACTTTTAAAAAAGAAGCATGGAGATCAATGAAACCATTCTGTATTCATCTTTTAAGGGTCCCAAAACTCTTAAGATGCAAAGCAGAGAAGTGTTGAGCAAACACAACTGTTTCAAGTTGCCCAATCATTTTGAAATATGAGCTTTATTTGGAAAGGTGTTCCCGTTCCATCTCATCCTGCTTCTATTTCTACATGGGACATGCGGAAGTCCACGTGCCTGTAAATATGTATGCGCCGTCGTCGAGAGGGCATCGTCGATTTCCTCTGCCAGTTTGATCATTACGGTATATAGTACCTGTTATAAGCAAGTATGGTGTCTTCGATGAAGATGGACAGAACGTGTAGGCAAAAGCTGGAAAGAGCGTATAAACAACCGATCCATTATCACTAAGAGACCCCCCTTGATCTCGTGTTCATCGTCTTTGCTAATGACCATGCATAGTGGTGGTATGCATTGGGTGAAACGGCGATGCATTGCATTTATATCGATGGGAATGAGCAAATGGTGAGAAATATAGAGAAAGAGAGACAGGGGGAGGAGATAAGAAGAGGAGAAAGGGGGAGAGGGAGGTTGGAGAGATGGAGGGAGCGAGGGAAGGGAAGGAGGGGGGAGGCAGGCGAGGGAGGAAAGTAGAGGGCGAAGAAGATGGAGGGAGGGATCAAGAGAGGGAGAGAAAGAAATGAGAGGGAGGGAGTGAGAAAGGAGGGAGAGAAGGAGAAAAATAAAGAAGATGGGGAGAAACGGGAGGGATAGAGAGATAGAAAGAGGATACTATCCCTGCCACGAGCCCTTAGCTTGAAGAGGATACCTCTGTAACGTGCCAACATGATGAATTATGGCATGCATAATTCTCCTCTTGGGGTAATACAATCCCCTGAAGTTTTTTCTCTATTCCTCTCCCTCCTCCTTTACTCCTGCCAGGATCTCTCTCCCTCTCTCTGTATTATTTCTTAATCCTGCTTTAAATATCATTTTATTTTTTTAAACGCTTTCACTGAAAAGCATGGAAGTTCCCCCCCCCCCATCATATAGAACACACTAATATGTTCCATCTTTTTCACATCTAGAGCACTGTAAAAAAAATTGGGTATAATTTCTACTACTACTACCAGGAGGGTAATTATGAGACCAACCAATTTTGGGCAAGTATTTTACCCAAAGCAGGAAGCCTATTGTCCAGTAAGGTTAAAAATAAGCAGCAATTACTATAGAATGGGCATTTAAAATTTTCATCACACTGGGTAAATATAAATGCCCAATGTTGGTTGGACACATAATTACCCTCGTGGAGCACTTTTACCCAGTATTTTTTAGAGTCAGCTTCTTCTTGCCTCTCATTACCTATCTCTTCTTCTTCCTCCCCTTTCCTATTTCTCTTCCCAATATTTTTTGCATTTAGTTCATGTCCTTAAAAGATACTAATGCATTTTGTGCTTTCCATTTGCCAACAACTCTTGCCCCGCTGTACATTTCTATTCATGAAGACGGAAGACTCCCCATCGTTTCTGTATTTCATCATACAATTTATGTATTGTGATTCCTGCCTAGTTCTCAAGGGATGGGGTGGTGATGGGGGGGGGGGGGGTTAGGTCTAGTTTGTTTTACTCTTTTGACAATATTCTAATGAATTCGCTGCCCTGGTTACGCAAATAGCCACGGACAGGTGTTTTTTTTCTGCTTTGCTACCATGACCTATTTTAACCATCTTTATTTCGTTTCCCCTTCTCTTGGCTCCTGTACCACATCCTCCCCCCCTTTCCCCTCTTCCTATCCCTCTGACAAACTTAGGGTATGTTCAATGTCGGTTTGCAAATTTAAACTGCAACATGAATCATGATTAAAAACTCAATCACAAAACACAAACAAGATACAGCGTGTGTGTAGGATTCAATTGCCAGAGAAAATTCAAAGACGTTTCATAATTCAATCATGTTCAATGTCACATTCGCGATGCTGAAGGTCATAAAATCTGAGATGATCGCGTTTACAAACGATCTTTTTGGACGTTCAAATTTTCCTCCCAATCGTAATTTGAAAGACGTTTAGTTTTATGACCGGGAATGGAGGACATTAAACACATCCTGTGTTTCTCATTATATCGCGTTCTGTAATGATGTTTTCAATCACGATTCATAATGCCGTTTAAATTTGAAAATCCATATTAAACACAAGCTTACACTGAATCCTCCTCAATCAATCTTTCCTATATCATATTCCATGTCTCATCACTACTAACATCAAATCTGTCAAATCTCATGTCCCCCCTTTAAGAACAAAAACAATGATTAATGAAATCAGTAGCTATGAAATAATAAATTTCATCTTTAAAAATATCGAGAACGGGAAGCATCATGACGTGAAATGAAGGAACAGTTGTCTCTACATCAGAATACAAATGTTGTTGTTTGTTGGATATTAATGGCGACCAGTCATATTTGACTGGGACACCAAGGTCCAAGGACAGAAACAATAAATGTCATACAATCCTAGCAACATACAATTCCCATTCCTTTGTTATAGGTGTAGGTTCAATCTAATGAAAAACAGATTTCAACTTTCTAACCACAGCACTAACAATCTCATTAAAATTGGATGTAAAGTAAATAAATTTTTAAAAATTTGCTAAAAGCATAGCTGCCAGCTTGAACAAGAATGTATTTTAAAACCTAAAAAACCATTATTTTGATGAGAAAATCAGTATTTCCAAATACCATAGGACCGCACATAAAAAACTGAAACTTTGGAAATTAGTATTTGGCATGAAACTTCTCATTTCCAGTACTAAATACTGAAAATCAGTACTGCTCTTGGCAGCTCTATTAAATTTCCAAAAACAGAGTCAATTTTGCCCCATTTTTTCCGAAGGGGGGTGGGGGCTCATTACACCACTAGGCACTTCTGTATAACCGCATGTAATTAATCTATCTTGTGATACATAGTTTTCTAAGTTTTATATATCTATTATGCACATTTAAACACCCCAGGGAAGTTTCAAATCTTTATACATTTTCTATTCATGTGTATATATATGTATATATATGTAATACTTTAAAAAAAAAATTGGGGGGGGGGGGGGGTAGGGGGCAATTCCCCTGCCGCTTTTCCTGACTAATTTGCAGTGAATATAGTCAGCAAAACATAAGAGCTATATGTATTTTTCAAACTCACAGATTTGCTTTTCTTATGGGGGCAAACCAACCTTTGCCCTTGTTTATGATGTATACTGGCCCTTATCCCCACCCCTATTCCACCCCCTCTCCCCTCTTCTCCCTCTGTATATCCTACTATAAGTGGGTTGTACACCTGTTCTTTACACCTATCTCTCTCTCTATCCTATATTTGAATGAGTGGGTGCATATCACACTTTCTTTTCCCCAACTCTCTCTTTCGCTCTATCTCCTCTCCAAGCAGATATGGATGGGATCTCCTACCACTTGAATAAAATATACATAAACAACACACATGGGTTGCTCCGCTACACCACAATTACACATCAATTGAGGATAATCATTGCTTAAAAAAATAAATAAATTGTCGACTTACCATAATGCCTGCCTTGATACAGTGCATGATAGTAGAGATGGAACGGGACAGGAATAGGCCTATAGTTGTAATGATGGAAGTCGAGGAGGGAAAAACGGCACCGTTTTAGTGGTCCAGGCAGGCGCTGACGAGTCTCCTACCTCACCCCCTTTGCTCTACTCCTTCAACCCACAGCCGACTATACACAGGAGTTACAGTCAGGGACCGTATGCATACACTCACACACACATACACGGAGGAACAACAGTGGAAGATCCCTGCCTAGAATTCACACGCAATTTACAGAATGCACGGTTGCTTGGTGTCTTTTTCCCCCCTTCCTCGTTTTTTTTCTTCCTCTCCTATGGTTATCCCTTGCTTCTTCTCCACCGTGGGTTAAGAGAGAGACGCAAACACGGAAAAGCTTCACTACTTTGCAAGGTGCTGCTCCTTTAAGTTATGTCCACGGTTGCGGGCAGGATCCGATGCCGTATTTAAATCACACACAAATTTATTTCTCGGGTTTTTAAAAAAGGATGAGTGAGGTATGATAAGGAGTCGATGCGAGGATACTGCATGCCAGAGACGGTGTGTATTTCCTCGACGGTTTCAAGGCCGATGCAGGAGTTACGGGGGAAAAAGCGAAAGGAAAATAAAGACGGACAAAACGGGAAAAAAAGACACGAGGGTTAGCTAAGGCAGATAGCAGAGCAAAAAGCAGCTCGGTCGAGGAATATGCTTTTGCTCACACATACACATCGTTGGCCCTAAAACCTAATCATCCATGCCCACAGGTACAAGGAGAGAGAGAGGGAGCGCGGAGAAGAGAGGGAGAGGAGGAAAGAGAAGGAAAGCAATTTCATCCTGTATGGGATCGCATTCAACTCCAGTGTGTAGTAGCTACAGTACTGTCAATATTGTCGCAATCTCTACACGCTTCACTACAGAAACACACTTGGATATAATTATAGCAGTCCCCTTCTACTGCTCCGAATGGAGAGGGTGGGAGAGACGGGGAGAGAGGGGGAGAGAGATGGGAAGAGAGAGAGAGAGACCAAGGTTATGAGAAAAGGAAATCAAGGAGAAATTGATGAAAGAAAAGCAATCACACAAATGTATTACACTTACAGTTATATCAAATTGAGACATCTACTCTTTGCATACATGTCAAGAAATAGTACAGGGAATGCAATATGGCAAAATATTGGCTTTTCCTTTTTATGCGTGAGACCAAGGAGCGTCCAAGCTCTTTAGGAGGAACTCTCTTCGGGGTGAGACTAAAAGCAACGAGTTATAAGAGATGGAGTGACAACGAAAATTTGAAATGCAAATTAATTCACGTAGGCTTCTGATTTATTACAAAAGAATACACAGGTGCACTGTAGCCTTTGGTGGCAACCTGCAATGCCGCCAGTTTCATGGAGAACTGAAAATTGATTCGTGTTGAAAATAGATAATTCCGAATATTTCCAATTTTATTTCGATCACAAAAATGTGGATAATAGACACATGAAGAAATATACCTCAGATCCCTATTGTGTTCTGAAATTGGTGAAACATTGCATAACAGTTTTAAATTGTGAAAACCCCTCACAATTTGACAGTTTTTAAATTAACATTTTTGCAAATTTTCACACTGCCACATAACAAAAACTTCTTAAGGCTAGTTTCAGGGAATATATCTATTTGTGACAGTTGCGGCCAGTTGAGTAAATTCAAACAATAGTTCCATAAATATTGAAAAAAAATTTGCTTTCCCCTGTAAAAGTTAGCAATGTGTCCGCTCATAATATCCGACCAGAGGTAGTGAAAAGTGATCACCAATACGATACAAAAGCATATATTTGCTATTGTATCTGGCCAGTAAATCTGTAGTTAGGTAAGAATCTTCTAATCTGCGAGACAAATCCCATAATGAATATGGCTAACATATTTTATCCTAGCGGCATCAAAGAGGCTTTAAAGAGAATGTGTTTAATGTTTCTCCCAAACTCCCTGCTAATACAGTGTGATTGATGTAGGTGTACGTGTATTTTGTTTAGAACATTGCATTAAAATTTCAGCTCAATACGCCTCATGGCGAGAACATTAGGAAAACACCCAACAGAATGACATTAGAATTCCATTAAAAAAAAATAATGCGAAATTGATATTTTGTGATATTTGGTTGAAAGATAGATAATGAATTGACTGACAGATATAGAAAGAGAAATTGAGATAGATTATGAAAATACTTACCATGATTTTCTTATTTACGAGATAACTGGATATACCCATTTGATTTGCTAGTTCATTACGATGAACCTGCGTGCCGAATATAGAGTACACAATTTTTCCTGCGCGCGCGCTGCATCTCCCTACCAACGCACTATCCCAAGATCGTCGCGCAATTTGGCGTCCATTTCCTCTCATGAGCCTGCGGGCAAGACATGTTGTCACACAAGGCGAGGGGTAGGAGGGAGGGTTCAAATGGGTATATCCAGTTATCTCGTAAATAAGAAAATCATGGTAAGTATTTTCATAATTTACATCAATAACTGGGATATACCCATTTGATTTGCTAGACCAACACGGATTCAACGTGAAGGGAGGCATGTCTAGACTAAGAAGTGCGTTAAAATAGGGAGATGAAGACACAAAGGCCGTTGCCTTACGGACAGGGGAGGCGATAAAGCCTCATGTGAAGAAGTCCTTAAGAGCAAGGAGTGAAGGAAAGAGGGGCGTCAATAGACGGACCTCGAGAAGTCGTGAACGACGATTCCAAGAAAGAGCCCAAGAAGAATGATACTAAGTATCATGGGCCCTCGGCCTAGTGTCAGGAGAACAACATCACCAGCTGACTAGAGCGTAAAATTCGGAATTTGTTGAAATTTTCAACAAGAATCGTGATCGGAAAACTGTAGCTTTAAGGCTCAGTAAGTGATCCATCGAACAATCTGAGAAGGCGAGAGATCTCAGAAGCCTCCGCGTGGGAGAAAGCGCCCAGAATTCGATATCCGTCTCAAATGCGTGAGGGCAGAACATCTGCAGAATTCTGATAGAGAGCTGTGGCAGAAAGTTACTAGCGGTCCGAAGGGGACTAGGAACGACGGAGAGTAGGGATTTAAGAAAACCACTCGTAAGGCAGTCAAGGGTCGAGAAAGCGACTGAGTGCCATCCTTTTAATAAGAAATACCGCGGACCTGCTGCCTATGTAGAATAAAGCAGTCTGGTTAAAATAGCTCAACCGGGCGTGTCAGAGAAACAGCGCGGTACACATCACGACAAAAGTGTGATAGACCGAGTGATCGAGAGAGAACTCAGGATCCCCTTTCTCCCGTACTGATCGAAGCACCCATCTGAGGGTGCAGTGCCCGCGGTGGAAGAGGTGGCTTGGCTCAAGCCACCATTGCCGAGAGAGCCCGTGAGGCTAGGCTGCGATGGATGACCGCCGGGCGGGGGAATCCCTAGCAGCAGCAAGTGTACGCCAGAGGGAGCTGGCGAAAAGTCTCTGTCATGATCATACGTGAAGGCGACAATCAAAAGATGTTCTAACGAACAGACATCGCCAGATATGATACCTCAACAGTACGTTCCCAACGGAATCGAATGAGGTAGCAACGGCCCTGTCCTATCAAGTTAGGGACGGAAACTGGCTAAGAGTGTCGATGTCCTCGCTTGAAGAAACAAGCGAAGGAGGGAGACTTGAGGAAAATAAACACAAAAATTTCCATCAGTCTGCGGTGAGAACCAGTTGTTTATGAAAACAGCCACAAGGCCTGGTCTCTCAGGTGATCGTAAGAGCAAGCACCGCCGGCGCCGGTTGCGGCAGCGTGGAACAGTCCGATATCGGAGAATAAGGAGTTCCAAAAAGCTGCGGGGGGCGGCAAAAATGACGCCCTAAGCAGTGGGGGATGAGCATCTAAGTTTCTAAAAGAAGAACTCCAGTGAAGTAAATCACTTACATGGAGAGACTCATCCGCAGTCGGCCCGAGAAAAAGCGGGTCGTAGTGATTGTGGTTAGGTAGGCATAAGCATACATGCATCCACGGTTACATCATCCTCGGTCGTGCGGTGACCATGGCCACATGCATTGCATGGAGGGAGGATGAAAGCAGCATGCGAGGTGACTCGAGTGTGCCGAGTGAAAAAGCTTCTAAATAAGAAGACGATTCGACAAATGGGCACGGTAAGACATCCACCGTAGACCACTCCACACAAGGAGGAAACGGCGGAGACGCCCGCAAGCTTGACCCACATAGAGAGCAGTCTATAACATAGACTGTTAGAGCTCGACCGATGGTCTGAAGGCGTACTGTTTGGTGTAAACTCGCCGACCCGGTACGGTGGGTGTGCCCAGAAAATAGGCATAGAATGCCGACAGAGAAGTCTGGGGCTTTAAACAAGCTTGAACGCACGTACATAGCCAATAATCTCATGAGATGTACGGCGGTTTCTTTCCTCCGAGATGATGCTTACCCGACCGGGAAGGACTCGGGGAACAGCTGTGAATGTCAACAGGAGGGATATCTAGCATATGAAAAGCTGATTCCCTCCAGGTATTCGGTGCGGGTGCTTTCGGCGGTGTCCGGCTGGACGACCGGTGATGGCAGCTCGGGCAGGGCTCGAACGAGCCGCCCGAATACGAGACAATAGGTTAACATAACCATAATGCACCGGGTGGTGAAGGCGTAGCGATTACTAAGCACAGGAGAACTTTAAATCGCCGTGACATTCAGATCCGATATACATACTCATAAGTTCGGAGAGCTATGAGGTAGTGAGACATACCGCTGAGCGGTGATGGTGCTCATATCGGAGTCGCCCTCTCTTCAGCGGCGATCGCTGGAGGACGGGTGTCTGTACTAGCCCTGACTCTGGCCTTGCAAGGGTAGGAGCTAAGTAAGACAGGGCACCCTTACTTTCGAATAGAAAGTGAGGTTCAGGCCAGAAACCGACGGTCCCGTCGCCTGGGCGGACGGACCGCGGACGTGATAGGTTGCCCCCTCAAAGCAGCCAAACATTCTCACGAGAGAAGTGCGGCATGCGGTATGTAAGAGATTCTTACCTCCAATCTACGGGCCCGCTTAGGGGGTAGAATGGAGAGAGTTACCGCTGAAGGAGTCGTCGCCGTACGTGGGCTTGACGTAGAGGGCGAATTCGGGAGTAACTGCATAAAAAGGGGAATACCCATGCAGGTAACTCGCCGATGGCTCCCCGGAGTGCGGGTTGGCGAGAGAAGTCTCAATCCGCTCAATACCCGACGCCAGCAATAAGACCGCGGCGGTCTTATAATGACGGAGAACACGAGGATAAGAACCCGTAATGCTCGGGGACGCATAGATGCAGCCTGAACGGATGCAAAGTCCAGCCGTCGGTCACCGAGAGCTTGCCGACATATTGATGCTTGAAAGCCGTATGTCGGAAGCACCTGCATAGAAACGGGGGTCACCGTGTAGGTGAACAGCGTTTCAATAAATGCCCGGTGTGAGAGGACAGGTGATTGCTTGAGCCGCACAGTGCTTAGCAAGGCGGCTGAAGCTGATATGAAGCGTGGGTGAATTACCCGCACTGCTCATGGGAGTATGTGCGACGCCTGACCCACAAATATCGGGAGTCTGGTGACATAATGGAGGGCGATGCCCGTATGTCGATAACACCTGTGTATTAGCGGGGATTTCCCTTGCAGGTGCGTGAGCCGGCGAATCATGAAATCGCCGGTGACTCTCCGAGGTGCAAGATGGCGAATGTCTGCTTAACCTGCCCGGTGCTCGACACGGCGGTTTTAGCTGACAGGGAGCATGAGGATAAAGATCCGTGATGCTCGAGGGCGTTCTGTTGTAACATGAAGTTACGACGCATGGCCATCGGCACAAGAATCAGAAAGAAAGGTCTGCCCGCAAAGTGGGATTAGCGACCTAGACTTTCTTCTTGTTATTCCTCTTCTGTGCGGCCCCCGCCGGGGGGCAGAAGAGGGAACAATCATCGGGAGTCTGGCGACATAGTGGCGGGCGACGCCCGTATGTCGATAGCACCTGTGTATTAGCGGGGATTTCCCTTGCAGGTGCGTGGGCCGGCGAATCATATTGCCGGTGACTCTCCGAGGTGCGAGACGGCGACTGTCTGCTTGACCTTAGGCCTGGTGCTCGACACGGCGGTTTTAGCTGACAGAGAGCATTAGGATGAAGATCCGTGGTGCTCGAGGGCGTTCTGTTGTAACATGAAGTTACGACGCCTGGCCGTCGGCACAAGAATCAGAAGGGAAGGTCTACCCGCACAGCGGGGTTAGCGACCTAGAATTTCTTCTTCTTCCTCTTCTATGCGGCCCCCGCCGGGGGGCAGAAGAGGGTATAATGATTGGGAGTCTGGTGACATAATGGCGGGCGACGCCCGTATGTCGATAGCACCTGTGTATTAGCGGGAATTTCCCTTGCAGGTGCGTGAGCCGGCGAAACATGATATTGCCGGTGACTCTCCGAGGTGTGTTGGATGGCCGGTGTCTGCTTGATCCGCTCGGTTGGTAGTACCGTCGGCTGAAGCAGGCAAGCCTGGGGGTAAAAACCCGCAGTGCTGGAGGGCACTCTAGATTAGCTTGAGAAGCTGAGAGGCCTGGCCATCAAAAGAATCAGAGGACAGACCGCCCGACGGAGCGGGGCTTACGTCTGTGGTTCTCCTCTTCTTCTTTTCTTCTTCTTCGGTTGCTCCGGCGCCGGAGCGGAAGAAGGGACAAGAGGCTGGGCTGCGCCTGTCTTCCTCTCCTTAGCTCTCCCACGGGGAGAGCTAGCCGAGCGAGAGGAGGCGTCGGCCGAATCTGACGGCGTCAGATTGAATTGAGAGTCCGACACGGTCGGACTCAGGTGCCTCTTCCGACTAGGGGCTGGTAGCCCTTTGCCGACGCTCCCTAGAGGGGTCTTACACGGCATCGAGCCTAGTCTTTGCCGGGTGGAGAGACCCGTGCTCTCCCCCCGGACTTTAGGTGACCCGATGGCCGGTGGGTCTGACAGCCCTAGAGGAGTCGCCGTTTTCTGTACTAGTGCGACGCTCCCCAATAAGGTTCAGGTTCCGGGACGGAAGCCTTGGCCATCACCGTGCGGGCACGTGGTCGCAAATCCACGGTTCCACCCTTATTAAGCGGGACACGTGAACGCGCGTCCACGGTTCCACCCCTTTGAGAGCCCACGGGGCTCTGACTCTGTTCTCGCTATCTATACTACCTGTGGTGGGGGATAAGACCCCGGTGTCGGGCCCCGAAACAGCAGCCGCCTGAGGCTCTTCAGAAAGAGAGTCCGAAAGGCTCATTATTGCCGTAGGGTGATCTAGTAGTAAGATAGAAAAAAAAGAGAAGCAAAGGGGGTAGGGGGGGGGAACAAACCCCAACCCAGAAGACAAGGACCTCAAAAAGCGGACTTTTGAGAGTCAAAAACGGATCTCACAAGGATGATACAAGGTAAAATCCCAGAACAAAGGAAACAGTAATAATTGAGAATTATTAAGAGACACTGTCCCTGAAGTCCGTTAGAAAAATTAATTATTTGATTATCACAACAAGAATCTGCTTCCGCCAAAATTCTGAAAAGAAGGAAGGGGGGAAGCATCTAAAAAGAAGAAAACACTAAGTTTTCTTCTTTTTTTTTTGTTGTTGTTTTGTTGTGTCCACCTGTTCAAAAGAAAAAAAAAAAATAATTTTTCTTGAGGTGAGGATCAGCTAAGGAAAAAAGGGGAGCAAGATTCCCTTTCTTTTTTTTTTTTTTTTATAAACAAGAAGTTTAAGAAAAAAAAATTATAAGTCCAGAGACCGGTAGCTGACTTGAAAAGGAAGGGGGGAAAAACAAAGATAGCTTTCCCGAGAAGGAAGGCCGAGTCAAAGGCGACGAACGCTGACAGGAGACGGCTTCCTAAAAAAAATTCTAAGTATTCTTGTGAAGGAAAGAAAATATATATTTTTTTTTTTTTTATAATTAATTGAATAATTAATCAATTAATAAACACAAGAACAAGGGATTGATTGAAACAAAAGAACAATCAACTAACTCGAAACAAGAAACAAAGAACTTGAATCGAGGCAAAGGAGCAAGTCAAGAATTAAAAGAATCAATCAATTAATTAATTAATCAATTAACCAATTAATTCAATTAATAAATACAAGAGCAAAGGATTGATTGAAACAAAAGAACAATCAACTAACTCGAAACAAGAGACAAAGAACTTGAAACGAGGCTGGAATACGACGCTCCTAACGTCCTACAGAACCTATCTGTGGAGAAATAAATCAATTAAATTCACGACGAGTCGTATAAACGAAGAAGTCAGTGAATAAAAAGAATTAAAAGGATTAAAAAGGAGCGAAGACAACGCCCGAGCAGGAAGGCGCGGAGCTATGGGGCGGAGAGGTGAAGACAACCCGCCTGTGAGAAACGTATCTTTAAAAAAAAAAACAAACTCACGAAGAGGGACAAGAAACGTTAAAATAATATCACGGAAGCTCCGCGCGACGTGATAATCCTATAACAATCTTAGATGAGAGAAAATAAGATTGAAATAAGGGAAGAATTGCACAATAAAGTATCCAAACGGAAAACAGAAATGCAATTTTGAGAGTGTACTTAGCTTGCGACTGCACTCGACCGCAGGCGAAAGTAAAAGAGGAAATGGACGCCAAATTGCGAGACGATCTTGGGATAGTGCGTTGGTAGGGAGATGCAGCGCGCGCGCAGGAAAAATTGTGTACTCTATATTCGGCACGCAGGTTCATCGTAATGAACTAGCAAATCAAATGGGTATATCCCAGTTATTGATGTAAATAGATAAATAGATCAATAGACAGACAGATCGATAGATAGATAAATGAATAGATTGAATGTAGCTGGATAAACATATATAGAGAGATATGGAAAGATATATCACTGGAAAGAGAGATAAGGAGAGAGAGAGAGATAGAGAGGCAGACATATTGATACATAAGGAGAGAGATAGATCACACAAAATACCATGCTTCCTTTGAGCCCTCCAGGTGTAAAATATTTGAATATCAAAGATTCTGTATATATATTGTTTAATTGCGGAAATTTAGTTAAATTGAAATTGGAAAAAAAGGAAAGTACCTGTGATATCACTGAAAGAAGACCTTCAAACTTTGATCGGTACTTATCAAAACTTCTTGCATGGATTTCTCCTACATCATGCTATTCATACGCAGTATGACAGAAAATAACTAGAATTTATGAGGTGAGGAAAAGACAAATATGCACCATTTACAAAGAACACAAGTCTTGTTGCAGAATTCATCTGTTGAATGCGGAACATAATAAGCTGGTATATGGATTTTTTGGGCCTACATTAATTCTTGTGACATGCAGGTATTTGAACGGGTGTGAAATCGCCTAGCAAAAGAAAGAGAGAGACGGGGGGGGGGGGGGGGGGGGGGGGTAGTGTTAAAATGGCCATAGAAAAGCAAGCAAAATAAACATGCAAAACATACTGAAACATATTCATGAAGTTTAGAGGATATTTTACAATTGAAGTTGTATCTAAAATATTCTCTTTGCTCCTTGAAACATTTTGGGAAAGCACAATAGGAAAAAAAATCCACCTTACAAAAACCACCAATATGCTAGTATAATATATATATGCACAATATCCAAATAGTGGAAAACCACATTGTTCAAAATACAAATGATCATTTCCATCCCCTCACCTTCTCTCTCTCTTTCTTATTCCTCATACATGTGATATCACAGACTAACGCTGACGTCTTGAGATAAAGAATCACAACCAGAAAATACCAAAAATACCTCTGAGAGGAAAATTTCGCCAATGTTTGAATAGAGCTCTAGAGCTCGTTGAAGAATACAAGGCATGTAAACTATCTGTATAGAACGTAATGAGCACGACCGAGATAAAAAATGTAATCTTCCTTTAGATAAACGGAACATTCTGCAGAGAATGGAGAATCCATTTTTGGCTGTGCCCTGAGATGCGATGGAAAGCTGGGAGAGAATTTGAAATCAGAGATATTGCACACGAGACACAAGATGTGTTCAAGCGATTGTTTTCCCCCGCAATGATAATAGTTTGGAATCACGTTTTGTTTGAATTATTGCTGTGTTGGAGGAAGCTATACATATGTGTTCAAGCAATTTTCTTTTGTTATGATTATAGTTTTGAATCATGTTTGGTTTGAAATATGGCTGTGTCATAGGAAGCCATGCAAAGCTGGGGGAGAAGTTTAATTGGAGATAATGAACATGAGAGACAAGAGATGTGTTCAAGAATTTTTTGTTTGGTATGACTATAATTTTGAATCTTGTTTGGTTTAAAATATAGTTGTATCTAGATATTACATACACAGAAGAAAAATCATCTTTATGGAAAGTTGGAAACAAGAAAAAAAAATGAATTCAGGAAATACACAAAATATCAAAGAAATCAAGAGTTTTCTGGTAAAAAGTCATTTATTTTTGTCTTTGAGAAGAGCAAAAATCATGAAATCAAAGCAATTAACCAAAACCACGACTTGGTTGAGAAACTGCTGATCAAGCCCGATTTCAGTAATTAGCATGTGTTTGCCAAGCTTTCCTATCTCACTGTAGGATGTGCAAAAATGGAAACTTACACCTTCTAAGATTTGCTTTGTCATTATTATGTTTGCATATCACCGAACAAGACAGAATTCGGTGTAAAGAATACCAAGAAACACACAATGAGCTTTTTTTAACAAAATCGATAACTAGGGACATCCAAATGATGCAACCATCATCTTAAGCCCTAATTGTCTGTCTTGTAAATTAGGGATTTGAAGGCAAGCTTATGAATAATAATAGCTGGCTTGAGGTAATGAATTACAGCCGATAGCCCCAAAGGATCAGCGTTCATTAAACTTTGCTTCGGGGACAGGCAACAATTGCATTACGCAAGATATCGTCAGGGGAGGCAGTGATACCGGATCTTGCTTGTTAGTGCTATATTGACATTTAGGAAAAGTCCATGCCGGGAACTAAATTTAACAAGGTTTATGAATTGCCCACGATGCAATCATTTAGGTTGAGATATGGTGATAGGGACTTTGGCAGAAGTGAGAATTAGAATCATCTCGAAATGTTATGCAATGGTGTCGCAAAACAAGCTGTAGGGTCACATACAGACTAATATAACCACAATATATGATTTTGTGAGGAGAAATATGCTGTATAACCTGTTGGTGTTCTAAAAGTCATTAGGATATTTACTCTAATCTGTCCAAATATTTTGGAGAAAGAATTGATTCATACTAAAAAGTCTGTTAAATGCCCCCAAAATAAACATTATTTTAGTTGCATTAGGTAAAATAAAGTTTAAAAGACAAGGTCAAGTGAAAAATCAAGCCATATTTAATGACAACTGAACAAACAATTTTGATCAATGTTAACTCTTTCAAGTGTACAAATGAATTGATCATTCACAGATTATTCTGGTCACTCCACAAGAAGTGAAATATTTTATTTCATTCCATATTCACTCTCAATTCAACCCTCTTTTCCACGCTGTGCTCAACAAACAAACAAATCAACCTTTGAAAAAGGCAGAAATCATCCGGCTACTCTGGTTCTGAAAGCTTCAACAAAAACTCTTTCTTCAGATCAAATTTTGTAGCGTGCAACATGCAAATTCTTGTCAGCGCAGGGAAGATTTATTCATGGCGATGTTATGCGTGACCTTTTTGCCTCGGATAATCATATTATGCTTGGCAAACAAGTCGTAAAGACCAGAGCTTCATTTTTCTGTTACTGAAAGTCTAGATTTTCGTTCAGAACATGTATTGTGGTTTAGTGGAAAAATCTTCAGACTTTGAACCACAATTTCCGAGGTTCAAATCCCACTACATCACTTGTGGAGATTTGTGGCCCAGTGGATTAGTCTTCTGACTTTGAAACTTAGGGTTGCGGGTTCGAACCCCAGCCATGGTGTAATTTCCCTCAGCAAAAAATTGATCCACGTTGTGCTGCACTCAACCCAGGTGAGATGAATGGGTGCCTGGCAGGAATTTATTCCTTGAAATGCCACCGCACTGTAAAAGGCTTCGGGGCTAAAGCCAGGGTAATAATATCCAAATCCTTTGGAAGCGCATAAGGACGTTATGACATAATGAGATTTGCGCTATACAAGAATGCGTTATCATTCTTGCATCCTTTGGTAAGACATTTATCTACATTTGCCACTCTCCACCCAGGTGTAGTAAATGGGTACCTGGTAGGCATGACTTCACTGAATGCTCTAGAAGCCATGCTAAAGCTGGGGTCAAACAGTACCAAAGTGTGACATCATTAATGTTCCTTCGTTGCGTGTCAGCATTTTTGATACCATATTTTGGTAGAGCATGCTGAAATACCTCTACAACCCAAATTTGACTGGGATCAGTTCATGGGGGCCTTAGATATGACCTCATGAATACATATTCAATAAGCTCGCTTGAAAAATCAATGCATTATTGCCCTGGTTCTTAATGTTTGGAGTCAGGCACTCTCTTTTATCTCGTTTTACCTACCTTTACAACTTAACATTTTGACAGAAGAAAGAAGAATTGGTCTTTCAGATCAACTATTTTTCTCACTTTTGAGAGAGGGATTTTCCAAAGCATATTTAGGACACGTTCCCCTTTTATGCGTAAGCAGTCAGAATGAACCACCTGAAATTGAAAACCAGGAATTAGAGTGAAAAGAGACCCCTTTAGGTCATCATTAGCAGAGATGGACAAACCCATCTTCACTTATTTTCACCCATTATAATACCAGGTCATTCACATTAGAAGAATAATCTAAACGTTTTTTTTTGTACAAGCGTTTTTAAAGCATGTAAAGTCATTCAACAATTTTTTTATTTGTAAGAGTTGTGGCTCACTGGATAAGTTGAACTTCAAGGTCTGAGGATCAAAACCCTGATGCACCACTCACATCCTTTGGCAAGGCCTTTATCTACATTTGCTACTCTCCACCCAGTGTAGTAAATGGGTACCCGGTAGGACGGAATTCCTTGAATGCAATCAGGGGTCTGTTTCATAAAGGACTTGCAACTGTTGTAACTTTGCCATAATGGTAACTACCATGGAAACAGGGCTCAGCAGCCAATCAGAATCAAGGTTACCATGGCAGTTGCCAAAATGACAAAGTTACAACAGTTGCAATTCCTTTATGAAATGAGACCCAGGGCAGCTGTGTTTATTACACTATATATACACCACTTTTAGAAACATTGCATTAAGCAACATGTAAATGTTATATACTTTATTATTGTTTATATCATCATCATCATCATCATCATCCTCGTAAACTAATAGTGTGGCTTGGACAATGTGTTTGTTTCTGATGGGGTTCAGGTATGCCTTGCTGATACTATAAATTCATATACTGACATATCAGCATATCTGTCTCATTGTCTAGCTAATAATACAATTCCCCCTCAGTCTGCCCCACAGCTTTTGACACAATAGCTAACAAAGATCATGAAACTGAATAGGTCTACATAAAAACAAGCACACAATACTTTTAAGTGTACATCTAGCCTATCTCTAATTTCTACAGCCTGAACAATGTGAAAATAATTATTTCACAAATCTTGATCATACTATTGTTCCATAACAAGAGCATCGTACCAAAATATGCACAACACCTCCCCAAAAGACTTTCTTGCGCTACAACAAAACCATAAACCCAAATAATACTTTTGAATATTAAAATAAATGAATAAAAAAATCAATTTGAAATCTGAGGGTATAGGCTACTGATTTATTTTCAAATATTTTTGGGGTAACATCTGAAACAAGATAACAGCTCCAAAGTGCAACAAAATGTGATAAAATTTGTTATTTTTCTTTCTTCAAATAATCTTTTCTTCAAATCAATTATCTGCTCACATACCTCAGAATGTAATGAGTTCTATTATGGAATTTGGTTTAATACCGATTTGATGCAAGAAAAATCATTCCAAGCTGACAGGTTACTCTAGTCACATCTCTTACGCAGACTTAACTGTAATTTGAAGCCAAGTGTAATTGGGGCTTTACTGATGTCATTCCTCTTCAGTAAAAATCAGTATCATGATATTTAAGAATTCTTTCAACAAACAGTAACCTGAAAAGGTCTCTTGCTTTCTTATCCAGAGCAAACAATCTACATGGAAATAAATAAAAAGATGAAACAGAGAGTATATGCTGTGCTATTTCTACTCCAAATAATCAATATGTTTCTATGAGAGCATAGCAACAGTAAAAAATAAAATTTTTAAAATATCAAACACACAAACGCTAAATCAATAATTCTTTGCCTCAATTTGATAGGTTTCTACAACGCTAACCTATATGTTTTTGTCCATTTGATAAAGAAACCTGAATACATAATTTAGTGGGTTTATTTTGTTCATTAAAGAATCTGCGATCATTTTAATTAATCATTCTGCCAACAACTCCTTATTAGTAAAAAAAATTTTGCAGGCATAAAAGAATGTTTGTGTGTGTGTGTGGGGGGAGTGTCATTTGCAATTTCAAATCCAGTAGAATGACGATTCATGGTGCCATGAATTGCGTTTTGAAACGTCTTTACATTTGCTCTTGCAGTGGAAGCCTACACAATTAGGCGCCAGAACTGACCTTTCTTGTGATGGGTCAAACTGAGCACTAAAGCTGCGCTAACGAGAGCGGAAAATTCAAAGACGATACAACACATAAACGGCTTTATATTTTCGACACTGAACGGTGCACCGCTGATCATGTTTGTGTTCTGGACTTGAATTTTCAATCACGATTCATGTTGCTGTTTAAATTTGAAAATCAACATTGAACACACCCTTAGTTTCACCAATCGCCAGGTGTTAAGCTTGGCCCACTTCAGTTTCACACTCTATTTTACCAAAGTGAGCCAGCATTTTGGTACTACTAGTATATGGCCCTGCTAAAACTAATGGTTGGCCTGCAGGTCTGTAGTCTGAAACAAAATAAAAATAAGTAAAGTGAGATAAATTTGATTGGTCTATTTTCAAACATTGATTTAAGCTGTTAGAGAATCACACCCCAGGATACTGTCAACACAATCAAATGCATAGTGGAGGAAATGACTTACATATTGCGGGCTTTCTTCTGTGTTTCCGTCAGCGAGTTGGGTGTGAAGACATCCTCGAAGGCACTCTCCTGATTGGCTGCGGGTTGCCCTGGCAACAGGGGGGAGGATGGAAGAGGAGGAGGGGCTGCAGCCTCATCTTCCTCCTTCACGGAGTCAAAGAGGTTGGAGTTGGAGTTGGTGGACTTGGCGCCGGCCGGTTGCTGCTGCCGAATCCTCATCAACTGGTCGTCGCCAACTGAGAACGTCCGTCTCGCTTTCTGCGGGACAAAAAGATATCAGTTCTGTCCATGAAAGGGAGAGGTTCAGCAAGACTTTCAATGGAATATCAAATACGAAATATAAGGCAGAATTTGATTGAAAAAAAAAACATTTTATGAAACTCAATTTAAGGATGAGAGAGAGAGAGGTCCAAAAATTTTCATAATCTAAAATGTCCCTTTTTCATTTCTGACAATTTCTGAGAAGCCAAATTGTCAATAAAGGGTTAATTAGAGGATAGTACATATATCATCATAATTTGTAAGATATTCATTTGAGAGGAAGAGGGGGAGAAAGGGGTAAGGAAAGAGGAGTCATTGTCTTTATCTGTCATCATCATCATAATCATCGTTATCATTATCATCGTTATCATCATCCTCATCTTCCTCCTCCTCATCATCCTAATCATCATTATCATTATCATCGTCATCCTCCTCCTCCTCCTCATCATCATCCCATCCTCCTCCTCTTCATCATCATCATCATCCTCATCCTCCTCCTCATCATCATCACCAACTCCATGATTCATCATTACTACTATAATATCATCATCACAACATAGTCATGATTATCATCATCTTCCTTCTCATCATCATCAACACCATCGGTGTCATCTTTGTTAATATAATCATCATAATAACCAGACTTCTTTGTCTCTAGTGAAACCCCCTCCTCCCCCCCCCCAAAAAAAATCTTGATGAATCTCTGTGAGAAGGGGGGGGGGGTGGCGTAGTCTGCAGGCACAGACCCTGATTGAAACTCTGATAAACAAATGGGTCTCCACACAAAGACTAGAGAGAGGGCCTTTCGTACACAAGTCATTGCAGACTTCGCATTCAGACCCCTTAACTCAAGTCAGGGACGGATCCAGGATTTTCCAGTGGGAGGCCCGGGGGGGCACATTTTCCTGAGGAAAATTTGACAAGCACAAAGAAAAAAAGTCCTCACTTGTGTATGAACGACACATTCCCATAAAAAATATATGCTGTGACTTTCAAGGGAGGGGGGGGGCAGCACACTTGTGTAAGAATGGCATATTTACATACAAATTTTTTATCATGGCTCTCAAAAGGGGGGGGGGGAGCACGGTCCGGATGTTGCCCCCCTCCCCCCATGGATCTGCCAGTGACTCAAGCGAAAGGGTTTGCACAGCAGAATTGGATGGGCAGGCCTTTAATGAGGCAAGGGAGAGCAAGTGATCTTGACAAGAAGCTTTCTTGGTCAAGTGGGAGAAGTCTTGCATACAGATAAAGGTCGGGACTCAAGAGCACTTGATTTGAGGCCTGCTTACACAAGACTGGATACAGGGTGATGCTATTAATCGATTGATGAAAGTGGGAGAGAGACGGAGAAAGAGGGAGAGAGCTAGGGGGGAAAGAGAGAGTGGGAGAAAGAGAGGGGAAGAGAGAAAGAGGGAAGAGAGAGAGAGGAAAGAGATGGGGTGGGGGTGGGGGAGGGGGGGAGAGAGGAGCAGGGCAAGGGTACGGTAGTCTGCAACAAAAAACACATTGTTTTTCGCTAGTGCATAATGCAGTCTGAAGGAGAAGACTAGATTCACTCACGCACAGTGCCACACTGCACGCACAACATGAACTCCGCAAGGACGTGTCGCGGATGAAGCATGCACTTGATAATTTCAAATTTTTCGAGAAAATCAAACAAAGTTGGTGCCGCGTCCTAGGTTTTCATCTGAATTTCAACAACGTAGTGGGAACTTCATCTACTGCAAAGGGGGCTTTAGTCTTATAAAAAAATATGTTTCTTTCATGAAAGGGGGGGGGGGAAATTGGGTCGGCCTGTCAACTTTTTCCCCCTTTCCATGTCAAGGGTGATGTTCTACTGTGCCATTCGCCAGTTCAAAAAAAAAATAGGGTTGGTCTGCTTTTTTTTATTGGGGGGGGGGTTGAATTTAAAAAGTTGAAGTCAGCAGGTTTGACATCAAAACTTAACAAATTCATAACTCTGTCATTCTTTGACCCATTTTCAGCTGCAGACCTTCACAAGTATTTATCTCGAATTGTTCCGCTTTTTTGTTAAAACCAACTCATTATCAGAGTGAACTTTCCCTTTGATGATGTGCTCTTCTTGAAGGGTTTGTAATCAACAGACATATTTCAGGTAGGTCTCTGAGTGCCATTTCAATAACCCTTATGATATACTTCATGATGGAAATAGAATCATTGTTTTCTCTATTATTATCAGTACTATCGCTCTACGGTACATATTTCATTGATCATTCAAAATGTATTGGAAAAATGGAGTCTTATTCAATGAAAGGACGTTCGCAAACATGAAATATGGAAAATGGAGTATTTTCAAGAGTTTCTGCGCAAAATGGAAAAAGGGCATGTGAATTTGCTGATCCTAAGTTTTCTAATTTTGGATTTTTACCGAGTTTTTTAGTAAGTACCTGCATCGTCAAAACTAATGTTTAGTAATAATAGAAATAGTCTGCTTCGGCATATGGAATAAAATAATCATAAATGGTTTAGTTAATGCCGTAGAAATAAAATCATAGATTTTAAAAGGAGCGTAGCTCTCAAAAATGAAAGGTAAAGTCACACTCTTCGTCAGTGCCCATGATGTGACAAAAAAAAGAGAATTCAAAATCTGTTTCTGAAACAGTCGTGAAAAACACGTCCTATATATATTCATAGTCTATTCACTTTCTCATTCATATATTTAAGGAAATGCCCAATTAAGATGCAGAATGGTACAAGAGGGAAAAAAAAGATGAAAATTTTCTTGAAAGGGCAACAACCTGGGCCCCATTTCATTAAAAGATATGAAAGCAACTCTTGCTGGAATGTCAACTGCCATGACAACACTTAAAATTCTGCTTTCTGATTGGCTATTCTTATGAAATGGGGGCCCCGGTGTGATGGCCCAGTCGGTAGAGCATCCGTCTCACAATCCTCAGCTGCATCAGACCAAAAGACATTAAAAGATGGGGGTTGCTACTACCCTGTTTGGCGTTCAAGGATTTAAGGGATAGAGCAACATTGATATGGAGCTGCTAAGTGGCTGTCAGACCCACGGTCAAAAAAAGTTTACCCCATTTTGGGTAAAATGGGACATGCATGTTTGCCGAGTAAAATGATACAAAATATGTTGTAAATTTTACGCAATGTTGCATTGAAATTTACCCGTAAAAGATAAATTTTGCCCAATACATGGGAAAAAATTCCTCAACAAACATTCATATTCCCTTTCTACCCAATATTTGGTAAATTTTTACTCAGTCTTTTTTTAGAGTGTAGCATTACCTAAAGTAGTACTATAGAAGTATTTTTTTTTAATCCAAAACAGATGCCTTAACACAAGTTCCAATATCACAAGTGTTCAGAATAAAGTAAACCACCTCATATGATTTTGATAGATGCACTACTCCTGAGTAATATATCTACTGAATATCGTATAACATGTCTCGTGACAGATTGCAAGGAATATCAATCTGGAATCATCCTAAAATTGATCTCAGCTATAACTTGGGATCAATTTTAGAGTTGCATTAGTTAGAAATCGATCCTAACACTCAGTTAAAGAAGGACCTGAACAGTTTTATCAAATATACTAGGTGGTTTCAGACTGCCTAAAAATTCATCAGTCCCAGGTATTTTCTGATTTGGAAATTTACCCGATCAGAAAATACCAGGTAATATTGGCAATGTGAAAGCAAATTATGCGTAATATCCCCAAAAGAAAATACCCACTAAAAAGTAGGTACTGGCAAAATTACAAGAATTTTCACGGGGATTTTTCCAAGGTCGCAGACCATGTGAAAGCAATTTACAGGAACTATTAGCTCAGCGTGTAGTTGGGCGCGGGAGCCGTTGGTGGCTGCTGAGCTAGTGGTTTTGAATCTCGCGCCTTGCCTGCTTATCAGACCATACTGCACATGCTCCCAACTTTAGGAATTTATCCCAAAGGATATGTTTCGGGGCGGTGTGAATGCAGGAATAATTAATGGGTATTTTTTTTTAGCCTAAAAAAGTTCTCGTTATTTAACGGGGATTCTTATGATCGAGGCGGTTTGAAACCACCTACTGTATGCATCTATGATGGATTACAAGTAATGGAGTTTTGGATATCCCCCACCATCTCATAAGTAATGCATATTACCTGAAGCAATCTAACAGCAGGATAACCTAAAAAAAAAATGCTTAAAGATAATCTGAAGGAACGAAAAAACTATGGATAAAATATCTTTGACAAATTTCACTAGAAGGTACCGGATATAGATGAAATGAGCTGAATTGGCTTCAATTTGGTATTTTGATATGAACGATCTTAATATAAGTGGTATCTCCAAATCCTATTTGCAGTTTTTGATGGCATTTGGCATGACAAATCCCTTATTAATATTAGTATCCTATAACCTTGATATGCAGATGCATGTAGGATCAGAAGGACCTATTTCTTTAATTATATGTGGACTCCTTTTGAGAAACAAACTCAGAAATCATAAATCCCCTACGATGTATCTTTGGGAATATCTATATTAGGATACTCATGCAAATCAAGAGATATTTCTGTTGCTTCATAAACATGTAAATTACTTTTTTCTAAATGTCTATACATGACGATCAAACTTTGTTCTTCTAGAGTTAAATTGAAGTTGGTCATATCCAGGACAAATTTTTGATAATTTGTCAAGTATAAGATTTTCCTCAGTGGTATGGAAAGCCTTGTTGGAATAATGAATCCCTCCCCCACTAGTATCTGAAGATCAGGCTGATGATAAATTGGCAATGCGCTTGGAGATTACCTTCAAATGTATCTACAGCTGATTAAAAGCTGAATATTGTTATCATCATGCCAAATGGATTAAAATGTGTGTCGGTATCAATCAGATTTGATTATTTATGTCTGCAACCGACATTTAATGTCACTATCTGAAAGACTTGTCTAGGGCCTGGTATCACAAAGAATCACAATTGATCCGATCAACCTAAAGTATATGAAAATCCATCAATGTCATAATTTTTTCTTAAGAAAATCATCACAATTTCCTTTGAAAACAACGAGAAGCATACTGAATTGTCAAGAAAACAGTGAATGTATAAATACACATAATATCTAGGAAATATTTTGAACACGTACACATGTATTTTAGATACTGACATTGCTGGCTTTCCATAGTTGTAGTTGATTGGATCGATAACGACTCTTTGTTAGACGGGGCCCAGAGCTTGAACCTCTGTATCAGTCAGTAACTTTCTCATACAGTTTGGATTACAGGTGCACGCTGCAACCCCCGTTTTTATCATTTTAATCTATTAAAAATCTCAATTTTAGTAGATTAAAATTGATTGAATACTTGAAATATGTGTCACAGCATAATGATATTATGCTTGAGAATATTCAAAGAAAACAAATGCGATAGAATAGAATAAAATATGTGTTCTAGACAGAGATCACCAAGAGTAGGGAAGGGGGGGGGGGTAAACTGCAAAATCAAAGCAACATAGTTTAGTTTTATTCTTTATTAAAAAACACACCTGTCAAAACCAACGGCCAGCCTCAAAAGCCTATGAGTGATGACATCAACATGTATAACAATCACATACAATTACAGGAAAAAAATGAAATCATAAGGAATTCACAGAGAAAACTTGACATTTCAGGAATATAAAAAAAAAGAAAAAATATGCTCAGGCCTTTTCACATTCATATTGTATTGTGGGTGTTTCAAAGCAATCTGTCATTGACAACACGAGCCCTGATATGGTAATTTGAACTATTTTCAATTCTTTAATGGTTTGCATGTAAGACTGGAGTGTTTGTGGTAACATGGTGTTAACTGCAGAACTCTCCATTCTATTAACAATTCATTTTTTAAAGTTATAATATTCTTCCCTTTCTTGGATGGGTATGGATAAAATATCTAACCTCACAATTGACTATTGATCATTTTTTTCTTTGAAAAACTGAAACACCAAGTAAAATTCATTTCTGATTCAGACACAGCTTGCACTGTGATAAAAAAATTGCCAAGAAGTTATGGAGGAATAGACTAAAAAAGCATTTCACAGGAGAAATTGAATCTCCTAATATCTTGAGTTTCCATGATGAGACCTCATTTCCATTTATGCTCTATATTATACTGTTTTTTTTTCCATTTTACGAAGTAAGAATGCCCTATTAAATTGTACTTGATTTGTATTGCTTCATATTACTTTGTATTATGTTTTGAATGGAAATGAAATAAGAATTGAAAGACCTGCAAAACATATGATACAAGTTTTTTTTACTTGTAAGGGGCCCCATATCAAATTCATTGTATTATTCCAACGCAATAACAAAACATATGTTGCTATGTTAGGCAGTACCCATTTACCAATTACATTTGTAAGCAATTCTGGGATAAGTCAAGTTTATCACTCTCCAGACCCGGTACCAACATTCATATATGATACTCAATCAAAATCAAATCTATTTGCCGAATGTCTCCCTCTACTGATGATATACCATATAGTCTTTCAAAATGTCAACTGACGATGAACCATGAATGAGCAGACATTGGGTCAGATCCATAAAAAGTAGCGATTGGTTAAAAGTAATTACTTCAGGCACAAGAAATTCCTAGCCAAGCAAGAGATCAAACCTCAGTAATTGCTATATTTTGTATGCATAACCCTTTGATTGTGTTCAAAATTTTTCTTGCCTTCAAGGAGTAGTTGACAGCGGTTTGAACAATAGCGATGTCACGCTGGTGCGAACATGGCTCACAAAACAAAGGCAGGACTTGCGTGATATGGCAGTACAATATACCGCTTCCCTCCTGCAACTTTTGTTCATAGACTAAGTGTCAAACTATTTCTCTCACTTGTTTCCAATCAATAAAGTTATTCAGTTGCCATTCAGTTTGCCCTTTCTCACAAGAGAACATTAAAATGTAGGGGTGTTGTAGATGAACAAGGCATTTATCTACGTTTGCCACTTTTACCCAGGTGCAATGAATGGGTACCCAGAAGTTCTAAATTCCTTGAATGTTTAAGCCCCTAGGCAGCCCAGCTAAAGCCGGAGTAATAATAACAATCAAGTTAAGCAGCAGGGGACAACAGTTTTAGTAGTAGTGGCTAACCTGAGAAAATTTGACATTAACAATAATTATTTTTAAAGGTATCTAGACCACACTCAAACACTTTGAAGACGTTCTGACTTACCTCTAGAGCGGTGTCACTGAGGTATCGCATCACCGTCCAAACCACCTGAGAGAATTGGATGCGATCCACAACCAGGTCACCACCGGACTTTTGTTTTTCATCCCCCAAATCAAGTTTCTCATGGCTCTCAGATTCTGTCTTTCCAACAAGATCTACATCCTCACATAAGCTAACCTGGACATCTGGGATGGCAACAATTCCAATCTGTTCAACTTTTCTCCCGCAATCATTACCAGAGTTCTCATCATTTTCATTAGAGTCTTTGCCAAGTTCACCCTCGCCATCTATTGGTATTGCACTAGAGGTCGTTTTGCTCTCTTTCAAACAAGCACTGTGTTTTGCACTATTTATTGCACTACATGAACTATTGCTTTTATCTTGGACAAATTCTTCAGCCAATGCGGTTCTTTTGCTTTGTCCAGTTGTTGTTTCATCTGAATAATTAACGTCTTCATTGTGGGAATTATTAGATTGAAATGATTGTTTGTGATCTGACGGAAACAAACCGAAAATCCAGTCGGTGTCTATTGACGTTTTGGAACTAACACGAAGGTTGTTGTTAGATTTATCACTATCACCAAGTTGAAACTTGGCTTGGCCACTTGAGCTGTCATAATTTTCAAGTGAATCTGTGGCCAGATCAGGATGAACTTGACAAGAATTGTCAGCTGTAGAAGCAAGGTGCCCATCCCCAAAATTTCCTTGCGATATATTTCCAGGCATTACAGTTTGGCCTACACTTTGAACTTCAGAAGAATTGGACGAACAACCATATTTTCCTCCACTTTTGATTTCAGTGTTTTCCATTTGTGAAGATATATTCATGTCCCGTTTTCCAACGTGCTTGTTATCAATATCATGGGCGCATGGCAATTCATTTGTGGCTGTTCTCTCATCAATCGCACCTGATTCAGATCCAAAATTGTGCCCACACTGACTACTATACCTTCTCTTTTCCTGTTTCCCAGTCATCTTCGAATGGCCCCCTTCCAGCCTACTTCCTGCAGTGATGTCATCTTGCCTTGCAGCTTTTGTAGGAGTTGCTTTTGGTGATTTTCCGGATCTAATCTCATTTAATACTTTCCTAAAGATGTCTCTAAAGTTGCTCCTATCCTTCACTGTTTCTTCACATTTACCCGTGTCAATGTTGTCAAAGAAATAATAGCTTTCCAGGTTGCAGGCATTATTACTATTTGTCTGAATTATGGGTTCCTTCAAAGGTGACCCATCCAGGTGTCCTGTTGCTCTTCTCATGCCAGAGCTCTGGACGTCCTGGAAAACATTGCCCTGGCCCACTTCATATTTAAACCCCTCTCCTCCAATGCTCCCTGGAGTCCGGCTTCCGCCAGTCAACGTAGGACTCGCTTCACTTTCCTCTGAATGAGTTCTGTATGTTCCTTCATCAGTGAAAGATGGGAGTCTCTCTCTTGGCTCAGGGCTCAAGGAGTAGCTCTTCCGGTGGCTCATGGCTCTCACAAGAACCGTTTGAAGAATATCTTTCACATCAACAATCCACACATTCTAAAGTCACTATGTCAAAAGTTCACACTAAGCTGTAGGATTAATGATCTCTATTGCAATGTAGAATAATCACCATGGATTTGAATATAAGCCTTTGAAGATCAATAGTCACAGAGATTCATTAAGATCTAGTGTACCCACTTGTCATTTTTATGCTGAACAGCCCTTCCTCACCAGCACAACACACTAGACCATGTTGTGATACAGCTATTCACATCAGTATTTCATCTGAGGCAGCCAAGAAGAAATCAAAATTGTTGCCATGACTACAAAATCAAATTAAAACAAATGAATTCAATGCAGAAATAGAGAAAAAAAGCCCTATAGATTATAACCAAGGAAGAATGCTTTCAATATAAAGGGAAATTCTATTATAAATGGATATTGGGTGGGAACGGTAAGAAAAGTTTCTTGACCAGTTAGTTCAGGAAGAACTTTATGTCATGGTTGAATCAGCTTTCCTGCATGCCCAAGCAGCTGTCTCCTGTTTCATCAGATTAAACATCATTCAGCAGCAACATTCACAGATGATAAGTGTTAATCTATATCGAGTGTGTAAGTGAGCTGCATCACTCAAGAATTCCAATAAATTCAAATGGAGGATATATTTAAAGGGCAATGGCATCATCAAGTTGAAATCCACCCAGTGACTGAACAAACAGATGAGAACTAGTCCTGTTATAGTGAGAGTGTGCCACTTTAACATTTGAACTAAATTGGACAGAACAACGACAAGAACCACTGACAACTCATGGATACATAATTTGCACTTACTGATCTGATCTGAGAATGAAACAGAAAACGCCCCACCAAGTACTCGCATGAAGCGTTAAAACTCACATGCACGACTTGATATTGATGAGGCAATTGGTGGATTAGTCTCAGAATCGTAAGGAAGATCTACTCATTAAAACTTAGGAATCTGTCACATTTAGCACACTATCCATCAAATAGATCAATCTGATATCTTCCGACATTCAGCAATGTCTTCACCATCATCTATGTATTGTAAAGCTCTCGTGAATTTAGAGCTTAAGTTGAGAATCAAGAAATAGTTCCTTCACCACGATCCAAGAGCAAAAATCATCAGCAAGAATAATATTTCAGACATTTGTAGGATTCTAAAACAGTAAATCACTTGCAGGATGACAATAGAAGGAAAAACAGAAGATCATGATCATCTACTAAAATCCATGTACAAATGTGAGAGACAAGAGACTTAACATCAGGAAGCGAGTCAATATTCAACTGCATTTCAAACAGAACTGACAAGAAAATATACAGCAAACCTCGCACACATCTAAAACACCAAGCATTCTTTAGAATGACACTTTCAATTCAACATTACCTGGGATGATTCAAAGAGAGAGAGAAAAAAAGACATAGCTTACAAAGACAAGCAATAAGACAGCAGCCAAAGATATTACACAAAATATCTGCAATAATACAACCATCATTATCAGTATCTGGAGTAGAAATCGGTCTTCATCGCTGCAAACTGCCTCCAAACATTTTCTCTTGTGGAGTGATACAATTTTTTTTTGAGAATTCCATAAAATTGTTTCTTGATTGCTTGATTGATTAATGAAGCATGCATGCATCAAACCTGCTACATCATTGATGCATGATATTTTGTGTTTTTTGAGACTGTTAAACTCTCATATTTCCTTCTGCAGTTATCAAAATAGAAGCATAATTCTGATAATTTATTTCTGCTCGACGTAACAAGCTTCAGCTCTTGGCTCAGCGAATCTAGACTCGTTCTCTTTCTTCCTGAACAGGCACTTCACAACATAAGAAATGTGTGTCGGGTTTGTGTACAATTCATGTGTTCTTGTACTTCTTTTTATAAGATCAGCTTAATAACTTCAAGTGTAAGAGCTATACTTGCTATACAAAATCAAAGTTCTGTAGAGAGTAGAGACGATGCATCAGAAGATAATAATGAATTAGACTGTGATTAAACTCCAGAGATGAATTCCTATAAAAATTTATTTTCCTGTTCCATAACTTCAACAAATACATCTTTCACGCAGCGGTAATAGAGAAATGTCACAAAACAAACAAAAAGAGCAATTAGCTCGATGCTAAATACTTCTACACTTGCAAGAAAATCCTGGTTTACTATTGTTATGACATTCCTAGATATACAGTTCATCCCTGTGAGCATTGTGTAGCTGAAATGAATTAGCCATCATAGCGAGATCAACCATCCTGGATCTAACATTTCTGAACTCTCAAAATAGATTAAATACTGGATTCTACCAAGATGAGATGACTATGATTCCACATGGGGTACAACTCTGGGTTGACACAATATTTAAATTCAACCACAAAATAAAATGCAGCAATGGCTGACAGGACTACATGCTGTAAACATGTGGCCCCCACTTTCAGAATCCCCAGCCAGCACTGGTCATTGAACATCGGTCCAAACTGGATTCCTATCCTCCGAAATGAATTTACGATAACTGCACAAAAAGAAAGGATCTTTGATAAAGAAACTGCAACAGTATGATGGTCAGATAAAACACAAATACATCTGTAATGTACAACCAATGCATCTGAAGCCGTTGACAGGAGCCACTTTGGACAAACTGCTAAAGCTCACTGTCTATGTGACCTCAATAATGGGCCATTGATGTCCTTCAGATGGTTAAAAGAATGATCCTTCATAGTTTCCCTATGGACGAACTGCCACAGATCATTTCAAACGTAACCTACATGAATTTCAAATAAATCCAGATGTGTGAATGTTTCACAGATGATTCCAGAAAGCATCTGGGAGGACAGGCTACTACAGGATTTTCCAACCGTAAACACGATGGATCTGTAAACTCATGTCAGATGTACTGAAACGATTCCACGGGGTATACAGAGCTATGAATGACTCTGAAGTTGGACTTGTGTGTAGGAACAGCAAGTTATTTTCTTTGCTACCATGGCCCGGTGGAAGCCCTGTGTTTTTAATGTGTTAATCCAGACAGCTGTGACGACTCTCCACATGGTGAAGAGAGAAGGGGGTGAGATACAAGAAGTGAGAGAGAGTCAGAGAGGGGGAAGATAGATCAGAGGAGATAGAGGCTCATCCCTGTATTACTCAGTCGGGGCAAGGGAATTAGATCCTACCGGTCCTATTTCCACTAATCCAAAATCACCTGAAAATTGCCAATCCACAGAAAAATCTTAGAGTTTTTCAGAGAAAGGATTCAAATTCCTCGACAAAACCAAGCTGTACCGACTTGCAGTTCCATTTACAGAAATAATCAGTCGATGTAAACCTCTTCTACCCTAAAGATAACTTAGTGCGAAAGACAAACACATAACAAATCGAGAATTTTTTAATATAAAAAGAAGGTGATATCAAGATCTGAGTGATTACCTCATTGAGAAAGCACAAAATGCTGTTAGCTATCTTAAGGTTAGCTCCTAACGCTTCTTCATCATGATCAGAATAATCTGTTCGATTGACAGTCAGAAATGGATATTAAAAGGTTACAAAATTGACGTTCTTCTGGGCTTGAAGGTGATGACTTTTTCCTATCATTCACCATTAATGGAGGATTTTAACAGTTGTAATTATTATCCTAGAGTTTCATTTAGGTGAATAGTTTGTACTGAACTATCATGTTTTTCATACACTTTCGTATTTAAAATCAAGGTTAAATTCAAATGATTCATTTTCAGTTGTAACTTTTTTTCAAAGCAGAATCAAATAACTCTAGGAAGAATGTTTCTGGAAAGCATGATAATAAATACAATAATTTGAATAAAACAAATATTGCAATGACTTCATAACATTATTGTAGTATCTTCCTCATGGTCAAGGGGACTGTTTCAACAAAGAGATGCAATCAAACGCAACTCGATATCAAACCAATCAAACATTTCCCTTTAGGGACTTGATATTGAAATTGAGAATTGTGTTAGAATGTAATTCTTTCTGCAACTTGGCCCCAGAAATCATTGCGAATACTCAAACAACTTCCTAGATCACACTGCATCATAAGGTATGCAGTGGCATGACTTGAAATGTATGGAAATCAGAGCTGAAGGAATATCCCTTGAATGCTATATCTCTTTCTCTCATCGTTAACCTGATTTTATTTGATATTTGATATGTGATTCACGTTTGAAACCTGGCGTTAAACACTAGCTTGAACACACCCTAACTTTCCAAAAAGTTTTTAGTGAGAAAGCGCCGAATGACATGTTGCGGTGAGTGGTATGGTGTATTAGTCCTCACATGGCTACTATCAAGTTCAACCTAAAGATATGATCAGCTTCACCAAACAATAGCTGCAAGTCATCTTTAGGTCACGGATATATTCTCCCAATGAGTGTATCGGCTCAATGATTATGCACGGAAGACATATTTCATCACATAGGTGCAATAACGCCCTTACGCAATGCACATGTGCATGCTGCTTGGGGGTGTTTTTGCAAGCATGCGACGCGCGTAAGTGTGGTGTTAAGGGCGTTCTTGCACCAACATGATGATTTCTAGAATCAACTACTTATCAAGATTTTTTTCAAAATAGGTTACACAAGTTACACAGGTGAGTCTCCATGCAAGTATTATTTACTTGCATGAGGATATATATTAAATTTATTAACTTAGTTATGTCTGGCAGAATATGTCAAATAGAAACTCTATTGAATGAAGAGTACTTCAAAGAAGGCGATAGTAAGTACATGTAATAACGCCCATACCAGTCATCACTACAGCCGGTAATTAGTGAATTGAGTACTATCTTTGAAGATGCACAGCAAGTATTCATACACATGCATAGGACTAGGAATGCATCAATCTTTCACTTGCCATTTTTTTAAACCTCTTTGTATAAACAATCAATATTTTAACAGGGTACTGTCATTTTGAATTCCATTCCTTGCCAAATTCCTAACAGTAAATGTCTAAGTTTTCAAAAAGAAATATAAAACTTTTTACTGGATCATTGTCATTTGCATTAATATTGTAGGCTCTTTTTGTATCTTGTATTGTAGTTTTGTTTTTGTCTAGGGTCTGGACGGTATTTTGTTTTCCTAATTGATAGTGTAATTATGTTATTTCAAATTATTTTATTAAGTATCTTGGGTTGGCGTTTATAAGGCTCGTTCTTTCTTGCCACTGCCCTCACTCATGTTAACTGGATTTTATTGTATATTCATGTCATCTATCTTATCTGATTATATATTTGTACTTTGTTAATTTCTTTTTATGAGTGAAATATAAATACGTATTGAATTGAATATGCAACGCGCGATCTTATTGACTAATACACAGTGGTGTACATCCTCTTGGCATACAATGCACGCAACTAGGCGTTCAAGTGCAACTCTAAGTCATACTAAAATCTTTGTGAAATACCCCCCCCCCCCAACAATCAATTGTAAAAGTATAAAGTTACAAAAGATCTGAGGACCAAAAGTTTATCTAGCACTCAAATTCCAATCAATTACAATTTTTGTGACAGTCACCCTTCAAGACAGGTCTCTTATTAGTTGCTGTTGCAAAGGTGGAACAGAGCCAAAAGGAAAACCATCAAATAAAACCAAGCAAGACAATCACGGAAGCATTCATGTTTCAGAAGAATAGCAGAATAAAAACAAATATGATGTTGAAATTGTGAGTTGCCCACAGGATGGAAATCTGACAATTTGAAGTTGTGTCTTACTTCAACTAACTTCTTATCTTTCCTTCAGCAAGGAATTCATCCACAGTGTGCTGCACTCGACCCAGGTGAGGTAAATGGGTACCGGCAGGAAGTAATTCCTAAGAAAGCCGTGTGAAGCTGAATAGGTAGCCTAGCTAAGTCAGGTAATAATAATAGCAGGGCCTGCTGGGAGAACAGTTTTCGGAACTGAAGTGGCTACCCTGGGTAAAAATACAGTTATTATTATTATCATATATTATAAAAGGGACTGTGCTGCGCTTCAAACATTGTTATTTATGCTTAGTTCCTACTATGTCTTTCTCATCTCCAAGTGTACTAGTATATTGTTGTCAATTTGAATATTATTTTCCATCATGAAATAAATGAATAAAGAACAATGGAAATTTCATGTTTCATTGCACCCCCCCTTCCTTGGGGAAAAATGTGCATATGGTCAAAAACACATCTTTTTCTTTTTGTTCATCCTCTGAGAATATTTTGAAAATCCTTAAGTTCTATACATTTTTAACAAAAAACACCCCAAACAACATGCCTATAAACATAATATGAGAGTAAGCATGAGTAGGGGAAGGCGGGGTAAGTTGAGCATAGGGGCAAGTTGAGCCACCAGCCCCAGGCCAATAATGAATGAGTCAGACATTGTGGCGGTGTCATGTATTGATGACCCATAGCATAACCCCTAACCCCACCACATTGTTTCCAACTTTGAAACAAAAAGTAGTTTTTTAGAGGGAAAAATATGAATTTCAGCCAAAAAAGTAAAAAAGAGTGTGAAATAGATAAGTGCTTTATAAACACACACGTCTTTAAATATAATAAAGACATGATAACAATATTATTAGTCCAGGTATGGATCTTCATTCTTGTCATAGTCTTTTATATGATGGATGCATAATAAATGTGTGGATACAAAATTATCGCACTAAGTGCGGACTGGGGTAAGTTGAGCCAAACAGCATGGGGCAAGTTGAGCCATGGTAATTCCTATGGTAATGTATCTTAAAAAACAAACAAACCATAAAAATAGATTGGAATGCAGGCTGAAAGGAGCAAATTTACATGACTGCTCTTTTCCTTTTACAGGATGTTAGTATTTATAGAGAATTAGCAAGTGAAAAGACTTTAAACAAATAATTGACATGCTGGTTTTCCCCCCATACATTTTGTACATAGTTTTTGTGGCTCAACTTACCCCAGAAGGTGGCTCAAACTTACCCCATATATGGGGCAAGTTGAGCCATTTGACATCGTTTTTTTCAAAGGTCACGATGACTTTCAGTGTTGGGGTAGAAAGTTATATATAGGTGGAAAATATTTCAGAAGAATGAAATTTCAAGGCAAGGTACTTATTTCAACAAGATTATTAATCATATCAATTCTAACATGCAAAAAGCAAAAACTGTCACAACTTACCCCGCCTTCCCCTACATATATGATCAAAACGAACCCCATAGGCTTCCAGCTGGTACAAAAGTATTTACAAAGTTGTGTGAAATCACCCAGCAAATACGACTTGTTTTCAGACACTTCAATAGCCTTGTTGCATTATCATCTTAACCATGAGTATTAAAAATAATGGGTCATTTCACATAAGATTATTAATTAAGCACACATCCAAAAAATACTTATACACTTAAAATTAAATTACAAACCATGCATATATATAAATTTAATAAATGCTTTGTAAGAGGTAGTTTTCAACCCACTGCGTTTCTGTAGAGGGGGCATGAGAATTTCTCATGTGCGGTCGTGGTCGAGCTCTAGAAGGATTTCACTTTGAAAGTCTGTAGAGGGGGCATGAGAAATTCTCATGTGCGGTCGTGGTCGAGCTCTAGAGGGATTTTACTTTGAAAGTAACACTGGAGCACTGACCCCTTTCACATTGATTTTTTTTCTTCAAAAAATCTCTCAAGTTTAAGAATTATTACAGTATTGCTATATAATTCAAGCTTTCTTTTCACATCCTAACACTCTTCCTTCTCAAAATAAGGACTGTCATAAGACTTTGTTTTAATGTCACCAATTCACACCAAAAATAAAATCTAAAACTGAAACCCACATCCATCTTGCAACTTCCCTGAAAGCCAGTTTTGTGATGTCTGCTGGCACATCTAAAAAATAGAGTTTGAATTTAATCAACAAATAGGTCTTACAACAGAGTCTTGCAAAATATGAATTTTGAGAGGAGACATCTTTATTACACAAGTCCCAGACAGTCAGGGCCTTTCATAGTCTGCAGACACAGACCCTAATTGAAACTTTGATCAACAGGTGAGTCTCTGTGCAAAGACTAGCAAATACAAACTTTGATGTTTTAATTGAGGGCATTCAGTACACAAGGCACGAGTAGCAAGGCTGCACATTCAGACCCTTAACTCCAGTTTAGGGTTTGCACAGCAGACTATATAGGGCCTTTAGGCTACAAATCCAGATATCTCTTCTGAAATGATTTAAGTGATTGGTTAACATTGGTTTGACTTTTAAAAAATCTGAGATAGAAGGTCACACTTGTCACCTGTATATTTTACCAAAATGAAGCCCTGAAAAAAAATTGCGTTCAAAAATCATTATTTAGTGCTTCAAAATATGAAATATAAAGTGACTGGAAACACCATCTTAATTTCATCCCATACAGTACTATTTAGGTGTCTAGAAGACACCTATTTACAAAATCGGGGTTTGCCTTGCAGTTTTAGCTTTTCATTCTCAACAATGGTTGTTTTCAGGGTTTATTAGTTTTAATACATGCACTTGTACACATGTTTGATCTTGGTTTGAGATTTTTTTAAATCGGCTGCTCACAAAGTTAAACGATACCTTTAATTATGGAGAGGTAAGAGAAGGGGGTGTGTCACAAAGTTTGAACTGTTTTAATCATCCCAAAATAAACAAATAACATTCCTTAAAATATTTAAATCAGCTTCTTTTCACAATCTTTGTCATGATTCTTTGCCTCATATTACATAAACCATGCCAAAGAATGTGATGATTTATCACATTATTTTTGTCATATTGTTTATCTAAAACATGTCGAAGAATATTGTAAAATCACTTTTCACAATTCATATTATTTGGTCGTAGATCATTATTAGTTAAGAATGACATTTAATTTAGTCAAAATTTTCCACTACTTTTCATGCCAATAAATAGTAACCAATATATTATGATTGTTATGTACCGACAAATGTACTATATACAAATGTTATGAATGCAGAAGAAAACAATAAATCAAATCAATTTCTTTCCAAAATAAAAGCCTGTGGAAGGGAGAAAAGGTCTTTTAACAAACATTTTTTTGGGCATTAGCCAGATTATTCTCATTTCAAGCCCTTGAGACACATTGTGATATTGTGTATAACTTAAAGTGGGATAACTAAATGCAATGTTTTCACATCTCCTATATTTGAGAAGAAAAAAAAATCTTCTGAAAGAGTCTCTCCTTTAAAAACTAACAGGCAAACTGCAAACTTCTTTGTTGTGTACCTGTGAACTCACCCTGCATAATCAACAATAGAATTCAACATCTTCGGACACACTTATTTTCTATGAGTGAGGTTTGTGCAATGATCACTGCTTCAAGGTGCAATGTTTACTTTGCAGAAGTAATTTGAATTCTGCTTAGTTTTCAAGGAAAGAAAAGCTGTCAGTTGTAAACCTCGGTATGCACATCAGCATGGTTGACTCCACTCTATAATGTCAAAGCATGGAGAAATGAAAATGTAAGCCTTCGCAGTGTTTTTACTTGGCAATCTCATGGACCTAAAGCACTAGCATAAAGATGGGGAGGGCCTTGGGGGCCATGGACCTCCCAAATCTTAATAACTAAGAAAAAAAAAGATAAAACATAAAAAAGGAATATTACACCAAAATCTATAACCAAAAATAATGATTTTTGTATTGAAATTATAGAAATTTTGCTTGCTCACTTTGCTCTCTTGCTTGCAGCTGTTTGTGGGTTTAAGAAAAAAACTTAACACATGTATATTTACACACCTGCAGGACAAGGATAAGAGCTTTAAAGGGATGCTCTGGGCTGAAAATTATATGATTTATATGAAAAATCAGACAAATGCTGAAAATTTGATCAAAATCACACTAGGAATAACAAAGTTATGGCAGTTGAAAAATTTGCATTATTCCAGTGAAACAATTCTACGCATGTTTTCATGAATATTCAATGAGCAACTTGATGACATCATATCCCCACTTGTTCTTTTGTATTTTATTATATGAAATTTGGATTATTCAAATTCTACCAAGAACTGAAAATATTTGATTGATGACTGATTTAGTGCATTAGATATTCATTGCTGCAACTTATTTTATCATAGGCTGCGTTTATGCGACCTCAACCCAGAATCATGATTGGAATCACGATTTGAATCATGATTCAAAACAGCAACATGAATCACGATCCGACAGAATCAGCGTTTATACGACCATCTTTCTAACGCTGTTTCTCCCTGAATTCGGGCCGATCCAGTGCGCATCACAGTGCGCAGTTTGACCCAGGAAGTATAGGTCAACATTTTCGCGCGTGTTTCTAACTTCACGTCGGCTGCTAGATTTTTGCTGCCACCGGAGCTAACGCGCGATCGTTTGTGCAAGTGCAACTCGGCTTCCGAAAAATAAATCTTTTACTTCCAGAATTCCGTGTATTGTACCTCGTATTGTTTTTGTTTACTTGTATTCAATCTTGTCGGTTCATCAAAAATGGTGTTCGGTATAGCCGTAGTACTGGGCACGAATTCTGTTAATTTTGTCTCGACAGGCGGTGCCACATCTCCGTTGAAATCCCTCCCTCGCAAGCGCCGCTGAAAGGGACTCGTAGATCGTCTTATATTTCTGTGAATCCCGGTAAGGGATGCTTGTGCTTCAGGCTGAGCCCAAAGCACAAGCAGAGCCCTGAGTTGGTCGTCAGTCCAATTTGTGCCTTTGGAACTTGAAGACATGATTGATGAAAACAGTGAAATCAGGGTGACCAGACGTCCCGTATTTCCCGGGATTGTCCCATATTTCAGAATATTGAACAAAATGTAGTAAATACATTTAAAAGTGACGAATTTTCATTAAATAACCAACAGCTGACGAAGCAGGGACAACAATTAAATCGATAACTGTAAACTTTTGCAAGTTCTGCGATGATTTCTTGCTAATACGGGGCTAATACATTGCAAACGAACTGGCCTCCTGCCTGTGTGTGGCAGGCTACTAGCTAGGCATGGAGGATCGAAGCAAATTCTCAATGGTGCAAACACCTCACATGATAAACAGTTTTTCCACCAAAATAATCACAAAATCGGCGGGAAATTCTTATAATTATACTATGGATTCTCAGTTTAATGATTTGGAGATGTAATCGGAGGAAAATGTTATTGACTTTTCATAGATCTAGTTGTTTCAGCTTTCGTTTTGAGTCTTGGTGTGCACGATGCCGCGATGTTTCATCTAATTTTTAAGTTTGACAATATGTTTCACTTTGAAATTTTATTCATTTCTAAAACATTTTGTTTAAAATTTTAAAAATACATTTAAAAAAACACCAAATAAAGTTATGATTTTTATTAGATGATTGGATTTTTTGTTTACTTGAAGTTTGAACTTTTCCCTTTTCTTTATTTTATATATACCCTATATCCTTTCTGCTTGCCCTTTTTTGTTCCATCTATCTTTATTTCCTATCTTTCTTTCCTCGACATTTTCTTTTCTCTCTCTCTCTCTCTGTTCATTTTTCTTTCTTTCCTTCTTTATCCAATATACTTTTTTATTTCCTTCATTCTTTCTTTCCTTATAATTACCTTGGCTTCCTTCTCTCTTCGTCTCCTGTTTCTTTTCGTTCTTTCTCTCCTTCCATTATTTTCTATTTTTTCGTTCTCTTCCCCTTCATTCTTCCCTTCCATTCTTTATTCCTTTCTTCATTTTTCCCTTCTTATTCTTTTCCCTTATTTTTATTTTCGTTCTTTTGTTTCTTTCTTTCAAAGAATGAAGGAAACATGTTTATTTCCTTCATTCTTTCTTTCCTCCTTCTTTTTCTCACCTTTCCCCCTTTAATTGTCTCCTTTATTTTGCGAGACATTTATTAATCTTCCCTTCCTTCCTTTCTTTCTTTCTATATTCATTTCAAAGAATGACGGAAACCTTTTTTTATCTCTTTTATTATTTCTTTCATCCTTTTATTCTAACTTTCTGTTATTTTTTCTGTTTTCCTTTATTTTCTTTCCTTCCCAATCATCTCTTTTCTTTCTCTCCTTCATTCTTTCGTTCACCTTCCCTTCTAATTCTTTATATTTTTTTCAAAAGTCTTATAATAATATTATACTATGGATTCTCAGATTCTTTGTTGATCTTCGTTTGTCAATTGTCCCGTATTTCATTTTGTGAAATCTGGTCACCCTGAGTGAAATATACAAATGACGCTACAGTACAACCCCGGGGTACAATACACAGAATGATAATTCCTAAATGCACATGACAATTGGCATATACCGGTACTAGTACACTGGCAATCTGCTACACGAAAATTAACCTGCACGAAACACAGCGCGCGCCTTTGAGTCGAACCCGGAAGAAGCACGACACAATGACGTCATAGAATCATGATTCAAATCACGATATCGTTTATACGACCCTTTTCGTTCGTGATTCTACAGAAACGTCTTTCCAAACGCCCCTTTTTCCGTGTTTCATGTTTGTGATTTGAAAGACGTTTATTTCCACTTTCGACTAAACGCAATCGTAATTCTGCAGAATCGTGATTTGAATCATGATTCTAATCATGATTCTAGGGTAAAAAAGTGTCGAATAAACGCACCCATAATGGAGACACATCATTTACACATGAAAAAATGAAACATTTATGATTTCATGTACTAACATAAGAAAAGGGAAAGTGGGGATGCGACATCATCAGCCCAACTTATGAATATTCATGACTATGTGCATATAACTATTTTCACAAAATATTGATAAACTTTAAAATTCAATAACTTTGTTATTTGTTATCCCATTTTGATGAAATTTTCAGCATTTTGCTCTGTGAATTTTACTATATTTTAAATATATTCAGCCCGTACCATCCCTGTAATCAGGAAGAAGGACATACATGTATGTAGCCCCTTTAAATTGGAATTCCATGTGAGATAAAAGGAACTTTAATGAAAATAGGAAGCAGATTTTCCCTAGAATGTCACTCAAAAGGATGACAGTTATATTGGGTGATTCATGCAATTCATACTCGTGCTATTCAAACAAAAAAGACCTGTTCAGATTAAACACTTAAACGTGATAAAGTAGTGTACATATATTCAACATACATTGGGCAAATGCTTATTGTTCAAGGTTGTCAATATTGATAAAACTTTTGGAAAACAGTACTGTGTAAACTTGTATGCTATTCAAACATAAAAAAGGCCTGTTCAAATTAAACACTTAAATAAGATTTAAGTTAAATTAAGTTAAGTCAAGTTAAGTTAAATAAGATTTAAGATAAGTAGGGATAGATATTCAACATACACTGTACAAATGCTATTTAAATTTTTAAGTATGTTCATAGCTCAAACCTGTTGTTAAAACTTAAACGATTGTGTAAACTTTTGGAATAATAATAGCAGGGCCCGCTGGGAGAACAGTTTTCGGAACTGAAGTGGCTACCCTGGGTAGATATACCATTAATTATTATTACACCTTGTTTTACAGTTTAAACATCTTTTGATTTATACTTTGACACAGACAGGCAAATAACATTGTAATGTGTTCCTCTTTTGGATTAACTACGCAGAGAATTAATTTGTCTGAACGGGGCATTCAATCACTCATCATACTATTTAAACACTGAAGAGTGATAATGAGTGTAAATTGCTCTTAACTTCATGAGGATGGGTGGTGGTGAAGGGGGGGGGGGGGGGAGTGATATATCAATCCTCCTCAGTCCAATACAGTCATGATTGAACGAGCTAAGGTTTTGAGACAGATTCATATTTTACCAGAATTAAATACAAATATTACAAAATTACTTAAAAAGTTATGCAATGTTTATGAATGAAACCAATTTTTTTTTCAGTTCCCCCCCCCCCCTTCTCTTTTTGGAGCTTTTCAAGTAAAAAAAAAATTAATAAGCTATGCCGATGTGTGATCTATTCAAGATTGCAACGTTAGGGAGAGGAGTAACGACTGATCCGATCTATCATTCTCAAGTATAAAAGGAAATATGCACAATGTCCTTTGAAAACATAAAGGAGCATTGTGAATTCTCTAGAAAATATTTTGAACAAACATATTTCAGATGTTGACTTTGCTGGCTTTCCACAGTTGCGATTGATTGGATCAATCTCAATCGCAACTCTTTGTAAGAGGGGGCCCCTGAACTATTCAAATATTGATTTTGTGTATGTGTGTGTGATTAGGTGAATCTAGTAATTTAGAATAATCTAGACTAGAGACAAAGTCAACGTAGTAAAGCTTCTTTTCTCTGAGCCCCCTTCCCCCCCCACCCACTAGATCACTTTCCCCAACAACTCCATCTGAATAATGTAACATTCTGGCCTAATTTCCTGATCTGATTAGCGCCACCAAGTGGCCAATAAAGAGTGAGTAATCCTGTGGGTTGATTACCTGTGCTGGCTTTGCGTTGCAAATGAAAATAATATATAGGCCGAGACGTCAAATTTGGGGATCAGCATTTAACGGCAATCGAAGATTAACTAATTGTAGAAAGCATGACAGATTCAGATCAAACGCTCAGTTGGGAATGCTTCATCAAGGCCAAACAAGCATCCGTACAAATGTTTACGTGTATCACTAAATGGTAACTGTTATAGGATGAATGCACCAGTTGTAGTCCGGGGGGGGGGGGGCACTCGACCAAAAAAGTGGTGGGGGTGTGCCGCGGGCGAGACAAAAAATGGGGGCCTTGGAGCGGGCTTATTGTAAAAAGGAGGGTCCTCGGAACGACAAAAGTTTGTGAAAACGGGGGTCCTTGGAACGGATCGCCAGCGTGTGAGTGCGTATGCATCCTTATGGAACGGTCATGCGTGCATGATGCAGCTAGCGCGGCCTCCGCCGGGGGAGCTCTGCGGCCGCTTTTCACCAATACTGCAGCTCATTCATTGCGATCGGAGCAGCGTAACGAAAAATATGCGAAGCTTTGGAGCGGATTTCTCTCTTCTTTTTTCTCGATAAGAAGAAAATGCTATGCCTTGGAGCGGCTTTCTTTGTTCTTTTTCTCAACAAGGCAAAAATGCTATGCCTTGGAACGGAAATTTGAGTGTGAAAATGGGGGTCCCCTCCGCGGCACATACCCACTATGCATTACATGTATATACTGAGTGCCCCTCCCCCCCCCCCGGGGTTGTAGTCCAGTGTGTCACTTAATCAATTGTGGAAATCATGCAGAATAGGGCCCTGTCTTACAAAGAGTTGCGATTGATCCGATCAACCATAACTATGGAAAGCCAACAACGTCACCATCTTAACTGCATGTTTGTTAAGAATATTTTGAGATAAGATGTACATTCGATTCATACATATGTTATCTTGAAAATTTAGTGTGCTTTTCATCGTAAGTCACGTCTTTGTTTACAATTAAAGGAAATTGTTCTAATTTCCTTTAGATAAAATGATGACGTTGATTGATTTCCATATACTTGAGATTGATCGGATCAATCGTAAATCTATAGAAGATGCTGCCGTAGTTTTCCTATAGATATCAATTATGTGTTATTTTTTTCAACCATGAACAAATATGCCTATTGGTTTGTTTTGAATTCTTATGACAAAAAAGTTGATAGGAAAGTTCCTTGTTTTCACCAGTTTTCAAGTAGTAAATAATTTACAAAAGTCTCACAGAGTTAGAAACGTAATGTACGACTAAGAATTATAGGAGTAGTTGTTGTTTCAGCTTATACTGTGCGTATCATTTTGCAGTGAATATCAGCATAAAGTGATAGTCTTTCATCCAGACTTCATTCCTGTCTGGAAAAATGGTTTATCAAAAATTGTCTCAACTATTGCATTGCATAAAATCTGTTGTGAATAAGAAATGAACATCAATAATTGATTGCCTGTAAAAAGCAATAAATCATGGAAGCCGCTGAAATTTCATGTGTAGCCTCCAGTCCAGGCAATTACATAAAAATAATCTGTGCTTGACATCCATGTGGATGAAAGACACAAGGGCGAGACACAAAATTATATTCATGAAAAGTCTTAGAGAGAAACTACCACAAATCATGATTAATGACAGAAAACACAAAACCACACATGAACTAAATATTTCAACTGTTCTGAATGGCTGATCATGGTTTATCAAGCGAATTGCTACATACATCCATGGTTTAATAATGAAAGCTTCGCTGACAACGATGGAAATTTCAACCATCCAACCACCATAATACCTTTACAACTGCTTCTTAATCCTGCTTCCAAATGAGAAACTTCCTATGTATTCAAACATGGATGTCAACACAACTTCCTCCTCAGGTATGAAAAGAAATCCAAAATAATATTCATAAAGCATTAGAATAATAGAACAAGAATAAAATCAACACAACTGTATCCAAAGAAATTTGTTACAAGTTATGGCTGTCACGATGCTCAATTTTCTTGAGACAAATTTTCTGTGATTGGATAAATACTTGGGATCCAAAGTTAAGAGAATCCACATGTTGTATGGTACATGCCGGTAGTGATGAATATATTTCGGCATTTCCTGGTTTTCTGTCAGCTGTATATAGAGTTTAGAATTTACTTGACTTTTTTTATTTGGGAAGTAGAGAGAGAAAGAGAGAGAGAGATGACTGTAACTGTCTGGTGTACTTGAATGCATGAAAGAGAAAAAATAACAAAAGACAAACAAAGAAAATTTGTCCAAAATTGTGTCAACAATTCATGAGAATTCATGAGGACTAAAGTTCAAGTGTGCTGAAAACGTGCTTTCACATCTCCACACTATGAAAAGTAAATGGGGGGGGGGCAGTCATGAAGAGATAGTGAATTCCACAAGCTAATTTGCTCTCAACCATTTAAACACCAGGATTCTTGGTAGCATCTAATAACAAGTGAAGAATAAGTTAAAATCATTTATTAGTTTCATGAAATGCACCCTTGGCACGTACATGTAGGACCACTATTTTGCCACATGAAAGCTCAGCACTTGTCCCTAAAAGAGATCTAACAGGATGCTACATAACTTTTTAGAAGCACTTGCCCGGTCAGGCAAGTGAATTTTAAAATAGTTGGAATATACTTGCCCAAAAATCTATTTCACTTGCCCGAAAAAAATCATTGAATACAATTGTTTTACCTCTTCAAAAGAAAGTTTTGTGGCTTCATAAACCATTTTACCTTTTCTTTCTTTTGACATGAACTGATCTACTTTGTTATAGCATTTCTTTTTCCAAATTGATTTATGACCCAAATTAGGGTCAATATTATACCGACCCTAATTTTGGTCATTCTACTGTGAGAATTTTGCTTGCCCAATGCGGGCAAGTAGTTTTGGTCTTTTCTTCAAAACACAAGCCAGACTCTAACTTTCACTTGCCCCAGGCAATCGGGCAATTAAGTGCTTATGTAGCACCCTGTCTAATATCATCAGGTACTTTTGAAGTCATAGCCACACTCATTCCTTGCTTTAGGAAAGTGAGTCTTATTACTTACTCATAACTAGTTCAGGCAGGTATGAATGCTTCTCAAAGCTTTCAGATATTTTCTCCATCCAGCAGGTGTGAATGCAGCTAGTGAATGAATTTTTGTTTAACGTGTATGAATGAAGTGTGTATCTGAGATAAGTTTTAGGGAGAGAGACAGGGAGGAGGGGAGAGAGAGAGAAGGGGGGGGGGGGAATGCCCATGCATCACCTGGGTCAGATATGTTGTTTCATACACATTCCTACCAAAAACAAAAATATCACATCAGTTTTATTTGATTGACTTGGATTCATTTGGCAATATTTAGAAATTAGTACAATGTTCATCATCAATTGGAAATCAAATTGCTATTTCAGTACAGCTATCCTAACCCCCCCAAAAAAAATTCTTTTAAATGTTATGCCTACAAGAATAGAACTTTATATATCTTTAAAAACCAAATTCACATTGGGTATGAATGAACCCTAAGTTTATTCATCCCTGCATTGGATATAGTGTTAGTTATCAAAGAGCGAACATGTCTCGCAAAGAGAGAATAATTACTGAAGCAAAGAGTAGCAATAAGTGGAAAGAAGTTGTTCCATTATTCAGCATATCGGAAATGTCAATATCGATCTCCACACCTACACAAACAATGTGAACAAACAAGAATTCAAGGATCTCTACTTTTGTTTTCTCATCCAGAAACAAGCTATCAAATATGCTTTTTACACTAGCGAAAATTTCCTCAACCCTGTACTACCGGTGGGGCTAAATTGCAATTCAGACCAACCTATAGTACGTTTATACAATGTTCAGCCTTTTAAAAAATGTTTGCTGCATTTTAAGTTAAACTTCTTTGAAATCACCTATGATACAATGATATATCGGACAAATATGAGGCCTTATATTCAAAAGTACATATCACTTCAAAGTCAACCCCTTTTAAAATGCTTGACTCTAAATTATCAAGTTCGTGGGTATTTTCTAGATTCATAACAAAAAGAGGTTGCTCTGTATTTCAGTAATGTTTCTTTTTCTGTCTTCCCAACTCATTTTTAGAATATTAACAATCCAAGGTAGTTCAATTCAATCTGATAAGGCTAATTTATTGGTTCCCCAACATCTGCTCTGCTATATATATACTAATCAAATGAATAACTTCAACCATGGATTAAACACTATATCCTACCTTAAACCCAATATACAGCCCTATTGTCACCCGCACCCCAAACCCTACATCTTTAGACAAATTACAGACTGGAGCAAATGTTGCAAGAGTAATATGTAACCAATTTATCATATACTGAAAAATCATTAAAATGCAAAATATAACTTTTTCTTATTTCAAACTGTTCAGAGCAGTTCCATCCCACTGTAGTGATTTATTCTCCTTTGAAGGCCCTTAAAGGGGAAGTTCACCCTGAAGAAAACTTTGTTGTAAAAATAGCAGAAAAAATAGTAAAAATTATTGGTGAAGGTTTGAGGAAAATCCGTTAAAGAATAAGAAAGTTATTGGAGTTCAAAGTTTTGGATTTGTGACGTCATAAACGAGCAGCTGCTTCATGTGTTATGTAATATAAAATGCATGAATTTCAAATTAGTTATGGTTCCTGATGACTTAATTATGTTTTCTATTCATGATCGGGTGTGAAATGATTTGTCTATTGATATACAATAGGTACAGTGAAAACCAATTTCAATTTTCTGAGAAAATGACATTTCATTGATTTTTTACCATTCGCTATGTAGGAATGCTGCTCGCATATGACGTCACAAATCAAATAATTGAAATTCTAATAACTTTTTAATTATTTGATGATTTTTTTCTCAAACCTTCGTCAATGTTTTTAATTATTTTTTCTGCTATTTTTACAATAAACTTTTTGTCAGGGTGAACTTCCCCTTTAAAGGGGGATGAACTGTGTGTGGTCTCTCGTTGGCTGTATGTTATAAATACATAATCTTAAAATACATAATCTTAAAATATATGTTTTCAGATATCTACTAACACTACAGAGAATAAATTGACCTATAATTTGTTTGTATAGAGAACTAAAATGATTTGAGAGAGCATTGTTTTGCTACTTGGTGATATAATTATTGTGGTATAAATGTGAGTAGTTAATTAGCATGATATCATCCAAGTGGGTCTACAATCTTAAACTAGCATTATGGGTCAGGAAACTGGCCAGGTATGAGTAGATGAAGACTTGAGATGGCGCTATTGGTACCTGCTTTAAAATGAAACTTAAGTCAGCTTGATATAAATCTAAACACCCTAGAGTGAGTATTTACTTTACTTTTAATTGGTTTTTGAAGAGTTTTGTCTTCCTGTTTTAAATCAATCACACACGACTTGTGTACATTCTTGATCACTGCCAAGTTAATTAACAAGCTTTGTTTGGGCATGGACCTACCATGGTTTGGGTTACTTTGGAAAGAGCAAATGAGGAGAGGAAGATGCGACAGATGTGATGATTTCAATTTGTCATTAAAATGAGGAATGGTTGCTGAATTACAAATTCATGGCTGTATACGTCAACCTCATTATTGGAAGAAATAGTTCAAAGTTAATATCAAGAAACAGCCAATGGTAAAAAAAAATAACATCTGTTTTGCTTATGATTACCATTTATCATCAGCATTAACATGAAAATAACAAAGATGCAAGTTCTGTGTTTTGAACTAAATATGTAAGGAAAGCCTGCATGATTTTGGCGTGAAAATGTGAAGCAAAGATGCACCCCAATCAAATGCCATAATCCACATACTGTAGAGGCACATTTTTGGTTAGGTACCATAACAGGAGACCAATCCAAGTTGGCTTTCAGAGGGATTCCAACTCAACATCTTTTTTCTTGAACCTCCATACTCCACTCCTCCATAGACAAAACAATAGGAGGATTGGGAATTGTAATTTGGAAGCTCCTTCCATTAAATCCACAAAAAAGTTTATCTTTTGATAAACTTGATGATGGGGGCGTCGTGGTCTATAGTGGTGAAGACACTTGTCTTTTAATCTGAAGGAAGGAGGTTCTAATCCATGCCATGGCGTGTTTTCTTTCAGCAAGAAATTTACCCATATTGTGCTGCACTCATCCCAGGTGAGGTAAATGGGTACCGGCAGGAAGTAATTTCTCAAAAAGCTGTGCACACTGTAGGCGGTAGACTTGTAGCTTAGCCGGGGTAATGAGCACCTTGAGTACCTAGCAAGGTGGATACATGCGCTTTACAAATCCTATATTACTATGACCAGTGGGCGAGCACAAAAAGCTGTCTGGCTAGACAAGTAATTACGCAATGGCAATGCATCATAGGCCTACATCAAATTCAAATGACTGCAATCACAGTTAGATTAGCAAGACAATAAGAAAATCTGGTCATCAAATAAAATACAAACCAGAATCTTTCATTACTACCAGGGCTTGCCACTTTCCCCAGGAAGCTTTCAATTTTGAGGTCATTACTTGCAGTTTTAACTTCACGCATACATTTTCATTTTCTGCTTGTGCCATTAAATCCCCCGTGACCATTGTTTTTCCATTGGGTGTACAATCGCCAAATGCAATAATGAGTCAATTGTCTGTGTCGGAGTGTGGAAAGGCTGAACATCTGGACGAATGAGCTGTTAAATGACAACTTGAAACAGTCTCTTCAAAACCTGGTTTACGGAAATCTATACATCCTTAAGATCATACAGTGTAAGGCTGGACACATTTTTGTACAATAGAAATTATCAAGCGCAAGCTTGGAAGCCACAAAATAATTGCAAAATGGAAGCAATCACTTAAGTTGGAAGCTAATTACAATTTTGACTCTTCATTTCCCTAGAAGGAAATGCCCATATGTGTTTTATGTCTGAATGTAATCTCCTTCCTGGACACTATTTATACTATCCTGCCTGTCCTCCGTGTATCAAGTAAAAGCAAGGCAGGGGAAAATGGTGTATATTTTTCACTATCACATTCAAATTTTTTAGCCATAAGCTACACTACAATTTCTGGGGTTTTCTTTGGATGGGTTCAAAACTGTCAAGCTTTTTACTCTTCAAGCTCCCCACAGCCCTGGGTGATGCTTCATAAAGCAGAGAGCCGTTTGTAAAGGCTTGGTCCCATCGCACTTACGGATGCAGAGAAGATGTAAAACGGAAAAGAATCTTGCCATTCGTTGGAAAACGTTATGTATCCATCCTGTACTCTTTGCATACGTTTTTCATACGCTCTTTATCCATCGAGCATCCGTCCACTGTGATTTCATTGTTCGCCCATTTTGTCCACCGTCTGGGGCGGATGAAAACAGATGGAGCCACCCTGAAATTTTACTTGTCCGCTGTATCCATTACGAGTACATTTTGTGTCCATCGGCCAATACGTGGGACCAGGCCTTTAGGTCACTCACGGCTCTACCCACAACTGAATCATGTTCTTTGGTGCTAGGTCAGCTATAAAAAAATATCATTTCGCACATAAAAGGGTCACCAGTCGTGTATAAAGCCATGCTTAACAGTTTTATGAAAATGCCCCATTTTTATGCCCCACCCACCAGTTTCAGGATCCTCAGTCCTGCAATGTCTGCCCTTTTCAATACCCCCCTCCCACCCAACTGAGGTAGTCTGCAGGCATAGACCCTGATTGAAACTTTGATCAACAAGTGGTTCTTCACACAAGACTAGCACATTATGAACTTGCTGCTTCAAGGGATCTTCTGTACACAGATCAAAGTAGGCTGCGCATTCAGACCCCTGAACTCAAGTGAAGGGTTTGCACAGCAGACTACAGCTGAGGCCCTTATCTATTTTCCGGGTTAACCAAAAAGAAAAATACTCTTGAAATAAAAATAAACAGAAAAAAAGTTTTAAAAAATCAGAATCAAAGCAATTAAAACTAAAACTTATAAAACATTCTAAGAGAGGGAGAAAGAAATGGAACAAGTCATCAAAATCTAGATGAAGAAATCACTTTATCTCACATCTCAAATTCACTCTAAAAAGCAAGCTTCCTTTGCCAAGCCTATAAATCTCTCAGGAAAAGGACTAGATCAACAATTAAATGTTAAAGTCAACAAAAAAGACTCCCCCTAAAATTGCATTAAAAGAAGTAATCAATTGATAACTAACGTATAACAGCTAATCGATTGCTCGTTAGATAGGGGCGCCTCTTTCCTCTACTTGTCTCCATTTTGTTTAATGGTCAGGAATAAATGAGTGACAACTATCTTCAGCTAAGACACCGTTCTCACTACCTTCCTAAAACTAGTGTACTGGAAACATGTTTAGTGGAAAAATAGTTTAGTGGAAACTAGTTTAACGTGTAGTGAGAACGGTAGAAGCGATCTTCCAAACTGGTTCAGAAAACCACCTCGTAATGTAGTTTTCAAAATCGCTTTGCCTCGTTAAACTGGTTTTAGCATGAGGACACTATAGTTCTTTGGGTTAGTGATCTTCGCTCATTTGAGCACGCTACTCCACACGACAGGTGTAGAATGCCTACACTGCGGTTTCGAATTTCATAGCAACAAGGTCGCTTTACGTGAAGTGACTTTCGTGTGATCAAGTGGGAACGCTGGTAAAGCGATCTTCCAAACTGGTTTCCTGAATCGGTTTCCAGTAAACTCATTTTAGAAAGCGTAATAAGAACGGGGTCTAATCTACAACACGACAATAGCATGCATCATAGGAAATGTAGAATTAGGTTTGTCTGCACAGCAATTTCAGTAGGAATCAGAAAGATTATCCAGTGTTATTTGTTCATTCCTTCTTTATCTTTTCTTGTTTTTTTTACTCAAATTGTCTTTTTCGGTGGTTTTATACATCATTTTTTCATATATTGGACATTGCGTCTAACTTCAAATAATTTTCCTTTAAGTCTGGCTGATTTGACCTTTTTATTCAATAGTTATATCTTTACAAAATTAATAATTAATTACTTGTTTTTCATGAATCATAAAAATGATGACTATCATGACTAAAAAGATTGGGCTTTATCAAAATCAATCATATCATCAAAATAAAAATGAATGGTAAATAAAATCAATATTTATCTAATTAAGAAATGAAGTACCATTATGAGGAAGTACTTTAAATTTCAAGGATTTAAAATAAGTCCAGATTGGCTATATGTATAGTGACCTGCCAAATTTTGATTTATCTTTAATCTCAAGATTCACTTTAAAAACTCAGAAGATTTAAATTTGAAACTTCAAGCTTTATATTTAAATCCACAGGTTTTAAATCTAAATCTATTATTCTGCTGGTTATTAACAACCGATCTGGATTTATTTTGAATCTTTGGAATTTAGAGTGTAGTTCAGGTTGAGACTTTGATTTGTGAAGAAAGTTATTTGGTACGCCTACAACAATGCATTTTTTTTGCAGTTTGGAATCAGGCAACTTCTGGTAGTTCTGCAAAGTCCAAAGAGTAACATGTAGGCTACTTCATTTTAGTTGCACTAATCATAATATGTCAGAGCACCTCAAGAGCAATCCTTTACATTGGGGCATTTTTTGTTTGATATCAATTTTCTTTTATTCACTTTTAGGCTAATAAAATGATATAATTCATCCCTTTGAAGAAAAATAAACATGGCAAAACAAACTTATAACCTTACATTATGTATATTTCAGCCCATTGATAGTTGTCAAATAAGAGGAAGACCTTCACCACAGAGAGGGTTAATGGAACACTGTATTTTTACATTAAATAAGAGAGTCTCATGAGACGTTTCATTTTCGAACACGCTTCGTCAGATTAGATAATGGATGCATAATATCTATCACTTCAGGAGAACCCAGTCTTTCTTCTAGAATGATAATATCTAACTTTTGGCCAATCTTTTTCTTTTACTGACAAGTATAGATCACGACAAGCCATAGCCAATATGATAGCTCACAATATTTTCCTTTTCTTCACCTTTCTTACTCTCGAAATGCAAGTTAATCGGATCCAAAATCACACTCTCCTCGGAGTGAGGCCAACTCCCTCATTATCGAGTGAGATTTGCATCTTTCTAGAATGGATTTTGAATATATTAAATAAACGTAAATTTGTATAGTGTAGATTTTGAATGAATATAAGCTGCGCTTGTTCAGAGCTCTTTTCTACTTAATGTAATGTGTACACAGCAAATTTCTTAATTAAAGAGATATATTTCCAAGTGTGATTTGGATTTCTTTTAGGAGTGAAAGTGTGTAAAACATTTCACTTTAAAGCGACTGGTCCCTAACTATCACTCTGCAAGGAGTGTGGTTAGGGATTGGATTAGCTCTTTTGCATTTAGAGAGCGCAATTGAAGTATATGGTCATGACTGATTGGGCAAAAAATTTTTAGGTTTAAGAACAAATAAAAAAAAGTGACTTTACTCATAATTCAACCCTTAACCTTTCTAATATTAATAGTAAATTACTACTGTAAAATAATTACCATATCACTTGATGTATGTGATCTACGAAGGGGTACCATAGTCCTCGGAATGACGGAATGTGTCCCCACACTGCGAATCTTTAGGTCAGAGGTTAAATTCTGCTGCAGCAGTTAAAATCCATTAAGGGCAATAATACCACTCTCCACCCGGGTAAGACAGGCATGTAAAGAAATAATTCCTTGGGCAAGAGCACAGTAAAAATATGCTCACCTCCCCAATCCAGGGTTAAATATATTAGACCTTCTAATATGGTGACATCCAAGCTTAATGGATAAGAGGTATTTTTTTTTGTAAAACACAAAGTCAGGCAATTGGCTTTTTATGTTAATCATTGGCTTGATTCATAAAGTTTAATTACGCACAAGAGGGCTGCGTTTCACTCGTGAAGCAGGGAAAGGACACGCAAGTACAACTGAACTACCGAAGAGTTGGACTTCAAGAGAATGAGCAAAAGAAATACCAGCATAAGTATGCAAAAAATATTTTAAAATAGACCACTGACTGCTACACATGTAGATGTGTTGATTTATAAACAATGCAATTAAATATAAATGGCACATAAGTGACCTTGAAATTGAGGATAAGTTTACGGTCTGACGAGAGAAATGAAATGCTGTCTGTGATAGACGTATTGGCAAGACCCCCCTCCCCCAAAAAAAAAATTATGTGACTTTGGGTAATGCAATGTTCCATTCCTTATTTGAAAAGCACGGCATGGTTTGATGAATTTATAGATCAGAGCCCAAACTTCACTGCATTTTCACTTGCAAATCAGAAGAATTAACTGACTTGATATGAGTTCAGTGTTTTCTTCTGCATTTGGATAAGTAACAAATATAATATGGCGATTCTTTTTTGGGGGGGCCATTAATCATGAATCACAGATTAATAAATATAATTCCATGCAAAAAAAATCTACTACCATATTATTACAGCATTCACACTTGGCATGTAAGGATTGTTATCATAAACAGTGTGCTTCATTAAAAAAAAATAGTTCATCAATTCTGTCTCCATCAATTTTTTTTTCTGATTGGGGACATTTGCCGGATAAGAAAAAGCGGGACAATTTGATGACTTTGGGCTGGTTGTGACGTGCTTAAAGTGACAGAAAAACGAATAGAACAGCATCACATTTCTGATACATAACACTTTTATATAGCTGTGGGTTGGCAAAGAATACTATTGTATTTCTTGGAATATAGTATACGGCATTGAAAAAATGCAGGCTGCTTGTTGGATGACCAGGTTCCTGTAACACAAAGGTTAGCAATTGATCGTAGGACATGTTTCTATGATTGATTGCATTGACTACAATGTACAATCAATCATGAAAATCAAGCGTACGATCAATCGCTAACATTTGTGTTACAGGACCCAGAACAAAAATAGAAAAGTGCTTGACCTATTGTTAAAAGGCGGTCCCCTGTACTTTACCCATTTTGCATAGGAATTTAGGAGTGAAAAAATTAAATGCACCCCCTAAAAATAGGTTCAAAGAGTAAAGGTCACCTTTTTTTGGGGGGGAAGGTTAATGGTGGACAAATGATGAAATATATATATTAGATAATGATGTAGCTTGATTAATAGTAAGGAGCACTGAGATATTGTAAGAGAGGGGGAGGGATAGGGAGAGAGACAGGTGGGGGGGGGAGAAGGGGAGGAGAGAGAGAAGCGGAGGGGTAATAAAAATGAAAATGGGCACCACTACCCCCCCCCCCCAAAAAAAAAAAAAACACAGAAAACTCTGGGAAGAGAATAAAGAACGATGGGGAGAGTGGAAGTCTGTAAATATTAATAAAAAACAGAGAGATGAACAAGACAAAGGGAAAAGAGAGATCAAGAGGAGAAAGAAAGAGAGAGAGGGGGGTGGTGTGAACGAATGGGCAAAATAAAGGCTGTCTGGTTGTTGAAATAAGAATAGAACTCATTGATGCTAGAAATACTGTTAAAATACTTAATCCCTCTTCATGACCAAATTTGTCCCAGATTGTGGCCAAAAAATCCAGATGCGAACACAATTTACACTTCACCTGCAACTCAACTAGCCATTTCACATCCTTAAAAATATTCAACCATTGTGCGTTCTACAACTTTCAGCCCACTGAATTTCTCTTCCTTGGGGTATGGAGGCTGCAGGGATACCCAGAGTCACTAGTGCAGTATAATTTTTTTTCCATAACTATGAGAACAAATATTCCTCGTTTAAATTGTTTCTACCTCTCTGTAATAGAACAGAGGCACCTATTTTTATTGTGTACTCCTTTTTTTTCTTTAATTATGATCCCCATTTAAATAGGAACAAAGCTGATATTCCCTTATGACCTGGTATGACAAGTTTAAAAACTATATCTAGGTTAAAGGATGCAACCTATTGGATGCACTTAAATGTGTCATGTGTGCACTCTTTATTTTGAGCTACAATGCAAGTAAGTAAGTCCAAAATATATTTAGCAAAGAGCAAAACATGCTCCCTAAAAACGTGTATACTTTTTCATTTACATGTTTTCTCACTTTTTTTTTTTTAATTTGGATTAACAACTAAAATGGGATAAGACCAAGTGAGATTGGGTCAGTTTAGATCAAACTAAGATTAGGTCAAATATTATTTGACCAAGTGAGATATTAGACCAAATGGAATAAGCTCAAAGAAATTAGACTAAGTGGTATTAACCAAGTAGTAATTCATCTTATCCACTCAAACCAGGGATCCAACTCCTTGCTCACACAAAGTTGGCAATCATTAAGGAACTAATTCATTACCCCCAACTTACTCTGAAATTTGATGACAAACCTTGACGACCGAAATACTGCAACTACTACCAGTACAAAATTCTTGCCCCTGAATCCTAAAAGTACAAATAAGTCAATATCCTGAATTAGATTGTTGTTTGTGATCATTAGCTGATGTCCCTCTAAAATGGCCAGTTTCATTACCTACATAATCTCAAATATGGAATTATTCTGGTAATGGTTGCTTTACATATTTTAGTCTCTGTAATAATGTTCTCACAAAAGGGTATTTGCTCAAATCATTAGGTTTTTACAGCAGTTGAATCAAAGTTCAAAACATAAAGCTATCACACATATCTGTAGGTTTTCTCTACCCATTTGACCAAAGCAAATTCAGAGCAATTTTGCCAGTGTGAAAAGGAAGTATTTATAGTATCCCCAATGAAAATTACCTTCAGTTTGTGGGCAGGCATCCTACTATGCAAAATTTTGAGAAATTTTGCTAGGACTTCTCAAAAGTTGCAGATATTTCACAGAGTGATAGCAAACAACAACAACTTTCAATGAGAGGAATAAAAAATGTGCATCATAGTCTCAATGAGGGCTCAAAACCTGAAGAATTTGATGGATACTCCAGGCTGAAAATAATATGATTTGAACAGATAAAGAAAAATCAGACAATCAAAACACTGCAAATTTGATCAAATTTAGACGAAGACTATCAAAGTTATGGCATTTTAAAGATTGGCATTATTCAGGTAAAGCAGTTCTATGCATGTCTTCATGGCCATTTCATGAGCAAACTGATGTCATATCCCCACTTGTATTTTATTCTATGAAATTAGATTTATTCAAATATTTTTCTTCAAAAACCAAAAAAAGTGGAATGACAACTGATTTAGTGCATTGAATATTCATTGCTGCTATTTACTTCATTACAAAGGGAGATATATCATTCACACATGAATGAAAAAAATGAAAATGAAAACAATGATTTTATGTAATAACATAAGATAAAAAAATATGAGGATGTGGCAAGCTCTTTGCAGGTTATTAGTATTGAGTGGGTATAAATATGCCAACAGAGGAATAGGGCCATTCCATACCTTTGATAAAACTTGTTATAATAACAAATTTGCAATAACAATTTAAAGTTACAGAAATAGTAAACTTTTTATCATAACTATGATTTTGTGAAACAGACTTCTGAGCAGTAAGGACGTTATTAACCAGTTGACTATTGTACTCACATTTGATAACTGCTGTACAAAGTCTGGGTAAAAACTGGGAGTAACACAACTTGATAATCAGGGATTTAAAGGGTTAACATTGTTGCTCTGCCTGTATTGTTCCCCCTCAAGTGGTGGGGGTGGGAGGGTGGAAACTGGTGCGGTGCGCAATATTGCGTGATAGTGTCAGTCATTAATTGGCCGGTTCGTCTCATTTTCTAACAAAAAACTTATTGACCATTAATTCTCCCTTCCGCACAGGAGAACCTGAATGAATCTCTTGAGAAAATTTTCCTAATCTGGACTGGCGTTTGTCAAGGATTTTTTGGTCGTGTTCAAGCAACCATTTCACCGCAAGAATTGTTGTATTTGAAGACGTTTAGTTCAGTGCTCTGGAGCGTTCAAGCAATTTTATGTCAGTGTAACTCTTAAATGTCTTTCAAAACTCACACTTGAAATTTATAAATTGTGATGAATTAGTTATTTTAAAGGGATTTTTGTGGAATTATGGTTAATTGAATGAATGCAAAAATGATCCTAGTTCTGGGCACTATAACAAATAACAGAGCTGCCAACCTGAAAAGAAACATTTCAGTATTTTTGAAGCTGAAAATCAGTATTTCGGTGAGGAAATCAGTATTTTGATGAGGAAATCAGTATTTTCAAGAAATGTCATAGGACCAGACATACAACTGAAACTTTAGAAATTAGTATTTTACATGAAACTCTCAGTATTCTTCTCACTTTTCAGTACTAAATACTGAAAATCAGTACTACTTGGCAGCTCTGAAATAAGGTCTAATCACTTGCATAATTAAGTCTATGGCAAATACTGTAGAAAAAGTAACAGATTTACCAACCTGACTGGGATTAAGAAAGGTGTTTGAACGCACCCCGAGACTACTCAAAGTCTAATTCTAATTGATTGGGTAATTTTGTTTCCAATTTGAAGTCACTGAAGAGAAATGAGCTCTTCCTTTCAACGGGGTGTGTTTTTGTCCCAGAATTTTTATTTTTCTGAAATTTCATGTCTAGAGAATGTCATCCTGTTTTATCATGGGTGCAACTCACAAGGACAATTATTGTTTGTCTTGGTTCCACAATATCTATACCCCCTCCCCTTCCAACAACTGGCAGAGCTAGCTCTTGGCTAAGAGGTGGAGGGGTTGACCGAATGAGGATGAGGTGCGACATATTGCCTACCACCCCCCCCCCCCTTATCAGCAGGGAAGGAGGGTGCTGGAGTTTGATTTTCCCTTCTTTTTTTTTCTCCTGAGCCTAAGGAGGAAGAATGGGGGGGCTGTCAAACATGTAGCCCCCATCCACTTGATCTGCCACTGCCCATCTCTTTCTCTTTCTTCCAATTTTTGTACACTATTTTCGTAACCCCATATTCTTGTCTTTTTGCTTCAAAGATTTTATTCAGACACCCTTGTTTTGTCCTCGCCTGGGAAACGAATTCAAACTTTCCAGATAAGACAATATTGAAAGTTAAACAGTTTGGCAATGAGTGCTCCTAAAAATGTATAAAAAAAAATACTCCACGAAAATGTTGACTCTTTTATTGCAAATGCAGCTATTACTTAACTTCAAAACAATCTTTTAAATAGCCACTATTGCTACTTTAAAAGAAATCAGCCTATATACCTTTCCATAAAACAACCATTCAATCTAACCTAAAAAAAACAAACTTACTTCATAACCAGAGAGCAATCGTAACCCAATATCCTCGTTAAATGTGTGACCGAACAGTCAGGGAAACTCCCGCTTTTCCGAGATCGTTTGAAACGTCCCTTTTTCGAGATAGTTGCGTTCACCGAAGCGTGAATCACCGCTGAAAACCTTCGCCCTGTGTAGTCTTTCTCGGCTGTTTTCAGACCCTTATGTATGTGTGCGAACACTCGGTAAGAGCGGTGAAAATGTGTACGCGTGTATACAACCATAGAGCTGTTAGCTCCATGATACAACTGTGCATTCTTCTGGACATTGTTATCTTTAGAACATGTGCCTCTCTCTCCCCCTCTCTCTCTTTCTCTCTCTTATTTATTGTCAAGCATTCAATTTGATTTTCGTTCATCACTTACCCTTAATCCTGACGTTAAATGTACCGTAATAAGACCATATTTTTGGATCCACCGTCATATCCGTAATATCCAACTTTCATGTTGATTCCACCTCAGCATTCAGCTTATGATCTGATGCACAATCCATAATCAATTCATTATAATATTATTTCCACTACCAGTGCCGGCGGAAATCATGGAAATTATTACGTCGATATGCAATTTCAAAACATGCCGAATACAGGTCTGTCCTAAAACGATCATTGGCTGGTTGACGAAGCCAACAAATTGGAAGAAAGTATACTGTATTCACCTTCAAAACATACATACTGCAAAGTATTGGGGCTACCGGTCACCAAATCAAGTGCATTATAAAAGTCTGCCTGTCAGCTCGATCCATGTCCAAACTTCCCTCAAACGTCCAGCCCAGATGAGAATATCATGATGTCATTATAATCATGACCATTCTCCATTCGACATGATCCATGCTAGCAGTGAACAGGTGTGAGATCAATGGTTTAGATTATGAACATTATCGAGAACTGCATATCCATTTTCCATAGCACTAAACCGCCGGAGAGCTGGTTAGAGGTTATTACCATAGGAACGAATATATTTTCCAAGTCTTTCTTATCATATATTACATAATGCCGTACCCAAAATAACTTTCAGCATGATCATGGAATGTCCATGGTAGTACCATAGCTCTATGCGCACTTTGTACAATTTGTACACACACACACACCCGCCACGCGTTCGGCTACAACATGCAACGGAGTATCGCGGCACAAAGGCTGAACGCAGAGACTAACCTCCTCTTACGAGAACTTTTGCTTGCATTTTTTCAGCATAAATGTGTCTTCTTTCTTCAATAGCGTCTAAGCACCACGGTGGCGAATTCTATTTTTTGGAATATAGATGAGAAATTTAGTTTTCTTTAACATATTTGAAAATAAAAATCCGCCACCGTGGTGCTTTTTTTATATGAATTTTTTAGTGAGGGTATGTCAAAAAACCCCATTCACTTTGTACAGGAAAGCTATTCGGTGAGATCCGAAAAGATTGCGTCATGCGACCACAAATCCCTGTTAATCGAGATTCTGTTGCTCTCGCAAAAGCGGGAGTTTCCTTGACTGCCGAAAGGCTAATTACCACTACTCTATACACAACACACTGGCGGATCCAGGGGGGGGGGGCAAAGCCAGCCCATGCCCCCCTCCCCTTTGAGAAGCACAATTAAAGTTTTTAATGTAAAAATGCAGTTAAAAAAGAAGTGTGCCCCTCCCCTTTTGAAAGTGACGACCTTTTTTTGTTAGTCATTTTTTTTCTCGGGAAAATGTACCCCCCCCCCTTCTGGAAATCCTGGATCCAACCCTGACACCACATACAGTAAACAAAAAATCCCACCAGACTACTTAGCCATTATTTCATTCTTTGTACAAAGAACATGCATTATGATCCAAACCACTGAATATGACATTTCAACAGAGGTGAATAGGGACACTAACTACATTTCCATATTCCTGCCAATCTCATTTAGTCCACATCAATAATACGTTTCTGTTCTACCCATCTCTTCAGTTATTACTGTTAAGTTCACTGTACAGTTCAGTAAATCGAGAGAGCAAAAAAAGTTCCCATGAAACTATTAAACTAAAGTTATACCCTTTTCATAAACCTATCCTCCAATTAGCCGCCTAAGAGTAATGCGGATAATTCAATAAAAATTGCGTTCATAAACTCCGAAAATAAGCCGCATTATTTTTACGAGCGCCCGTCCTGAAAAAGGCGGATAATCGCCATGACAACTGGACACGCCCCCTCCGATGCGGTTGTGTTGGAAAAGGGTGACCTTGTGACCGCACCATGGCAATTATTTGGAAATGCATTCACAAACTCAAAATCTTATCCCGATGCCGCTATTATGCGGATAATAGCAGCATCAGCGTAATGCGGATAACTCTTGTCCTCCACCAATTTTACGATCAAATTATGCTATTAGCCGCCTAATTCATAGTAATTGGGTTTATGAAAGGGGTATAAGCGATTGATAAATTTTTTGACATTATTTACAAGATAAAATTTTATCAATTAAAGAGACAATCCTTTAATCCCTTTCAATGATGAAAACAAATCAAAGATTAAAAAAAAATTACTGTTGTTTATTTCACACACCAAAATAATATAAACACTATTATTGTTGTCATTGTCATCATCATGGTTGTCACAGCACGATCCTATTCATCATCACCATCACCATCATCATAATCGTTTTCATCATTATCACCACCGTCATTATCATTGCCATCATCAATTATCATCACCATCACCATCATTATCATCACCAACATGGTCATCATCATTTTCATCATCACCACCATCACCACCATCATCGTCATCACTATCATCGTCATTATCACCATAGGTTTTGTGGACTGTATTGGTCCAGTCTGTGCTGTTCAGAACATTTAACCACTCACAATAGAGGGATTATTGATTGATACTTGATAAGTTCAATTCTCACAGAGAACAATGTATTGTCAAAATACCAAAAGGAATTCCCATTAATGAAATTCATTATAAAGTCCTACTCACAAAATTGATGTGGGAGAACACTTGTTTTAATTCAGTCTTGAAATGTTAATTCATTTTGAACATAGCAGCAGTAGCAGCACATCTTTCAGTTTATCAAACATTCTCTGTCTACAATTGCTTAAACTGTCTTAATTTCTTTCAAGATATCAGTTTGCAATGGTTATTTTGTTATGATTAATGCAGGGATCAGGATTAGGGTTAAGATTAGGTCAGATGTTATGTTTCATATTCAGCTTAATGTGAAGATTTTCCAAGAGAGCTATATTTTCCTTGGACAAAATACCATGGATACCATTTTTCAACCAAGTACAGACCAGATTTCATAAAACAAATAGTGGCTTTCAATGAATTTTGTTAAAGCTTCCATAATCCTTGCATCAGACTGGTTAAGAGCAAATTTGTCAGTGAAAATCATGAACTATTTGTTTTGTGAAACACTTCCCCAGATTGCTCTGTAGAAATAATTTTGACCTACCTTCTTGCTCTCGGGTTGTGCCTTCTTTTGGACTTTTCTCTCTCTCACCGACAACGCTCTTGATTTCCCTTGTAATTCCTCTTTGTTTCCAGCCGAAAAACGCTTGAAAAAGCTCCTCCTGAATTTTGTCCTGGTGCTCGGTGAATCTGGCGATACATTTTGGATGTCCTCGGCGTCGTCCTCCGTCTCCTCTGCGTTTGCGGAACTGGTCGGTGGGGAAGACTGTCTCCGAACGAGCTTTTTCTTCGGGTGTCGCGATAACGGTGGTTTCCCATGAGGCGAATTGGGGGCGCTGTACGTCTTAGAGTCGATTTGGATGCACTCGTGGTGGGAGAGTGTCGGTGACGAGTGGGTCGAGCTCAGCCGCTGCTCTCCATGGTCATCATTGTCCTCCCCACCAAGAAGTGCCGGTGGGGTGTTGAACTGACAGAAAAAGTCCTGCTGCGCGTGGTTCGAATTGTTCTTATGCTCGATGCTGCCTTCGAACATTGTCTCTTGAAGTCCTACGCTAACTTCATCGTAATGCTCCCCATCAACAAACCCATCCGGGAAAAGAGGCAACATCTTGAGGTTCGATGTCGCCGATGTCGGAGTCGACGTCGATGTTTCGGGTTTGCCTCCAATATCAGTGGCCACGGAAAAAGTTCTGAAATGATCCGCCTTCTCCTCGATGGAATGGTTGTTGTTGACACTCTCGACCATCCTGCATGGTGGCGAGAATTGGAGGAGACTGTCCAACTCGGAGTTTCCTGTTGCTGGGCTGTTAACCTGTCGAGAGAAGGCATACATGTGTTAAGGATATTAGTTGGGGAGTGCATGAACGGGAGAGAGGGAGAGAGTGCAAATGAGTAATGTGTAAAATGGGAGGTCCCTACTCACTCTGGCCAAACAGTTAATGGTGGTTTAATAACAACTAGCAAAGTGAGGGGTAGGAGGAGAGGGGGAAGGGGAAAAGAGAGTTATTCAATTTACAAACAAAAGTGGGCAGCAGACCGATTTCAAATCACATCCATTCACGTGCAAAAACCTCGACTTCCCAGATGAGTAATCATTTTAACAATGCTTGGTTTTACACACAAATGAAATCGGAAGCACAAGGTATCAGAATGTAATGCGTGTATAATGAAGATCTTTGTAGCAGGAACCCCCCCCTCTCTTGCCCTAGTCTGCCAGCAAAGACTCATATTCGACATTTTAAGCAATAACAGGTCTAGACAGCAGCCGTCTATTTCGAGGAATTCTTTAAACATCTAATTCTTTTTTTTATTTCTCCTCATACACAGACGGCTCGCTATCGTGCAGCCACCATTTATAGGGGGTTAACCATGCAAAATCCCTCCCAACAGGGCTCATCGATTTTTGTCTTTATTTCATAAAAATGTAAAAAAACTTTGGTCTCTGTATTTGGTGAGTGGAGCAAACAGGGTTCAGCAGAACAGCCAACATAACAGAGACCGAAGCTTTTGGTCTATAACAGGTTTAAAGTAAAGACTAGTCGTGTCGAAGGCTCTGTCTGTAGAGCCAGCCACAGTATATAGTGAATAGTCTCACTACTTCAGACTCAATTATGTACTATGCAAATTGTGAAAACCAAGGGTCTTTGCTAGTGACTACTCTTGCCCTACCCTCCTCTCTCCCTCTCTTTCTCTCTCCCCCTTTTTTTTCCTTCCTTTCTCTAATTCTCTCTATCTGTTCACTTTCTAATCTTCATCTTCATCTCTCTCTCTCTCTCTCTCTCTCTTGGGTGCTTTCGCTTTGTTTTTGTTGTATTTCGTTGCTTTTTTTTCAAAGTCAACTGCATTTGTTAAAAGACATAGAGGAAATGTAAATGTAAATTTGTTTGTTGATGATTTATGAATAAAAAAAATAGAGGAAAGGTATTTATTTGATTAAAATGATAATGTTCCTAAAGTGTAATCCTTTTCACTGTCGTACTTACTTTTATAGTTATATCAATCCAAGGTTCTATTTCTTTTCCAGGACTGTGTGCTCTTCCAATAGAACATGCCCCCCCCCCCTTTCTCTTTTCCGATAAAGTCTACTGGTATAAAAGAAGTTCATCCTGACAACAAGTAGGATTTAATAAAAGAAGAAAAATTAGAATTTTTTTCTTTGGTTTGATGAAATTCTGTCTAGGAATAACCGAGTTATGTTTTAACTGATTTTGTGATGTCAAGGACGAGCACCTCCTCCCTTATTAATGTGACATATGTTCCAAAAAATGTTCCCCCCCCCCAAAAAAAAAAAATTCTTATGAAAAAGGAAAGCAATTTTATATATGTGGGGGTAGATACATTTCATATCATTCACATCAATTCATACCTCCTCGGGTATGGGTATTATTTTTTTATTTCTTATGTTCTATTTATAAAATGAAATTTATGGTATTCATATTGCATGGAACATAGGGAGCTACTCGCATATGATGTAACATATCAAAAACTTAAGAATTTCATAACTTTGTTTCTTTCTCTTATTCTTTGGAGGATTTTCAAACCTTTTCCACTATTTCTCTAAAAACTTTCTGATTTTCTTGAAACCAACTTATTGACAAAGTGCCAGTGGACTACCACTTTAATTTACTTGTCAATTACCCCCCCACTTTCCCAACATGTGTTGTTTATTAATCCAAATCTACCTTGTTTGATGAAAGAAGCAGAGATCACTAGATAAGATTACAACTTCGTCAAACTTTGGGTTTAGGTTAAAGAGATATTGTGTTAAATTAATTACATATTTGCAGATTATCATTGCATACCATGATGTGGATCAAAGATTTGAAGTTATGAATTCAAACGATGCAAGGTGCAAGATTATGATTATGCTTTGCAATTATTCATCGAGTCAGGTCTATGTTAAGAGTTATGGTTAGGACTACTACCTGGTTAAAAGGAAATAATTATAAATCAAGTTATAATACTGTTAACAAATATTTGAAGAAGACAAAACTGTACCAGATTTCTACCAGATGCACATCTTTGTTTCTTCAATATTGGGAAATTCCATAAAAGGATCAACCTTTTTGTATGTCCGACCCCTACTTTTTACAAGTTTTACTTCACTTCATAAACTGACCAAGTCATGGTCATTTGAGAGCATTACAGGCTGTCAAAAAAACGCAACCGGGGTTTGAACTCCCGAATTCCAGGATGTAAGACAGACGCTCTACCAACTGAGCCAACACACAGGTTATATTGTACACAGTACAAAATTTGAAATGAAAAAAAAAGAAGAAGAATCAAGGCTCCACACTAACATTTTTTCTTGGTGGCCCGATGGGCCTGAACAAAAGAACACATTACAATTTATTAAAACTTTAGGAGCCCAACCGGGCCACCAATTGTCTTTTAAAGAATTTTGGTGGCCCAATTCTCATTTTTGGTTGCCCCGGGCCATTGCTAGTGTCGAGCCTTGGAAGATTAATTATGCAAAAATCATATTGGTACAAAGACAACATACCTCTTCGATCCAATCATTATTTGAGATACAAGATCCCACAGAATTATTCTCCTCAAAGTCAATCAAATCTCCAAAAATAAGACCGTTTCTTTTGGAATTCATCTTGTCAAAAGAAACTTGTTATAAATACTTCAAAGTGAGCAAATAAAAGCATTACACGCTCAGAGAATCCACAATATCTACAAAGTCTACAAAATCAACCACCAAGTTCCTTTAGAAGTCATCCTCGGGAGAAATTCTTGAAAGCCAGCAAACATCTATCTTATGGCTGCACTCAATGCATACTAATTGTCATAACATATTCCATGACCACATTCCACAAAGTTCAAAAGAATCATTAAAAACATTTTGCAATTGCTTTTGAAATTAATCTTGGAAAGAAACCAATGAAAAATCCTTCAGAGCAAGAGATATGAAGGACATACACCACACAAAAGATTGGTGGAATGTAATGTCATAATTACTTATCACAAGCATGAAGGGTGCTTTAATGAATAAGATGTAAGTGTGTTAAATATCAATATAAAAATAAGTAACTTCAGACAAGAGTATTCAAGTGTGAAAGAAAACAATGTTGGGATGTTTTTAGAACTGTGGGCTATTCGTTATAAGAGTCATTGATATCCATTACGATGGGTATTTCCGACATATTGTATGATAAATTATGTTAAGCACTGCTGTACCTCTTGGGTTTCAGTCAAGGGGGCGGAATGCCCCCCCACACCCCTGCAAAGAATCCAATACTTATAAATTAATAACAGTTTTTTTTTTAGAGGAAGGGGGGGGGGGCTTGTTTGCACCCTGCAACCTGGTATCAATCCTGGACATCATGTTAGAAGTTCGAGGGTAGACCCCCCCCCCCCCGTCATGGACTTGTTGGAAACAAAACACTTTTCCCTCTTTCTTGTTTGCACAAATTACATCATTCCTCTTCAACAACTTTCCAAGTTCTATTTTTCCAAAATCTGATGGTCTTTATTATCCTATTTCTCTTAACATCTTAAATGACTTTCAAAGTTCGCACTCATCCTTTCATTTCATTTTGAATACCTTTTAATGAATTATGTTTTGTTTCATGCTGCATGATCCAATTTCATTTAATTTTTATCATGCTTCTTAATATCAAGTGTTTTTTCTCTCAGGAGGCAATCTAGAAACAAAAATTTCTCTATTTTAACTTTTCCATTTCTAATTCATATGATCTCCAACTGTGAATACTTGAAGAGGAAAAGAGGGGGCTGCAAGAACGTAAGAAAATTATCTCTCAATCACCCACCCACCCACACAAATTTAAAATCCTGACAGAATGTTCAGAAAAAAGAGAATAACAAGATCATGTGAAGATCGCATGAAGAATCATCAGCTCCATTCACAATGAAAAAAAAAGTCCTTGCTTCGTTTGAAGATAAAATTCATTGCAGCGATGAATTTTGATGGGTGATGCAATACTGTGTGTCAACGAATATTTGCGGCCTGGAGTCCTTTGGCAAGGCACTAATCCTTTGCCACTCTCCACCCAGGTGTTAAATGGGTACCCAGTAGAAAGCAAAAGCCTACAAAGTATGCTGAGCAATTCAGTCTTGGATCTCTTGTTGGAATACTCCCCAGGGAGTAGAGAAAGGACAGGCCTGCCATGGTCCAGTAACATACAATGGTAAAGTGCTTGGAGACATTGTTCCGATGTATATTAAGCATCTTATAAAAGCGGAGTTCAAAGGTCAAGTTCACCCCAGAAAAATGTTGATTTGAATAAATAGAGAAAAATCAAACAAGCATTATGCTGAAAATTTCATCAAAATCGGATGTAGAATAAAAAAGTTATGACATTTTGATGAAATTTTCAGTGTTTTGCGTATTGGATATTTTCTCTTTTTATTCAAATGAACTTTTTGTTGGGGTGGACTTGTCCTTTAATATTATTAATATTTATCAATATTATTATGTATTATTGTATAGTGTAATTTTATTTTTGTTTAGTTTAATTTATAGATTTTTTCATCGCTTTAGCTTGTTTAGATATTCAAGAACAGTTGCTGGGCAAGAAATCATGAGTGTCTTTGGATGGTATGCAACGTAACATTAAAAAAAATATTATCGTGTGAATGGGGCCGAGTCACAAGGAGAAACAGATACCAAGTCTCAGAATACCCTTAGACTGGATGAAAATCTATATGTCTAACTTTTGAATGATCCTGAGTCACCCAAGCGCCCTCCCCCCACCACCAGCCGCAGGATGTCTTTCCGCTCTGTTCAACCAACACATGTATGTCAATCCTTGAATGAAATGATAATGTGAGGTTGCATTCAAGTAATTTTAGCGATTTTTAATCAGTTGTAAAAAAAATAACATTTATTTTAACATTTTAAACCATACATACTCAATAAGATGTGCTCTTGAAAGACATATATCTGAATATCCATAGACAGACGTTTGAATTTTTGCCATTACATCAGGTTCTTGCGTCTGGTCGGGTCCAGTTTACCTGACCATTTGAGCAAAGAGTTAGCCCCCTAAATTCTCGAAAGGTCTCAAAATGTGCAAAGATCGCTTCTAGAAGAACGGTTGTGTCCTTACGCTTAAACCAGTCTTACGAGGCAAAGCGATCTTGAAAACTACATTGCGAGGTGGTTTTATGAACTGGTTTGGAAGATCGCTTCCACCGTTCTCACTACATGTCACTAAACAAGTTTACAGTAAACTAGTTTTAGGAAGGTAGTGAGAACGGTGTCAGAGACCTAAATCATCATTCTGTGAGATGTTTGGTTCATATATGCATCCTGTGCACTTGATGTTGACCTTCACTTCCGGGGTTAAACTACGTAGTGGGTGGACTTGGAATATGGAAGAATAAGCTTTGATGAAAGTAAAATTGAAGAGCATTTTTGCATTTGTATTTTGATTTAATACTCATGTTCAGGATTCTGGCCTTAAACTGTCAATTGACCACACCCTACATAAAAAAATTGTATTTTTAAGCTCGTAGTTTAAGCCTGTCACCATTGAAAACTTTACACAACATTTGTTTAACAATTTAAACAAGTTGGTTAAAGTTTTTAAAAAGTTAGTAAAAAATTTATACAAGCTGTTTAAGAAAAAGTAAAGAAAAAGTTTAATCAAATGTTTGACAGTTTAAACAAATTTTTGTGAGAGTTAAAATATTCAACAACATACTTTATTTGAACAGCATTTCTATAGTGTTTGTATGCCCCTGTCACAACAATGACAATGAGTCCAGACCGATCAAAGATAATATTGAATGGCATATCATGGGTTGGCTCCCACTGTTTCATTAAAGGAGAATGAAACCTTTGGAATAAGTAGGCTTGTGTTGAAACAGAAAAATCAAAGAATAAGAACAAAGAAAGTTTGAGAAAAATCGGACAAATGATGAGAAAGTTATGAGCATTTGAATATTGCAATCACTAATGCTATGGAGATCCTCCTATTGGCAATGCGACAAGGATGTGTGATGTCACATGTGAACAACTTTCCCTTTGATGGACTATAAAATACCCTCAATGTGTCTCTTTTTTTTGCTTTTTCTTTATATGGTGATACAATCTCTTTATCCATGATGTATTTTTTTTAATCTGTATTACATGCCCTACTATAGAAAGAACACATGATCTACTGATAGATGTGATAAAAGAGGCAATTTAAGTGAAATATGTACTAAAGTAACAGGGAGAGTTGTTCACAAGTGACATCACACATCTTTGTCGCATTGCCAATTTGAGGATCTCCATAGCATTAGTGATCGCAATATTCAAATGCTCATAACTTTCTCATTATTTGTCCGATTTTTCTCAAACTTTCGTTGATCTGTTTCTTTGATTTTTCTGTTTTCACACAAGCTATCTTGTTTCAGTGGTTTCATTCTCTTTTAACCATTTTGAATAGCATTTCTACAGTGTTTGTATGCCTTAGTCACACCAATGACAATGAGTCCAGACCGATCAAAGCTATTACATTATATTGAATGGCATATCATGAGTTGGCTTGGACTCTGTTACATTAATGTGACTGAAGCTTTTGATTGAAGCATAAGATGAATCTCCCCATGGAAGCATTCACATCATTTCCTTCCTATGAGATAATGAGATCCGCTTCACAATCTATGATGAAGAATATCCTGTCTCCCTCGCTTGACGGAGACGAGAAACATTCTGTTATAAGTGTGTCCGATACTTGAAAATGTCTCGAAGATTGCGAACAGTCAGGCCTTGTTTGATTGTCAAACATAGGAAACTAGGAAATGTAATCCATGGAGGTTCCCCCCCCCTTCCCCCCCATGACAACCAACATTCACTTGAAGCCCATGTCTAGTTTTGGTGAGATATCAAATGAAATTTGTTACAAATTCTCATTTACAGATAGTCAGTTACAAGATCAATGCAATAGTAAGATGCAGAATGTTTTTGATCATCTAGAAGACAAACATGGGATGCCCCCCCAAAAAAAAAAAAAAATTGATGGTTCATGATGACTTATTTTTATTTTCTTGTGAAGGACAAGTGTGAAATAATTTGTGTATTGATATAGTATCATATACTGAAAGTACAACAAACCATTTTCAACTTTCTGAAAAAACTACATTTCATTGATTTTTTACCCCATACAATATGTAGCAGAGTTGTTCACATATGGCATCAAAAATCAAATAATTATACTTTGAATAATTTTTCATTCTTTGATGGATTTTCCTCAAACCTTCTCCAATATTTTTATCTGCTATTTTTGTAATAAACTTTCTGTCAGGGTGAACTTTCCCTATAAATTGCCAATAAAAAAAGAAAATCAGTTTGAAAACCAGAAGAGCCAATCAAAAAGTAGAATATTTATCTGTTGCCATGGCAGTTGATAAACCAGCATGACATGTTATTATAGCATATTTTTATGAAATTGGATCCAGATGCATTTTCTTGTTGTTAATCTTTAGTACTAAACCAATTAGCTAAGTTGATCACATACTTGAGACACTTGTTTAAATGCCAATTAAATTCAATCTAAATTCGATCCAGCCTCTCAAAAAGTGGGATATCTAAAATCCTTTGTACTCCTTTGTCATTCCCCCTCCAGCCTGGCAGATAAACATCCGTTGAAAATGCAAAGATGAAACATATGTGGGATTGTTTTCGTCAGGAAAGGGCCTCTTGAACAAATTGACTGGGTGGAGATACTTAGAAATTGTGTCTTGTACGAGAAAGTCAGGAGATACCAAATTGGCAACATTTACAATGATCATCAGACTGCCTTAAAGGGGACATTCACCTTCACATTAAGTTTGTTAAAAAAAAACAACCAAAAAATAGAAAGGCAATTTTATTTGGTGAAGGTTTGATGAAAATCCATCAAAGAATATGAGAATTATGACTTAAAAAAAAACATTTTGTGACATAATAGACAAATGCCATAAAATATTTTCTCAAAAATTTGAAAGTGATTTTATTTGTAGTAGATATGTCATCAAATACATTATTTCATCTAATTTAAACCACGGCCATCGCACAAAGACCAGATACTGTGACCATGTGTTAACTGTTATTGCCCCTGCCCTGTTGAACAAGCTCCCACCCATATTCAAAATGCTCCATCTGTTGAAATTTTCAAATCCTCACTTAAAACTCGTCCTTTTAACACTAACATATATTTTTTTTTAATGAATTCATTCATTCATTAGTCAGACCACCTGTGTTCTTTCAAACATCCATATAAAGTGCCTTATAAATATTATCATTCTTATCAAATCTCCCTCTATGTTGAAAAAAAATTATTCATCCCGTTAAATTCAATTATATTACATTACATATGGGGGAGCTACTGGCATACAACGTCACAAAATAAACACTTTGAATATCATAACTCTGTTATTTCTTTTTAAACGATGGTCTTTAATCATATATTCACCAATGTTTTTTGTATTATTTTGCTTTTATCAGAACCAACTATTCATCAGGGTGGGAGTCTGGTTCATGACCGAAATTGATCAAATTAAGATTTGGAGATAATCATATTAAGAATTGGAGATAATCCAAGTCCCCTCCAGATTCCAATCACTCTACATAGGTTGGGAGATTTTATTTCAAATCATAATAATAATCTAGAGGTTTTGAAACTTCAACTGATTTGAATGACTGACGCGGGTAACCTGGCCTAAGTATGCCACATAAAAATATGAGAAATTATCAATTACTAAATCTGAAACATCACTATAACTGATTTTCCAAAGTGTCAACTTTCTGATGTGATCAATCACTTTTCATTGGAACCGTAACTAATTGTTTAAAAAGTTATTAGAAAAATGTAACGACCTAATTTACTGTGACCTGCATGTAACAATCATTTGCTAGATACAGAGTTCAAAGATTTTCATTTCTCCATTTTATAATCGCTACCACCCAAGACGATGGTCAAAATATAATGAAATATGGCTGAAACAAACAGAATATAATATCACTTCCTCTTCCCATTCCTCCCTAATTCTCACGCTATCTCTGACTCCTCCCCCTTCCTCTGTCTCTATCTCTTGCCCCAAACCCCTCCCCCATCTCTCTCTCTCTCTCTCTCCCTTCAACATTCTGTTATTCCTTCTCTCTCTTGGTCTCTTCCTCCACCTCCACACTTTTAATCACTACTTCCATATCCTCCTCCCACCCTCTCCCCCTCCCTCTCTCCCTCACAAACACCCACCCACACCCCTTCCACCTCTTCCGCCTCTCCCCCATCACTCTCCCCTCAAGGGGGCAACAAAAATATTGATTCTAATTTCCAAATCCCGAAGTTCCGGCTGGATAGAAACTCTATTAATTGACTCCCTCCTGGCTACAAAATATATAACTCCATTTCATGGTAAAAACATTGAGTGTGCAGCAGGTACATTTGATTCCACTATTATTCACTCAATAATTGAAAGGGTTTCGATCTTAAGATTAAAAAAAAATCTGAAAAGAACACAAACATACTGCAAGGGAGAGAGTGTCTGTATACAGATTTCCTTTCATTTTGGCTGTTCAATGTATTCCACTTAACCAATAACAACTTTCTAAAACTTGTATTGACGGTAACATAAACTTGGTGAATGGCTATGCAGCTCTTTTCATAATTGATTACACACAATAGTCAATGCAATCAATCTTTAAAATCATCTCCCAAATCAACTGATAAGTTCTGCAATACTGAGCCCTAGTTAAAAAGCAAATATTCCTTGAGCAGTCTCTAACATTAAACAGACATCCTTAAAGATAAATTCCAGTTTTGTTAATGATCTCAAAATGACTTTTTACATATAGTGACCACCTAAGTGTCTGTTTGTATGAATGAAAAATATGTGCCAAAGGATTCTGGGAGAAATTGTCTAATTGCTGAGATATAAGCAAAATAAGCACGGATTCGGTCACTTCTGTCGTTCTTCCAGCAATAATAATACACTGTCCCACGTGTGCCTATCTGTGTTGGTGATCTTCAGTGTGAACGTTTTTACAGCGCAGATTTCAAGATTTCACAAAGTTTATGTTACTGTACCAGATCTAGATCCCCGATGATATACTGACAATTAAGCCTTGTTTTACAGACTTTCTCATGAAATCAGTGTTTACTGCAACTACTGGAATTTGTCTTTAACCCGTTGGACACTGAGAATGTGTGTATGCAGGCCGGAGTCTATGAAAAACATGTGTTATAGCAAATCATTCTCCAATGTATGAATGGTTTCCTATTTGAATCTGATGCAAAAATAGTCGGCCATATGTGAGACAATCTAGGTCAGGTGACAGCTCTTTGTATACAGCCCCCTCGTGTGACGATATGTGGAATTAAAGAAGATGAATTCTGATCATGTGATTACATCACAGTGAACTAAAGTGGGGGAAAATGGAACAGTAATATACAGAGGTATCAAGGGAATGAAATCTTTATCGATCAGCTGAGAAATAGAATTAGTTCAAAAGAGCAGATGATGAGGATGGGAAAATGCATATAAGAGATAGGAAATAAAGGAATGAAAGGCAAAAAAAGGGAGGAGGAGAAAGATGAAAAGGAAGGTGAGAAGACGAAGAAATAAAAGTAAAAAGAAGAAGAAACAGAAGAAACAAAAAATAGAGAGAACAAAAGAAAGAGAAAGAAAGAAAGAAGAAGAAGAAACAGAAGGAGAAGAAGAAACAGAAGAAGAAATAGAAGATGAAGAAACAGAAGAAGAAATAGAAAATGAAGAAACAGAATACAAAGAAGAAACAGAAGAAGAAGATGAAGAAAGAATAAGAAGAAAGAAGAAAAAAGAAAGAAATAAAGAGATAGAAGGAAAAGACGAACACTTGGTGTAAAACTACTTACATCTCACACTATCATATTTCAACCTACACTGTCCCCTAAACAAACTTAATTCATAATTAGTATGTAAGATTACTGTAATAGGGATTTTACAGAGCTTGATATTACTTCATGTAATGAATTCCATCAATTTCCCATTTTGAATGGAACATGGTGGGCTACCCGACGGTGACATTACAAAATCAAATACATGTCGTTCAATATTGACACCTCTGTTATTTAAACCTTCAGAAATATTTTCTTTAGTTTATCTGCTTTGATTAAAACCAATTTATCATCGGGATGAACTTCCCATTTAAGAAATCACTTTTAATAACCCAACATACACTGCCCTACGTTACTTTAACACCTTTAAATTTCCTTGCACTGAGCAATTTTCTGTCATTTATAAACTTGACATTTGGATATGGGGAAGTCTAACTAGGTCAAGAGGCCTGATAGTTCCAGAGTTAATATTCATGCAACATCTTTCATACAGCAATGTGGCTGAGAACAGAATGTGTCTGCTGCCACCAATGTTCAAGAGAGAGAAAGAAATGAAGAGAGTAAGTGAGAGGGGAAATAGATTTTACAGAAGAATATTGAAGTGATGAAAATTGTTAATATATTCGAAAGGAAAATGAGAGAGGGAGAGGAAAGAGAGGGAGAGGAAAGAGAGGCAGAGAGTGGGGGAGAGAAAGTGAGGAACAGGAGAGAGATTTCAAATGAATTAGAATGAGATTTATTTGCTCCTTTACGAATCTACAACCATTTAAAAGCCAATATTTCCATGAAGTATATGTATTTAAGTATCAATATTAAAGGTTTTGATTTTTAGTGTACTGTTAGTTTATATTTAATGTAGTACATTATAAAAGAATCGATCGAAATTGAGTTGAATTGAATTATAATTCTTTGTAAGTAGAATCATAGAATCCAACTCCAAGCAAAAAATACATATAAATGGGAGTCAGATAAAGAAACATTTAACATGCATATCAGAAAAAAATTAAAACTTTAATCAAATCAAAATAAAATCATATTTTATTACGTTTGAGGTCTGTATCTGGTGGTGGTGGTGGGAAGGGGGGCAAATATCACAGGGTATTCATTTTTTTTGGTGGGGGTGTAGATTAGGCTCATTACACAATTTTAAGGGCAAACTAGGGTTCTAATTTTCTTCCCTACTTCTCTTCTCTTTTTCTAGCCCTTCTTATCTTTGTATTGTATTTTGTGTATTGTATATGTCTTTAAGTCCACAGGCATATCCGCCACAAGCATGTGCTTCTAGAGACCTACGCCTTCTTCTGTACGCAAAAGCTGTATATATTCATATTCTTTATGGTAACTGATTTCATATGAAGGAATTAAAAATGACGGAGTGAATCAAACAAGATTTGTAAAAGGACATTTTTTGCAGTTTTAATAGCGGAATGCTGCACAAAAATTCAACAAATCTGAATAACTTGTAATTTCATCACAGTGATTTAAGCTTCCTTTTCTGTGGAGGGGCCATTCGACAACAAAACCTTTGTAGAGATACACATTTTTACAATATCCATCTTAGAATTGCAAAGCTGACAGTGATCGTTTCCAACTTTCCTTCAACTTTTCATTATCTTTAAACGGGGACCCTGACCATGACATATCCATCAATAATGCAAGACAGTGAGTCCAATGCATGATGCCATGTAATGGTGTTTTCGTAGGGCAGGGGTAATAGCCTAGAGACATGCATGAGGTATGCTAACATGTAAACTGTGAAATTCACAACATATCAATCAAGTTGAGGACAACGTGAGCTATGGTGGGTCCATGGAGAAAAATATGGAGTGAGTGAATTAAAGGGGAATGTTAAATGGTGGTGATTTTTTCTTTACCTGATTACAAGAAATCATGAATGCTAGTAATTAAGTAACCAGATGACTGACAGCCTAAGATCCTCTCCGAGGGACCTGGTAGTGAGGATTGATGCCTTATTAAAGGGCACAAGCGCACCTATTGGGAATCCAACACGGGTCACTGGAATACAAAACCCACGCTCTACTGACTGAGCTATCGTACCTCCACCCCTTCATGGGATAGCGATTGAAAAATTAATAAGTGTTTTTTTTTATTCCACAATTATTTTCATTTGTCCAAAGCTATGAATTTTTTTTGAACTTGACATCAACACTTGTCCTACTTTATCTATTTTTAAACAGAGGTAAAGAAAAAAAATCTAATTAAGTCTTACACTTTAAATTCCAAGGACTTAAAATAAATCCAGATCGGCTGTGACCAGCCAAATTTGGGATTTATTTTTAATCTTTAGGATTAACTTTTAAATCTCAAATGATTTAACTTCAAATCTTTTAGCTTTTTGTTTAAATCCTAATGGTTTAAATCTTGATTTTAAACTATTAATATATAATAATATGCAACATTTAAATAGTGCTTAATATCAATGTTTCTAAGCGGTGCATACTATTACTCTGGCTTTAGCAGGGCTACCCTGATCGGATGTTAGAGCATTCAAGGAATTCCTTCCTACCAGTTACCCATTTACTGCACCTGGGTGAAGAGTGGCAAATGTAGATACATGCCTTGCCAGTGCTTAATTTGAAACCCAGACCTTGTGGTTCAAAGTCCGGAGACTTATCCACTGAGCCACAACACCTCTACATGTACCATGGAAGGGGTGGGGCACAGAGTCTCCTAATCTCCCAAAACTCAGTATGCTACTTTAAATTAAATCAAAATCAATTCTAAAAACTGCTGGTATGAAGAAATATCTCGTCTCAACTTAAGACATCAATTTGTTTCACAGTATCATAATTGGCCAAGTTCTGTTATCTCAAGTAGATATCGAAATACTGACTACAGAAGATCACATATAGAGAGATTGCATGGGAAAAAGATTGACTAGTTTGACAATGGATGATGGAGATTGAATGGTTATATATGCTACATGCAAATGACTTCAGTGAATCGGTTCAGAATTTCAATTCAACAGCTTCATGACTTTGAGGAGAATGAAACCATGGGAACAAGTCAGCTTGCATCAAAACAGACAAATAAAAGAATTGGATCGATGAAAGTTTGAGAGTGGCTGCAGAAACAGAAAAAAAGATGATTCGGATGTCAGAGGTTGCTAATGGTTAGGAGATTCTTCCACTGGCAAATTTGATCAAGATTTGTGATGTCATACAGATACAACTCTCCACTTTGTACGCTGAAAATATAACCAAAAACCTCTATTTTTTGTTCGTTCTAATTATACAACAAACACTTTGTCTATAACAAATATGTTATAAAGCCACTACTACATGTCTTCCCCTGGATATGACATCTGATTTATGGAAAGACTTGAAAAAAGTGACAATTTTAATAAAATATGCAAAAGGGAATTTTACGATTGTGACATCGTACATTTGGTCGAGCTGAGAATATCTGCACATCCTGAATCTCAAATGCAACTTTGAATCAAAATCCATTACACAAACAAACTTTGCTCTTGAAAGGAATTTATTAAGCCACCCCCTTTTCCAGGTAATGCAAATTGGAATGCGAACCCGGTGTCGGCGCGCTGTCCTCACAAAACCAGGAAGGAGACGTGGCGAAATAATTAAGTTGCGACAATGGGGGCAAACAAAAAAACCTTGATCTGTCGTCTCCTCTAGCAGGAAAATTTCATGAGGGTATGTTGTATAAGAATGATCATATTCCACTTAATAGAGTTTGGACTGCGGAGGTCCATTACTTGTGTTGGCATAGCGATGGAAGGGCGGGGACGAGAAGGAAGAAGGTCGAGAGAACGTCCTAGTTTACCAGGTACCGATCGAGGGCTCTGCCACACCGTCGACACCTTTGCTAAGCCTCGTTGCGAAAGATGGACATTCGAGCATGAAATGACTGGAAAATCTAACCTTTCTCAATGCAATATTGACTGATGAAAGCAAAGGGGGCAAATCAACTGAATTGTTTGATAGAAGCCATTTAAGCTAACATAACAAAAATTATTCAATTCAAGCGCTAACATCTCCAACTGCAAAGAGTTCAGTGTTTACAAATAAAAAACTCACTCACTCCAATACAGAAAATAGCCACTGTTTATGATGAATTTAAATTAAAATTGCAAACATACTTTCATCTTCTAAATAAAAAAAATTAGGATAATCTGAATTTACAAATGTATTTCAAGTTATCAGGAGTGACTGAAGCTTTTCATACGACAATGTAATAGAAATAATTGCAATGTGACTAAAAATGCTGCATTAAGTAACGAAGAGATAAAAAGAAGACTAAAATCTCAAGTGATTCATCTAAGTCCACTTCCCATTTAAAAGAAAGAAAATATACATTAAGAAACCGTTTGTTGATGAAGGGTCGTCCTAATTTTTCTTCTCATTTTCGATGGATATTTCTTTCATAGGTTCTGGGATTTATACAAAGGACTGATTATAGCTTTACCTGTTTACTACTGAACCGAGTGGTCCCTGTTCAAAGTCGATGTGAATTACAGAATTCAGTAATGAAAATCAATATTTCATGGTTCGAAAAAGACATAAGAAACGGAATATGCCGGAAATTTACTTCGCCCAATTGATCGTGGGCCCGGCAGCCACTGTGCCGCGCCAGATCCATGAGGCTCTACCCCTTTATGTTGAATGCCAAACTGGGTAGCAGCAACTCCCATATCTTTTGACGATTTTTGGTCTGGCACGGCCGGGGTTTGAACTCCCGACCTCCCGGTTGTGAGACTGACGCTCTACCAACTGAGCCAATACACCGGTGTTGGCTCAACGGGTGAATGCCTTTCGGATTCGCTTGAAAGCTATCCAACACAACCTTGGAAGCTGTAAAAAGAATTCAGTACTTTCCGATCCTACATGCCGCTAATATGCATTTACACAGTACATCCATACCTGACATTGCAATGGACTTCGACAAAAGGGCTTAAGACAAGCAGCCGTCCCCATTTTCTGGGATATACTTATTTTCTTACGGACAAATGCAGAGTTGTTTGCCAGCTGAGTACACAGAAATGAAATCCACTTTCACTTTAGTTATTTCCTTTTCTTCCCTTGTTCTGCTTCACTCTATCTTCTTTTTTTATATCTCTGTCTTACCCTCTCTCTCTTTTCTCACATCCCCCCCCTCTCTCTCTCTCTAAACTTCTTACCACATCTGTTTGTATATTTGTGTGTCTCTCTCCTAAATCTCCATCTTCCATGCTTTCTCACTATTACAGGGTGAATTATCGAACACAATTATTATTTCTTTCTTCTCTTCTCTCTCACTGGACCCCTTAAACTTTACCTCGGTTATTTTTACAATTTTTCTTATCCCCTTTCTAACAAAAAAATATATAGATCTATAACAACGCAAAAATGCCTGGGTTAGAGTTGGGAAAACATCCATTTCAATCTCAAAACCCATTCCCGTTCAACCCTATCACCCCCCTCAGTCCCATATGTTCACGTGGTTGTTATTGAGCGGCGACAGTATCAAGCGGAGGCATTAGTGCTCCAATGTTAACGACTCCCCAGCGGGTGCACCACCATCAACGCTGCCAGAAAAGGTTCTTCGTACCACACCAGGGTGAGGAGAGATCATGGAAGTTAGTCGTGCATGGTTGACTTTTGGTCTGACATCTGTAATAACGCTCACTGCTCTGTGGCCCGTAACATCACAGGAGCGTTTTGCGACAAAATCGTGTCACTCGCGAGCCATGCAAGATAATTGGCACATGAATCATAGATGGCTTTCGCTGCCATTCCTTCAAGAAAATTGTTTTTATATCATAACTAATGGGCTAAATGGTTTTGACATGGTTCATGGCTTTATGAAGAATATGATTTAAAAAATGAAGCAATACCAAATTATCATGGATCATAATACCAAAATATTACAAAATGTAAAAAGATATGTCATGATATTACATAACATCAACATGTGACATACTACTACTACTACTATTACTGCTGCTTCTGCTACTACTACTACTACTACTACTACTATTACTACTACTACTACTACTATTACTACTACTACTACTACTACTACTACTACTACTACTACTACTACTACTACTACTACTGCTGCTGCTGCTGCTGCTGCTTCTACTACTACTACAACAACAACTGATACTACTGCTACTGCTACTACTACTACTACTACTACTACTACTACTACTACTACTGCTGCTGCTGCTGCTGCTGCTGCTAATAATTATAATAATAATAACAATAATAATTTAATAACAATCTGCTTTTATTTAGCACTCTATATTTGCTCTACAAATATATCTTTACCCTGATATTTAGCTAATTAATTAATACATCACACAATCTATCATTCTATAGATATGATACTATAATTATTCCCTGAAATTGGAAAACATTCTTAATAATTACTTGAGAAATCACCGGGTGTCTTTGATTAAATAAACACCCTAGCTCTATAATCATAAACAGAGGACTATATTTTTTAAATCAACAAAGAATGCATGAGCCTTTGAATGCTTACAAATGGAGCACGGAATTTAATAATCACTTAAAATGCAAGAGTAAGATAGGCGCTTGGCAGGTAGGGCCTAATAATGAAAGCAGTCATGAATTATATAAATTATAACATCTTGGAGAATGCCTATTATTCAGTCATCTCTGTGTTTGTTTGAAGATGAAAAAAAATGGGAATGCTCAAACACCTGAGTCTTAATCCCTTGACTCAGGTTTGGGTTCAATGGGCAATGAATTAAAAAGGAAATGTTGATACATTGCTCTAAAGATGATCTGCACATGGCATAATCTCCATATCTTTCCCGTCATCAAAGAAATGCGGGAGAGAGATATACTATTAAGGGGGAGAGATAGAGAGGATTTGCGGGAGAAATTTCTGTAAGTAATCTAGTTAGTTCATCAAAATATCATTTTCATTTCAAGGGGCATTTAACGAGAAGTGATCTAACAAAGAAGAAAACTTAGGGTCAAAAAGGTAACCAGCCACGCACCTAAAGGTGTCAAACGTCTACGTGCAGTATTGGAAAACAGTCACATGACTTTCAGGGCATACACAAGAGGATAAGAGAATCGTCTAATACAATCAATTCATCTATATCATGTTGGGATATCCCTGACTCGATTAGCGGGCTCCCACCATCCCAAGTCCAAACAAACCTTCTCAAGTCGGAGACAATGAAGGAAAGCCTCCGGCACAATTCCTGCAAATCCCCTGATCTGATCATCCCTCAGCACCCCCCCCCCCTTACCCGCCCCAGACCACCTTCTTCAACGCCGCCGGAAGACATGGCGATTGTCATCGCAGAAGGTCATAGCGTCCTAGCTTTTCAACGTGACGATGCAGAGAGTACGCGGTAGAAGTGTTAGCTGAAGCGAGTACGGCTGCTGAAAACTCATGACATTTGAGAGGAGCATCCACCCTTTGCTCCGGCTCATCTTGAATTCAAGAAATGGAAATGAACTTTGAGATGCGAGCATGAATTGCTTCCAAATCCTTTGATAATGGACATATATTTCTAGGAAATGTTAATGCAATGACTCAACTACTTATATCCCTTTTTGTGGATGTAACTAAGACTGGATTGGTTGTGGCTACAGACAAATAGGATACTGGATTTAGATTAAATCCTTTGATTGAATTCAAATTGAAGAATAAGATATAAAATTTAAGATTAAAAATATATCCAGAGTTCAAATAGTCACTAGATTATAGCTACTCTAGATTATTCTAATTCCACTAATTTACTAATTGCTGCTTTAGGAACAGTGATTTTTCCATTTGTCAGTAATTTAAGAATGAAAACTTGTTTTGATTCTTTATTTTTCATGTGAAAATTCATTAAATTCACCGTTGCAAACAAAATTCATGTATTTGCTGTGTATATTTTCCATGATAAAACAGAATTTCCACTGTAGATCAAGTTTCAAACGAGGTGTGAGGATTTCAGAAACAGAAAAGGTCATTTATCAAACAGAAAATCACAGTCTCTACCCCTTTTCATATAAATCCTTTTCTTTTTCAATACTCCTATGGTTGGCTTCTCTTTAAAGCAATTACAAACTAGCACCCATGTGCGTATAGCATCACCTCCAGTCCTCAACTACTCAAATCTGGCCAGGATCCTAACCCACAATGCAACATTCTAATCAGTGAAGTCTTGTAATATAGGCCTGAATGAAAACACACTAATTCACTGCTCAAGACATTGCTACTGCTGTAATTATGTCACCAAATAGCAAAACAAGTACTTTTCCAATCAAAACATTTTGCTTTCTCTGTAAAGATAAAATTATAGGATAATTCATTCTCTGTAAGTTAATAGTTATCTCAAAAAGGTATGTAAATCAAGACTAGCTATTGACTAGTATAACATTCAGTCCATGAGAGCAAATGTAATGGGTGATTTCAAGTTCAGTGTTGACCTTTTGGTGTTAGTGTTAGATCAATTTTTTACACAATTATAACACCAAACATAAAATGAAGATGGTCCTGAAAAGTCACTCACTAGTTGTTGAGATGACAATAATGTGATCTGGATCAGTTTCACAGACTCTGAATAAGTTTTGGAGCTAGGGGAAGTACATGTAATCCGAATTCCAACAACAAGGCCAACAACCGGACTTGAAATCATCCATTGTTGATCACTTTGTTCCCCTTATCAGATAAAGGCTTGGTCCCACTGTACTAAGAGATGCAGAGAGGATGTAAAATGGAAAAGAATTTTTGCCATCCGTTGGAAAACGTGATGTATCCATTGCGTAATCTTTGCATATGTGTTTCATATGCTCTATATCCATCGAGCATCCGTCCACTGTGATTTCATTGTTCGACCATTCTGTCCATTGTCTGGGGCGGATGAAAACGGACGGAGCCACCCCCAAATTTTGCTTGTTTGCTGTATCCATTATAGTCAGGTCCAGATTTGAGAAAAGTAGACTGCCTTAGGCAAATCGTGTTAATGCTGAATTGAGAAGTGCTTTAACATATTTTGAGGGCGCTGAGTCCAAATTTGCTGTTTGCCAACCTTGATTTTGATGTTAAAATCCTCAAATTGGCAAAAACAAAATGGCCGCCATTCTACACCCATTTTTACTCTATTCTGACCCCCAAAACTTGTAACAAAAATGTTTGTCAACGGTTTTTGGTACTATTTGATCTCAAAAATAACATACTAAAAATCCACCAAAATCCGTATCTGGGAAAGTGGTTATTTTCAAGATGGCGTCTAAGATGGCCGCCATTAACTGAAAATTAAAATAACCGGCACTTTATCTACCCTAGACACCTTTTCCGGTGCATACATGTATTCAATGGTGGAAGGCGAAAAGGGAAAGAGTGAACATAAGCACTCTAGGGTACCTGAAAATCCAAGATTGCGTAAAAATGGCTGCCATGGCCTAAAAATTCATAATTCATCTTTTACGTATTTCAGTGTCTTTGATTTGGGTTGTATTAATTGGTGATTTCAAGGGTCAAGAAGTAAACCGGGACAAGTTACAAGGACAGTCAACAGTCCACTATGTCCAAAAATCCAAGATGGCTTTCAAAATTGGAGTCTAAAATAGCTGACATAGTTTGTTTATTACCTGCCTTGGGCATATGATGTTGGTGTCTAACACATGGTTTAATGGGTCAAGAAATACGTTGGGACAAGTAAAAAGACAGTCTATGGTCCTCCGTGTCCAGAAATCCAGGATGGTTTGCAAAAATGGAGTATAAAATGTCTGTCGTTAATTACAAACCGACACAGTTTGTTTAATAACCGCCTGGAGAATATGATTTTTTAGTATAACGCATGGTTTAAAAGGTCAAGTATTATATTGGGACAAGTTACAAGGACAGTTAGTGGTTCCATTATGTCCAAAAATCCATAATGGCTTCCAAAAATGGAGTCTATATAGGCCGTTTTCACTGAAAAACTGACATAGTTTGTTTAGTATCAGTCCGGGGTATATGATTTTGGTGTTTAACCCATGGTTTAAAGGGTCAAGTAATAAATTAGGACAAGTTACAAGGACAGTTAGAGGTCCAGCATGTCCAAGAATCCAAAAAGGCTTCCAAAAATTGGGGGTCTAAAATGGCTATTGTTACCTAAAAACTGTCATAGTTTGTTTAATATCCGCCTGGGGTATATGATTATGTTGTCTAACCCTTGGTTTAAATGGTCAAGTAATACATTAGGATAAGTTACAAGGGCAATCAATGGTCCTGTATGTCTAAAAATCCAAGATGGCTTCCAATTAAGGAGTCTAAAATGGTTGCTGATACTCCAAAATTGACATAATCTATTTAAAATCCATTTGGGAAATATGATGTTGGTGTCTACACTATGGTTTCAAGGGTTGAATAATACTTTTGGATTAGTTATAATGGTATGAAGCGGTCAATTTTGCCTATTATTTAAAGTTGGCCTTCAAAGTGAGTCTTAAAAGACTTCCATCAGCTAAACATAGTCATAATTAGGTGAACAAAATCTACACTACATGTATTGTGGTTTGAAGGCTTAAATATTAAATCGGAACAAATAAAAAAAGATGGTCAGTTTCCTTTTCGTCGTAAAAAGTCCAAAGCGACTTCTAAAATTGCGTGAAAATGACTGCTGTCCCCTCATCATGAAACCATAGGATAGTCCTGAGCACAAAAATGACGTGTCTTGAAATACTTATCAGTGAATTATGGAAATTTTTAGGTGAAAGTGTACCTTATTTTTTAAAGTTTGTTTTTGGATGTTTACTTATTGGTGCACCACCACCTAATTATGTCACTAATACTTGTAAAGCATATTTTCATGAGTCTTAGAAACAGAGACACAAAAATAGTGGCACTAGATGGGATATGAAGTATTGTTATTTTTGGAACAATGGTGGCCAATTTGAATGTAATTTTTGGAGCATTCTTCAATTTTTTGACAAAATGGACAACAGTGGTTCCCTGTAATCTGTCTTCACCTATATCATATGACCCTTGAAATCATGAGAAAGGCACACAAATGTTCTTACATTGTAGGTAGATAGTATATGAACTTTGCAGCCAGATTTTTAAGAAATAGCAACTATTTTTAAAGTCAGCATGTTTTTTTTTTGGGGGGGGGGAAACTGCACCACTGATAAACCTTGAAATTTTTCCAATGTAATTTTTCCCTTTGGAATCATGATTTTTTATATGTTTTATTTTATTCTCGGTAGACCCCAAAATTATTTCTATCAGGTGGATATTATATGAATTTGGACCATTTCAAAGTTACAACGTCCTTTATAGACGCCATTTTGGAAGGTAATCTTGGATTCTCTGACACACTCACTATCTTGAAAACATGTCCTGATTCATTATCTGCCTTGAAAGCTCTTTGATGATTTTTTATTTTGAGGATTTACTTTATTTTTAGAGGTGATGGTACAACGACTGCCGTTGTGGACGCTATATTGGATTTCCAGGTAACCTTGACAACGTTTTGTAACTATAACCTGTGTCAATAGACTTTGTTTAATCCTAACATGCCTAAGTTTCATGAAATAGACATCTAAACCCTAAAAGTTATGAAATTTCAAAAACTTAACCTCGGTTAAGATTTGATGTTGACTTCGCCGCCGCCGTCGGAAAAGCGACGTCCATGTCTTGCTTCTGCTATGCAGGCGAGGAAAAAATGGCGGACACGTTAAAGATATCCAATGTGAATATGCCAGCATCGCCCCCAAATTATCAAACATTTTGCCATATTATTTATCAAATCAGCAGCTGTGAATCATGGCAGCCATCTTGGAATTTAAGATGGCTGACGAATCAATCGGACACATTATGTTTGCAACCCTGGGTATAAAAAATAACGCATAGATCCCAATTTTTTTAAATATAATCACCCATAAAAATCGTTTAATATGGGAAACTGCATTAAAAATGCCGCCATTTTGTTTTTTGCCGATTTGAGGATGAAAACGTCGGAATCAAGTTTGGCAAACAGCATTTTTGGGTTCAGCACCCCTGAATTACCTTAAAACAATTGATAAATGAGCATTAACACAAAATGCCTAAAGCACTTTTTCTAAGCACATTTTTTAAAATCTGGACCTGACTATTAAAGAATACGGTTTTGTGTCCGTCGATCAGCCAGTGGGACATCAGACCTTTACGAATGAGTTCCCATAATTCCATTTTATCGTGATAATTTAAACCACTTTGTTATCAACATCTCCACTATGTACCGATTGATTTTTGCAAATATTTCAAATATTTCATTTAACATGAATGCAGTGGACATATTGTCATCTGAATCCTTTAATTCCCATATACTTTGTACAGCGATCACTCTGTTTCAGTACTGCAGGCAATAGGATTACATAAAAAATGATAAAAAATCCCATCCTGACAAGGTATTTAACAGCTCATGATATATTTTAATCACAACTGAACAATGGCCTTAACCTGATGACTTCCAAATTCTATAAGTACCGTAGGTCTTGTACAATGTCAATCCAGTTCCAGTTGCCCAATGGCCTCAACCGGTTAACCCACATCAGAAGTCAATTTCACCGCCATCATTTACCCATCTCCCGCCGTTTCAAATAATTATCCCCCCTAACCGTCTCTGAATTAATTCTGAACATTCGGACGGCCAATCAAAAGATCAAAACCACATGAAAATTGGAATCAGAAGCTAATGCATGCGATGCCGGTGATGGATCGCAGACTGCATGAAAACATGCATCAATTTCCACATTCACATAAGTTAGCTCAAACCTCCGTATCTTCTTCTTCCCGTCTTCCAGAAAGCACCTTCAACACAGTGGCGGATCTCTCAGAAAGGGGAAGGGGGGGGGGGCGCAGGCCAGATGTGCCCCCCCCCTCCCTTTTTTGGAGAAACACAAAAACATTTTTTTAGAGGACTATATCAAGCTTAGGCAAGTGAGGACCTTCCTCTTTTGGTTTTCAAATTGTTTATCTCACAAAATGACATCGATTGGTATTGAAGACCTTTTTTTTATAGGTTTTCAAAACTTAACTGAGCAAAATGCCCCACCATCTTTGAAAAACCCTGGAACCGCCCCTGCTTCAAGATATGGTGGGAGGCACGGAGAAGTAGTATTCTAGCGGTTCTGATTTCATTGAGAATTTATGTTTATAGGATATCCGCCTGAGAATATGGTGAAGATTTGATTAAACATGAATGGGGAACAGTAGAGACGGAGGGAGAGGAGAGACAGGGAAAGGAAAGGAAGAGAAAAGGGGGCAGCAACACCCACACAAACCAACTCAGAACGACTGAGACAAAGAGCAAGGGAGGAAATGAAAGAGGCGGCGATAGAAAGATAGGCAGAGCATATTGAGCTCCAATAAGCTCTTAAGGGAATAAGAAAAAAATATAAGAATATGAAATCAAAGACAGACAGACAATTGAATAGCACAGGAGAAATGAGGAACTGACAGAACCTGAAGAGAGTGAGAAAGAAAGAGACAGAGAGGGAGAGAAAGGGATGAAGTGATGAGGATTGGCCAGAGGGAGAGAAAGAGAGAGAAAAAGACAAGAAATGGAAGGAGAGGAAATAGGGGGCAGATGTGGCTAGGAATTGCAACTGAGAGAGACAGAAAATGATGACTACACTGAAAAAACTCTGGTGTTGATTTAACACCAGCCCGGAATCTATTTATGTCCACAGCAGAGAAGTGTTAAACAACACCAGTTTGGTTTTGGTCTAACACCAGATATGTCTTAATACAACACCAATTAGTATTAAAACAGCATCGGTTTGATTCCAAACTGGTGTTATTTCAATACTTCTCTGGTGTGGACACATACAGATTCCGGGCTGGTGTTAAATCAACACAGGAGTTTTTGCAGTGTAAAAGAGAAAAAGACAGAGAGAGAAAGAGAGAGCTTTATTATGTTTATTCATTTTTGTCTACAGAAAATATTTTGAAAATTACAATTTCCCATAATATTGAAAGAAACCATAAAATGTAATACCTTCTCATTAATTTCAATAACTAAGCTACTTATATCTTTCCTTTTTTCTCATCACCATGGAAACCATCTCCTTTTGCTTCAGCTATAAACCGCTTCCTCGTGTCATATAAATCCCTCCCGATGTAACGCAACCCCCCGTAATCGTCTGCCATAAAGCAGCCTCATTTACCATAAAAACCCACGTGGTTGTGCCATTGGTAAAATGTCTGGTTCATTGCTCGCATATAAAAATCAGTTCTCTTTCACTCCATGAAGCTGGCAGCGTAGAATTAGTGCATAAAAAATTGTTTTTTTTTTTCAAGAATGAAACAAAAATAAAATCAACAAGAATAACATGTTTTAACAAGACCCATTATGGGGTAAAAATGCTGTTTAAAGGTCAAGTCCACACCAGAAAAATGTTCATTTGAATAAATAGAGAAAAATCAAACTAGCATAACGCTGAAAATTTCATGAAAATCGGATGTAAAATAAGAAAGTTATGGCATTTGAAAGTTTCACATATTTTTCACAAAACAGTGATATGCACAACTCAGTGACATGCAAATGAGTCAGTCGGTGATGTCCATCACTCACTATTTCTTTCGTTTTTTATAGTTTGAATGATGCAATATTTCATTTTTTACAAATTTGACAATAAGGACCAACTTGATTAAACCATTTAGTATTACACAATGATAATTCCACATGTTCAGGGAGGAATTAATTGTTGTTTCACTTGACAATGGGGAGAAAATTCAAATATTTCATTTAACATATAATAAAATACAAAAGAAATAGTGAGTGGATAACGTCATCAGTCTCCTCATTTGCATACCAACCATGATGTGCATATAACTTTTGTGAAATTAAGCGAAAGTTTAAAATGTCATAACTTTCTTATATTACATCCGATTTTGATGAAATTTTCAGTGTTATGCTTGCTGGATTTTCCCCTTTTTATTCAAATCAACTTTTTGTTGGGGTTGACTTGTCCTTTAAAAGGAGAAAAGAGAAAATTTGGAAAGTAATTTAATATATCGTAGTCACAAATTTTCAGACTCGTCTCGTTGAACATGGTGTTTTAAATGGCTTCAGTATAGAGAACAATGCAGTCTGAGGATCTGATGTTGTTCACATAATGTCATATGCGTCCTTGGGAGATACTTCAATAGATTTTAGTATATCTAAAAACAATCCACCCGAGTTCATTTTTTTCAGCACAATAATTACCTTTCAGCAAACATCGTTAGCAATGTTAACAATTTTTCTTTATTCTAAGATGCAATCATGAAAAGGTTCTTGACTACATCTCCTTCCATCTCCACTAGATTATAATTTCAAGGTATTCATCACCATGGAAACCAACCATTCTATTATCATCTTCAATATCATTCTCCGCAATAGAGGTCATGTCAAGGATGTTATCAAATCTCACTACTCTGCTGTAAGGATCAAATACTTTTCAGTTTCTATTTTACATATAGGCCTATACTTTTGGATTCAATCTTCTTCTAAAATGATGTGAATATAAGCACAGAATCATATTTTTTTTACATTTGTTTCAAGTACTAGATAATGAATTCATCCTTAATCTGTACACAAATGTCAGTATCATATTTATTTGTACACTTCTGTACAGTGTGTCCCCCCAAAAAGGAAACCCATTATCAGAGACAGATTTCACAATTATTAAATAGGTTTTGATTATAAATTTGATACTCATGGCAAGAGTGGAATCTCATCTCTCATTTGAAACCAACAGCTTAGCAAGTCGTTCACGCATGCCAGATTAAAAACAATAGATATTGAGGCATATCAGAAATGATTTGCACAGAAACATACAAGTGAATCCGAATCGAATCTCATTTTGGGGATCAGTGAGAGAAGCAAGAATAAAAAGGAATGCTCATGAGCCAAATATCAACGGTGGTCGTATCACAAACCACTCTTGTCCAATTTTTTTGCAAAATCTAGTTTTGACATTAAAATTTCAAACTTGTCTCACTCAATAATACAAGAAGAGTTTGTCTCATATTAGGTATAAAAATGAAGAGGAATAATTGAATGATATGATTATGTAAATGAAATATCATAATTTATTTGTCTTTCAATTTTGTTTTTCCTCTAATGTTCGTCAAATTGTAAATATAATTTGTAAGTTTTTGTATCAATATTGTATTTTTGTTCCGAACAGAATAATGGAAAATGCCAATGATGTTCCAAATAATTAAATCAAACTCACAAAGATTCCTCTTCTCTGTTACCATGGTGGTAACATTTGTTAACATTTCTTTATCCTCTTGTTTCTGCCAAATTAAGTCCATTGCCATCCTTTCCACTAAAATCGATCAAACTAACATAAAATGACGTATACAAAGTATTTTGCAGTTTCCTTTCCATACATTCCTTTCCTTCTCCTCCTCATTTCCCTCCTCTACCCATTGATCCATCTTCCTCTTCTTTTATTCCTTCTTCTTTTATTCCTTCCTCTTCTTCACCCTGTTCTTCACCCCCTCCTATTCTCCTTCTTCTCCTCCTCCTCCTCCACCCCTTGCTCTATCCATCTCCCCTCTCCCGCCCCCGCCATCGCCCTCAGCAAGGAATTACAGACGCTTGGGAGAAGATTCATTATGAAGCCACTGCTGCACGCAATGATAGATAAATGATGAACATCCCTCCTCACGTTCCTTTCATCGTACATTTGCTAGCTAGCCTTACAACCCGTCTCCCATTTTCACTTCTCATCTCTATCACCAAACTAGCACAACCCAATTTTAAAATCAAATGATGCAAGTTGTACTTTTAAAGAAGTAAATCTAGAATAGGCACTAAAAAAAAAATATGTTTAGTTAAGAATGTAGTGGGTCTTCCCTAATTTTCATTCATTCGAGACTTAACACCATTTGATTCCTTACTTTAAAAATCACTAACATATATTTCTCACCAATCAAAGTAATTTTTCTTCATTGTTACATACCCTCATAACAGCTTTTATCTAATGAACCATTCACATGTCCAATTTTTTTCACTCAATTTACTCTTTTACAAGTACTCTGCTGTCAAGTTCCTTCATAAGTTGTTTTTCTGGTGATTTTTAATTTTTACCAATATCGCAATGTAACATGAAATTGCTATTTACTTGGTTCATGATATCATATGTATTTGCTCTTTTATGATTGTTGTTTTATATTTTGTTTGTTAATTGAACATTTTCAGCCTGCGAGCTTCTTGTTTGATGTATCTTTAGAATTAACCAATTCAATCTATCTACCTAGATCATTCAAACACTAATGATTAACAAATGAAAAAGATGTACATAATATCTATTTCATTTACTTTGAACATGAATGCCAGTTCTCACAGCATTCAATGAAATGACCACCAAACTCTTTTAAATATATATGAATGAAAAAAATATGTGCCTAATGATTATAGTAGATAATCTGCAAGCGCTGAAAAATTGACAAAACAAGCATGCATTCCACCTGAAAGTCTTTTACAAACCAATTATAATACACTGCCCCACCTATGACTTATATGTGTTGGTGTTCTCCAGAGTGGTCAATTTTCAGCGTAAATTTCATGATTTCAGATAGTTCAATTAATGTTACTGTACCACATTTAGAGGGGTTGTGGCTCAGTGAATAGGTTTTCAGACTTTGAACCACAAGGTCTGGGGTTCAAACCCCACCGCTGCATCCATGTCCTTTGGCAAGGCATTTATATACATTTGCCACTCCCCACCCAAGTGTAGTAAATGGGTACCGACTAGGAAGGAGTCCCTTGAATGTTCGAGTGTCTGATCAGGACAGCCATGCTAAGGCCGGGGTAATAGATGCAGTGCTTAGAAACATTTGTATTAGGCTGTATATGAATGTTACATATCATTTATTATTATTCTCTACCATGAAGCGATGGCAAGTGATCCTGATTTTACTGCAAGTTTATTCCTTCATCATGCCGCTCCAAAATGCTCATCCTGCTTTAAAAATTATGGCTCAACACAACCTGGGCCATCCTGTCAGCAATCCAGTCTTTGTCTATGCTCTTGTTTATCTTTTTTTCAATTATGAATGCAAGCGGAAGAAAGGATAATAATTGAAAGATTTGGCACCTACCCGGTGGAATAGGAAGACAATAAGGTACTTTGAAAATGAGCTGAAGGATGAAAATCACTCACGACTGATTTCTCCTCGATTTTCTCATTAGTGCTTATTTAACTCCATAATCTAAGTTCTGCTATAGTACTGGGTGACAATGAAATTCCCTCCGGCGACAATTGCTCCAGGCTCTATTGCGTCTAAGATATAGGGTTAGGGTTGCAATAGGGTTTTATGTTCTGCTTAAAAGGGTGTGGGCTGGTTTGAACATGGGGTGGTGCACATCCTGGAGAGGTGGAACTAAAGTAGTATGGGGGGGGGGTTACGTTTTGAGTCTTGAGGAGATGAAACTAAAGTTTGGAAAATTCAGCTGTTGAAAGCAGAAGGGGTAGAAATTTTCTTTTGCTTGCCAGTGTTGGAACTCTTCTGCCTCGGCAGGAGGGTGCACGTGCATCCAGTGCACCCCCAGCCTATACACCCTTGGTTTATTATAAGATATAGTGCACTACCCCAGCCTATACACCCTTGGTTTATTATAAGATATAGTGCACTACCCCAGCCTATACACCCTTGGTTTATTATAAGATATAGTGCACTACCCCATCCTATACACCCTTGGTTTATCATTAGATATAGTGCACTACCCCAGCCTATACACCCTTGGTTTATTATAAGATAAAGTGCACTACCCCAGCCTATACACCCTTGGTTTATTATAAGATATAGTGCACTACCCCATCCTATACACCCTTGGTTTATTATAAGATATAGTGCACTACCCCAGCCTATACACCCTTGGTTTATTATAAGATATAGTGCACTACCCCAGCCTATACACCCTTGGTTTATTATAAGATATAGTGCACTACCCCAGCCTATACACCCTTGGTTTATTATAAGATATAGTGCACTACCCCAGCCTATACACCCTTGGTTTATTATAAGATATAGTGCACTACCCCAGCCTATACACCCTTGGTTTATTATAAGATATAGTGCACTACCCCATCCTAAACACCCTTGGTTTATTATAAGATATAGTGCACTACCCCAGCCTATACACCCTTGGTTTATTATAAGATATAGTGCACTACCCCAGCCTATACACCCTTGGTTTATTATAAGATATAGTGCACTACCCCAGCCTATACACCCTTGGTTTATTATAAGATATAGTGCACTACCCCAGCCTATACACCCTTGGTTTATAAGATATAGTGCACTACCCCAGCCTATACACCCTTGGTTTATTATAAGATATAGTGCACTACCCCAGCCTATACACCCTTGGTTTATTATAAGATATAGTGCACTACCCCAGCCTATACACCCTTGGTTTATTATAAGATATAGTGCACTAACCCAGCCTATACACCCTTGGTTTATTATAAGATATAGTGCACTACCCCAGCCTATACACCCTTGGTTTATTATAAGATATAGTGCACTACCTCAGCCTATAGACCCTTGGTTTATCATAAGATATAGTGCACTACCCCAGCCTATACACCTTTGGTTTATTATAAGATATAGTGCACTACCCCAGCCTATACACCCTTGGTTTATTATAAGATATAGTGCACTACCCCAGCCTATACACCCTTGGTTTATTATAAGATATAGTGCACTACCCCAGCCTATACACCCTTGGTTTATTATAAGATATAGTGCACTACCCCAGCCTATACACCCTTGGTTTATTATAAGATATAGTGCACTACCCCAGCCTATACACCCTTGGTTTATTATAAGATATAGTGCACTACCCCAGCCTATACACCCTTGGTTTATTATAAGATATAGTGCACTACCCCAGCCTATACACCCTTGGTTTATTATAAGATATATATATGTATCGTGTTAAATCCAGGGTTGAAGTTGGTCATTCCATTAGCGAGTGGAATTTACAGCAGAGCAATTGTCGCCAGAGCAAATGTCATGGAACCATAATTTGACTTGTAAGGGGGAAAAAGTACTTAGCGATATCGATGGCAGTTATGACCTTCCAATTCACCCTTCAAGCGCTAATTTGACTCCATATTCTGAGTCCTGATATTTTTGACTTGTAGCAAGAAGATCCTCAGTGATATTAACGACAGCAAAACTCCAATTAAAAGAAAATGTGCTTAATCTGCTCCACATTTTGAATTCTGCTATTCTTTACTACCTGCAAGAAGGTCTATAGAGCTATAAATGGCAGTAAAGCACTCCTCCCAATATACTGTTAAAGTGCACATTTCAACAAAATTATGTGTTTATTTTACCATATATTTTGAGATCTAATACTGCTAATCTATTGCAAAAATACAAGAAGCGATAACATGACATTTGAAAGTGCACAATAGGTTTTTTTTTATTATTATTATTATTTGTTTGGCATCACCTGTGCCTGGGAGGCGAAAAGCGAACTGAATCACTATGACCCGCAGGTCTCTCCTCCCGATATAACTGATTGGGGGGAATGCAGGTGGACCACTACACCGGGGTTTCCCCCTACTCTTATACGAATAGTGCAGTGGGTTCTTAACGTGCAAAGGTGTTGACTCTCCTCTACACAGGGCCTCCATTTAACGTCCTATCTGAGGGACGGAGTGTTTTCCATTGTAACATAGCCTGCATCTATGAAACATGAGAGAGACGTTTACACACAATGCACTGGCTTCAGTCAATAGGTAAATTTCATAACTGCAGTTTAATCATATTTTATGCTTAGTAATTCACATTTGGTGAATTTGCTACTAAAATTCTGAGAATTTGTTCAATACATTGCGTTCAATGATACCTCTATTACTGATTATTCAGCTTTAACGGATTTAAATTGTTGAATTTGTATGTGTACGCATTCTATGTTGTTGTTTTTATGTTAACATCACCATGATAAAAAAACATATCTGAACATGTTATCCTGTTTAAAGATATGAATAAATGATTCTTAGTACCTTTTCCATCATCAAGTAGGCGGACAAAATGATGTCAAAGAATCATGATTCAAATCATTGTTATGATTAATCAACCATTTTCTAAAGTGATATCAAAACGCCCCTTTATCTGCTTTTCATGTTAGTGTTTTGAAACACGTTTACATTTACTTGTGAATACATGCATTCCTGATTGTCAAACCGTGTTTCGAATCATGATCCTATAGTAAAAAAAAGTGGTGACTGAACACAGCGAACGCACCCTAGAATACTCCTTGACAAATCCGTCTTACACCACTAGCGACTAAAGGGCAAACTGAATGAGGCTAATGTAAGGAGCTGAATAATTGAAGAACGTGATCTTGCAAATACCGACTTACATCAATAATAAAGAGGCTTTTGATATTTCCAATTATCAATTGGATTTCACAAAGCCAGCAGCGTGATGCAGGCAAGACATAGCACAGCTTAGTACACAGTACAAAAAATGTTGTTTACTATATGAACTCTATTTTAGGCATCCATTATTAGAATATTGAAGATTATATATCCATAATCAAACTCGGTCATTTAATAAATTTCAATGCTTCTTTTATTAGGTGTTATGTACTGTAAAGTTCATAGAGTAAACGGCATTGTATACAAATTCAAACCAGCGTTATACTCAAGGGGAAAGCTGTTCTTAAAACGAACAACAGACAATCAGAAAAGCAGCTGGGCGTGGGGCAAGTTTGACTAAAATCACCTCAAACATCTGCAATGTCATGAATAATGAAAAGCTCTGGATAGTTTAGAACCCAAACATCTCTTGGGTAATGACAAGCTTCTATCTTCTGGTACTGGTAAGGAGCCACTCCATTGGTTGAGAGCAGATTTGTCAACAAATTCTACAATGCAAAAAAGATTGGCGTTAGATTTTACACCATGGGTGTCAAATTTAAGACCACCAAGCTTTAATATCAGACTAAACCTACATGCATTGAAACTTCACCATGATGGTGTCAACAGAAGACAAAATAATGGTTTATTTCCAATATGTCTAATGCTAACTTGTCTACTATCATTTGGTCTACCATCAATTTGTCCACTATCCACATGGTCTGCCGATTGTCCACTCACCATTTCATCTATATTCCATCCATTTGGTGTAATTGGACTAAGCGTTAATGGTGCAAAATAGAATGGATATTAGACCAACTGGTTATGAGACGAAATGGTCATAGACGAAATGATTTTAGACAAAGTGATGATTGGACCGAATGGTTGTGAGACAAAAAGTTGGACGGAATGGCATTAGACTAAATGAAAGTAGACTACGTGGTGAGTAGACGAGTTGGCAGTAAACGAATTGGCGATTGACCAAAATTATGGCCTAGCAGTTATTGGTGTTGATTGGACACTGTAGAAGTTGATATTTTAAAGGGATTGGGTAAGTGTGTGTAGGTTCACAAAAAAATTGAGCTGTGGAATGCTTCATGATATCAGTGCATGCAATAATGTTTCAAGAGACAACTTACACCACATTCGACAATTTACCCCCCAATGCCGGATTTGTAGTCCTCATTAAACACTGACCATTGTAAATTTAACACCCTTATATCCTTACACCATGTTATTGATCACAAATTTGAAGGAGAGCTGATCAACTCATCTTCTTTAGATGTGAAACTGTCAACAAGGCAGATCAAGACGCCCCAATCGACAATTTACCCCCAAAATCCAAGATTTGTGGTCCTATCACAACACTGACCGGTGTAGATTTAACACCTTTAGATCTCATACCATGTTATTGATAACAATTTTGAAGAAAGGGAGCACTGATCAACTCATCTTCTTTAGATGTGAAACTGTCACTGAGGCAAATCAGATGCCCCAATCGACAATTTACCCCCAAATGCCAGATTTGTGGTCCTCTCACAACATTGACCAGTGTAGATTTAACACCCTTACATCTTTACACCCTGTTATTGATCACAAATTTGAAGAAAGGGACCACTGATCAACTCATCTTCTTTAGATGTGAAACTGTCACTGAGGCAAATCAGATGCCCCAATCGACAATTTACCCACCAATGCCGGATTTGTGGTCCTCTCACACCATTGACCGGTGTAGATTTAACATCCTTCTATCTTCACACCATGTTATTAATAGATCACAATTTTGAGGAAAGGGACCACTGATCAACTCATCTTCTTTAGATGTGAAACTGTCACCGAGGCCAATCAGATGCCCCAATCGACAATTTACCCACCAATGCTGGATTTGTGGTCCTCTCACAGCATTGACTGGTGTAGATTTAACACCCTTATACCTTAACACCATGTTATTGATCACAAATTTGAAGAGAGCACTGATCAACTCATCTTCTTTAGATGTGAAACTGTCACCGAGGCAAATCAGACGCCCCATTCGACAATTTACCCCCCATGCCAGATTTGATCAGGATAATGAATGCAACCTTCCCCTTCAATTTAGTACCTGATTGTGAAGAAGCTTATTTGTTTATCAAGAAAGCCTTCGGGTTAAAGACGAGACCTTCATATCCAGTCTGTCAAGGCTGATCGGAATATACATTTGATGGAAAAAAAAACACGTTTTGAAGATTTCGCATTAGCTGTGATCAACTGTCAAATGTGATTATTCAGTTTGTTGGAATCATGTTTGTAAATGTCCCCAAATGAATACCAACTCAAGGTTATCAGGAGCCCGTAACACAAAGCTTAGCAATGATCGTAGAAAAATTTTCTACAATTTGTTGGTGGTCATCTGAACCGTAATTCTAGGCAGCAATGTACAATCAATCGTAAAAATCAAGTGTTCGATTAATCGCTAACCTTGGTGTCAAGGGACTCGGGTCACATACTGATCACAGATATCGTTTACTTAAAGGAGAATGAAACCACTGGAACAAGATAGCTTGTATGAAAACAGAAATATCAAAGAAACAGATCAACAAAAGTTAGAGAAAATTGGACAAATAATTAGAAAGTTATGAGTATTTGAATATTGCGATCACTAATGCTATGGAGATAGCAAACTGGCAATGCGACAAAGATGTGTGATGTCACTTGTGAACAACTCTCCCCATTACTTTAGTATATATTTCACTTGAATTGCCTCTTTTCTCACATCTATCCATAGATCATGTGTTCTTTCTACATGAGGGCATGTATTACATATTTTTTAAGAATACATCATGGATAAAGAGTTTGTATCATTAGAAAAAGCAAAAAGAGACATTTTGAGGGTATTTTATAGTCCACCAAAGGGAAAGTTGTTCATCAGTGACATCACACATCCTTGTCGCATTGCTAATGGGAGGATCTCCATAGCATTAGTGATTGCAATATTCAAATGCTCATAACTTTCTCATCATTTGTCCGACTTTTCTCAAACTTTCTTTATTTCTATTCTTTGATTTTTCTGTTTCTACACAATTCTATTTGTTCCAAAGGTTTCATTCCCCTTTAATTTTGATGTTTAAATCCATCAGAAATCTAAAAATTATGAGAGTATCATACCTTTTTGTAGTTTGTGCACCACCTGATTTATCACAACTATATGTAACACAGAGCCAATATCTAAGAGTTATGAAGTCTATATTATACAACTCCCAAGAATGTTTTGTAATCTGATTGGTCCAAACCGGATCACATGATATTCATTGAATTGCACTAATATTGCAATCAAAATACACTATCCTGCACTCTGACGTCGTACCAAAACTACTATCCTGCACTCTGACGTCAGAGTGCAGGATAGTGCGAGGTCATGAATTATCTAGAATTTAGATCAAATATAGCATTCGGGGCAACTCAGTAACATATGGGGGAGGGGGGTGTATAAAACAAACAATGCACAGATTCTTGTGCATAGAGGACCTAAATAATGAACTCTGCTCGACTCGCCAAATGGACATACTGCACTCGGTCCTGCAGACCTCGGTGCGGTATATCCATTGGCTCTTCTTGCACATCGTTCATTATTTGCCCCTGCATGCATCATTTGTATACTATCTTATACTGTATGAGATCATTTGCTAAGTGTTTGAGAACACCCCTAATTGGTAAATAGAATGCTGCCAGCAGAAGATAAATAACTATATATTTGTGCATACTGCCTAAAAATAATTTTGTTATAGAGATTTGTTACATAATGACGATATTTTTTCCTGTAAATGGTCAATATAACTGCAAATTATCTGAATCGGTATAAAGCATGATTAATACTGATTTCGATGTAAAAATATTAAGATTCGAGTTTAAATTATCATAAACCATAATGACATTATTTTGGTCAAAGTGAGATTAGCATTTTGCTATTATATTACCTGAAATTACAAAGTTTTTTCCATGTTAGATGTACACCCTACTGTATCATGTACATTAAATGTACTTGGCAGTGAGATTTATCAATAAATTCAATTCAATTCAGAATGTCCCAATGATTGATGAATAATGCATATGCAATGACAACATTATTGATGAATAAACCCAGACGCAGACATTTTGAGGAAACCTATACTAGTTTCACCATTCAAGCATGCCCTTCAAAAGGATGCTTGGTCTAGATAAAAGAGGAAGTGATAGAGGTCGAGGGCCTGAATGGGGGGTGTAATGTTTGTGAAGGTGAGCAGAAAGTAATGAGAGGGATGAGTGAGAAAGAGAGAGTGAGGAAGAGAGGAGGAGAGAGGGAGATAGACGGATCCACTCTAAATTCCAAGGATGTAAAACATAAAAAAATCTTGCCATCCGTTGGAAAATGCTATGCATCTGTTGTGTACTCATTGCATACATGTTACATACGCACTATCCATTGAGCATCCGTCCACTTGCAACTTCACTTGTGCAAAACTTATAGAACGGATGAACTTTTCCCCGGTACAATGTAAATCCGCAACATACATGAGCAACAAATGTTTCATGTCCGTTATCATCCGTTAAACTTCCAAACTTTGTCCATTTCTGGAGCAGATGAAAATGGATGGAGCCACCTGCGAAATTTTGCTTGTCCGCTGTGTCATTTATGAATATGTTTTGTGTCCACTGGCCTGTGGGACCAGGCCTTTAAATTTTTTGAGATTAAAAAGTAAATCCTAAAAGGGCAAGTCCTTGACATGGATCCATAGAGAAAAATCCAACAAGCATAATGCTGAAAATATCATTAAAATCGGATGTAAAATAAGAAAGTTATGGCATTTTAAAGTTTCCCTTTTTTTCACAAAATAGTTATATGCACAATTTAGTTACATGCATATAAAAGAATCGATGATGTCCATCACTCACTATTTGACAATAAGGACCAACTTGACTGAACCATAAAATTTTAAACAATGGTAATTCCACAAGTTCAGGGAGAAATCAAACTTTATTTCACAGGACAATGAGGAGAAAATTTGAATATTTCATGTAATAAAATAGTAAAGAAATAAAGAGTGATGTCATCAGTTCCCTTATTTGCATACCGACCAGGATGTGCACATAACTGTTTTGTGAAATTGAGCAAAAGTTAAAAATGTCATAACTTTCTTATTTTACATCCGATTTTGACCAAAACTTTCAGTGATGTGTTTGTTGGATTTTTTCTCTTTTTATTCAAATCATCTTTTTGTTTGGGTGGACTTGTCCTTTAAAATTAAAAATACATCCCATGTTCTGCTGGTCACTTATCATATCCGATCTGGATTTGTTTAAGATACTTCAAATTCAGAGTGTAGAGAGAGAGAGGGGGATAGGACTAGGGGGATAGGACTGGAAGAGATTAAGAAATAGATGATATTACAGACAGGCAGACAGTGAGAGAACAATGTACAGAGACAGAGGAAAAAGATAGAGAGAGAGAGAGAGAGAGAAGGAAAGAAGGGAGGTTAAGAGTTCCACAGGTTTATAGGTAACAATGGATTTGTGTTATTGCAAAAAAGAAAAGCAAGAGACAGGGGGAGGACTGTACTAAGAAATCAGGGAAATTAAGAAAAAAAAAGAAGTACGAGAGAGGGAGAGAGAGACTGACCAAGGTGGACATACGTATGGCATACACGCAACCGGCTAAGAGCACATCTAATTTACATCTGAAGGATGTGAGCAAGTTGGAGGGCCCACTCACGGAGTTGCCAATTTGATATCGGATGTAGCACGGCGTACTTTGGTTTCAGGCGGTCCCTCGTGCAGCTCTCCCCAATATTGGGGGAAGGTCAAGAGAAGCCACGGTCAATTGGCAACCTCATGTTTCTTCCATCCTTGAGGTCCTTACAGGCATGTTGAGACATCTACCTTACCCGTTTCCCAGCGCATAGGAACAATTAAAATGGAATTCATGGATACTAATGAATGTCTAATAGATAGGAAAATGGATGCCATGACGATAAAAGCAACACAAATGTACAAGGTCCCTTAAAATTCAAACTTAAAATTACATCATGGAAGCCTTGATATTGAAAGACTGTTGATCCTTGTTACCATGGTAGTTACTATCATTATGAGGCACCAAGGCCTTCATGAATCGGGCATAAAAAACACATGATTTTGCCCTTAAGACAGCCTAAAATTGTCCCTAAAATTCCCCCCACCCCCCTTTCTAGAGTCGCCCTAAAATCTGTTACAAACAATATTCAAAAATATCTAGAAAGTTAATATTCTATGTGGAACAATGTTATTTGCTTGTATATACTGCACAATCGCCTGTTCCCCCTGAAAAGTAGCCCTTACATTGATTTTAAAAAAAATGCCCCCAAAATTCTGTGATCGCCTTAATGTGGAAAAAAGCCCATAAAAAATAAAAATCTTTTCCTACCCTGATCGGACAACAGACTGTTACAAGAATCTATATGAAAATTAGAAAATGGGCAACTAAATCCAAAATGTTTTATAGATTAAGATACTGGACAATATTTAGCCTTAAAACAGAATGCTCAGGGGTATAGAGCTGATTGTAAAAAAAACAACTTTTTATAAACAAAAAGTTATGAAAGACTTTATGAAAAAGTGGAATATGGAAAGCAATGTTTTATTTCCAATGGTGAAATATTGTAAACATATAATTTTGCGATGTATGGTATCTGCCATAAATCTACCCGAATCCACTTCAAAAATACTAAAACCTTCTTGGAGCACTTGAGAAAAAGAATGTGGGCTGATAGTGAACAATTTTTATAGTTGTTTGTCAAACCGACTTTGAATCTTTACACGGGATATTTGCCTGCAAGGGGATTGGATGGTACAGATCTTATAGTCGTTGGTAATTATCCTCAATTTCAAAGCCATGCTCTAGCTCCATTTCAGCTTACCGGTGCAATTACAATCTATTAGATAAAAGTCAAGCAGTATATCGTGCATTTATACTTTTCTCTGCCGGTAGGAGAATCGGTTCCATGATGCTTGCTCCGGCATCAATTGCTCTGCTGTGAATTCCACAATAATCTAATGGCCAACTTCAACCCTGGGTTTAACACTATTCCCTACCTTAAATCTAACCCTAGACTTAAATAACATAAAACCATATTGCATCCCTATCCCTACATCTTAGACAAAATTAACCCAGAGGAACTGTCGCAGGAGCAAATGTTGTGGTGTCACCAGAGAATCCAATCTTGCCATCAAACAGTCCCTGAATAATTTTTCCCCTCTTCCCACTCAGTTTTGGGGTTAAAAGAGCAATTTTTGGAGGAGAGAGCAACACGGGATGCAAACTGATGGGGCACAGCTGTTTTCATCGAGAGTGTGCATGCATGGAATGGGTTGAGGGGATGGCATGCCATTGCCAATACATACAACTTGCGCAGACTCCAAGTGGAGCTGACAGGTGTGAACGGTCAATCGTCAAAAATATAAGATTCGTGGAGACCGTTTCCTCCCCTCTAACGACAGTGTGAACAGACTATGTGAGTAGCTGACAGCATTACAAGAAGCTGAATCCCTATGGCTATTAGATACTAATGAAAATCTTAAGGAATGAATTCAAAAGATTTCCTCTGATTTATATAGTATGTCAATATTCTTCATTCTATATAACCGTGGCAAGCCTTCCTTTATCTGCAAATCAAGCAAGATAATGAGAAAAGGGAATTGTCTTACACTTGACAGGTTTCATTATTAAGTATATTTCTGAAATTCCATAGATTTGCTTTTTATACTTCAAAATATTCAACAATCCTCTATATTGTGCAATAAATAACCTTTTTGGTTTTCAGAAATTTAGGAAATGGATGACCCAAAATATACCTGCTTTCTCGGTAATGTTCAGTTTGGACAATAAATTGATTTTTTTCCCATTCCATAGATTTATCTTTGATGCACATTTACTTTCCGATATATTCATAATCTTCTACATTAAACCAAAAAAACCTTAATAGCACTTTCTAAATGAGAAAATGGACCACCCAAAACATATTCCTACGTCCCAAGGCTATGTAACAGTAATATTAACATTCTGGTCTATATGTCATAGTGCATAGCATGTTATTATTTAACGTCAATCTGTGCTTTCAAAAGATTTTGGATATTATCATCCTGACCTTAGCCCAGCAAAGCTTTTAAGATAAATACCAGTTGTGGTAAAAATCTGAAAACGAGTTCGAACAGATTCCAATGAAATTACCACCATAGTGTTTGTGTGTATAAATGAAAAACATATGTGCGTATTTGCTGAGAAATAAGCAAAGTCAGCATGGAATTCCATCAAATGTCAGGTATTTTTCAAAGCAATATTAATACAATGTCCCACAAATGTTTTTCTGTGTTAGTTATCATCAGGCTTATCAATTTCTAACTAAGATTTCTTGATTTTACAAAGATAAGTTTGGCTTCATTTACCAGATTTAGATGTATGGTAATATTTCATTAACCTTGATTTAAAAGACTTCCTCATGAAATAATTGTTTGCTGCAACTACTATCTTCTACCTTTAAACAATGCATAAGCATATATGTGTCAAGTGTTCATTTACATCCTTGGGTCGTGAGTAGCAAATTGTGTGAATTAGGTCTTGCCAAGGGATATTATTCAAAATACTTTTTTTAATTGATGATAGCTCTCCAACAATCCTGCCTTTAATTGTAGCTATTGAATCATATTTGCAATCCTTGAGGTCAGATCGGAATGGCCAGAGACCACATAGTAATAGACCTAATGGCTATAAGACAAAATAGACTATAACCAACAATGTAACTAATGCAAACAACAATTACATCAAATAGTAATTGGACAAAATGATGACTAGACCGACTGATTATTCGACCAAATTATGTGAGACCAATCGTCTATTGGACCAACTGGCTGTAAACCAAGTATTTATAGCCTAATCCAGATGATAAGCCTCTTTGAAATGGTTGTTTGAAGGTTGAAAATAAATTCAAAACTTGGTGTAACTAATCAGAATGGCATATTTAAAAAAAAAGGAATTTATATCCTATCTGGTCCATAAGATCCGACCCGGCACAAATGCACCCATTTGGCGGAGGGTGAGGTTCCTGTTAACACAACACAACGCTACAGAACTTATCGGTGCAAGCCCTTTCAGCTTGGCTTGACAGTCAAGGTCATGCTTGGTCATCATCTGCCAATGACCTTCTAAACATAGAATTTACATGTACATCATAAGCTTTGTGGCATCTCATATGAACACAACTTTACTCTTAAAATGATGTAATTAGATTAAGATGTAAAACAACCAGAAGAAACAGAGTCACTGACATATTTAATATCCCTCATATAAATTTCTATCCCACTCTTGAGCGATAGCGCCAATAAAATCACCCCATTTGCAGGCAATCTATGGATTAAGCACCACGTCTGAACAGAACTTAACTTTTATAATTAATGTATAAATCAGACTAAGATGTAAAACGACAGAATGAAAACAGACATGCAGGCATATCCCTCAAATAATTGTTCATCCCACTCTTCATTGATAGCCCAAATCAAATCCCCTGATTTGCAGGCAAACTACACATCAAACACCACGTCTGAACACAACTTTACTTTTATAATGTAATCGGATTAAGATGTAAAACAACCAGAACGAATGGAGACTCACAGGCAATTCCCTCATATCAACGTTTATCCCACTCTTAAGCGATAGCGCCAATGAAATCAGCCTATTTGCAGCCAAACCGGGGTTTAAAGGTAAATGCTAGTTTTGGTAACGATATCAAAATGAGTTCGTACAGAATCCAATGAAATGACCACCAAAGTGTCTGTTTGTATAAATAAAACGCATGTGCCAAAGGATTCTGGAAGAAATTGTGTAGTTGGTGAAAAATCAGCAAATAAGCACAGGATTTGGGTAGAATGTCAGGCCCGACGCTCTAAGCAATAATTATACATTGTCCCACGTGTGCTAATCTGTGTTGGGGATCTTCGGTGTGAACATTTTTCAGTGTAGATTTCAAGATTCACAAAGTTCAGTTAATGTAACTGTACCAGATCTAGATCCTCGATGATATACTGACAATTAAGCCTTCTTTTACAGACTTTCTCATGAAATCAGTGTTTACTGCAACTACTGGAATTTCTCTTTAAGCACACCCTCTGTAACTTAAGAAAGAGACTGCATATCCAATGAATTCATTTGACTTTTAGATCAGGTCTAGGCAAAAGAAAAGAGGTATTTTAGCTGTACGTTTTGGAGAAACGTGATCTTGGCCTCCTTCTTGGGCTCAAGATGACAGAAATCCATTAACTCGTCCTTGACAAAATAATCTTAAATACGATAGATACTTTATTCTCCAACATCTAAGTGCTGTGACAGCTGTTCAAAACTGTTTAAAATTACATCACAATGCTTAACCCATAAACTCCTCAAACCAGTTTAGCCCTCATACAAAGCTTGAGTATGATAGACGTCAGTAGTCATAAGGTTAATAGAGATTTCAAAGGTAGTCTGTCATAATCCATTAAAAATGATAATTATTAATTTATATTTGTGGATTATCCCCCCGGGGGGGGGGGCACTCAGTGTATAATGAATAGTGGGTATGTGCAGCGGAGGGGAACCAAATTTTTTACACTCAAATTTCCGTTCCAAGGCATAGCATTTTTGTCTTATTGAGAAAAAGAACAAAGAAAGCCGTTCCAAAGCATAGCATTTTTCTTCTTATCAAGAAAAAAGAAAGAAATTCGCTCTAAAGCTTTGCATATTTTCTGTTACGCCATTCCAGCTGTATTGATCTGCTACAATGAGCTGCAATTTTGGTGAAAAGCGGCCGCAGAGCGCTGTCTGTCCATCGCAGCTGCCTAAGCGCACCCAGCGCCCCGTGCTGCCGGGCTAGCTGCATGCACGTATGCCTGTTCCATAGGGATAAATACGCACTCACACAGGCGACCCGTTCCAAGGACCCCCGTTTTCACAAACATTTGTAGTTTAGAAGCCCGTTCCAAGGACCCTCCTTTTTACAAGAAGTCTGCTTCAAGGCCCCCGTTTTTGTCTCGCCCGTGGCACATACCCACTACTTTTTTGGTCGAGTGACCCCCCCCCCCGGATGAATGGCGTAAATTCCTTTGGCAAGAAATTTATCTACACTGTGCTGCACTCGACCCAGGTGAGGTGAATGGGTACCTGGTAGGATTTATTCCTTTAACGCGCCTATTAATATGGTGGCTCAGCTACAGCCGGGGTAATAATATGATACTAAGCATCAAAGCGCAGTTAAGTATATATATGCATATACAGCTCAGCTACTATGTGCATATATATATGCACATAGTAACTGAGCTGTATATGCATATAAAAATGTGAATATTTAAATATTTTTTGTAAAACATATTTTCTTTGTTGACTGAAGTTGATTGATATAGGACTTTCTACTTCATATGACACTCTCTTGTCATCTACTTTTCATGCCATCACCATCACCTCTCCCTTTCTTTCTCTTTCATCGATTTCAATGAAGATCTGTCTTATCTCTCATTATTCCTTCTCTTCAACCTTCTATAGATCCTAAATTCACATTCACTTTAGTGACACCATTTCTTAAAAAAGAAAAATAATGGTATATGTATAAACATTGAAAAGGAATAAACAATACATGAAAATGAACATAATGACAAAATTTACTGTCACCCCTTCATCTAAGGTCTCGATTTGTATATCATCAAGTTTTGGAAAATACTAAACATGTATCAATGATAAATATGAATACAATCAATAGCAAAAAACAAAATCAAAACATGTAATGAATGTAAAATTAGCATGAACCTATTTCTATGCAACGTTCCCCATGTGAACGTCTAATAGATCATAAGAGATTCAAAATATTTCCCAACATGGCCACCACACAAGTCACAGGAGATTAATCAACTCCTTTATTTTCAGCAAACTCAAATAACTGCTCCATTCAATTCCATGAGTACTTCCAAAGGGTTTATCCACACATATTTTGTAAAGACGCAATATGCACATTGGTTGAATGAATATTTGTATTATATTGGATGGCTCAGAATGGAATACCACAAATATTCCAAGAGTTTGGGGAAATATTCCACTCATCTGCGATTCATGGAATATTGGCCCTAACGAGTGGAATATTTCTGGTATTCCATGAAAGACAGATGGATCTAATACAATTATTATCATCTATCTCACCCCTAGCAATCAAAAAGAGGGAGAAATTTGATTAAACAAGTGGGTTCACTTATCACATAATGGCATCATCACTTCATAAGATCAAACTTGGTCGTTGACAAACGACTTGCAAGTAGTTCATTATGACATCATTGAGTGTCGTTGTGCTCTTATGCTGTGCATCACATTGCTTTCATTATTGTACGCGCAGTATATTTCAGGCATTCGCGCATGCGCACTTTACTTTTAAATATGCTCTCATATTCAATAGCAAATTTTGTACAGGAGCCTACGGGCTAATCTTCAGATTTTGGTTATTCTAGGGATACGCTCTGATACTGCACAGGCAATTGATGCAGACCAAAATATGTGTTTTAATTGTATGGCTAAAACACTCTAAATAGATGATAAAACCACATGTTGTGTAAGGCATACACAATATTGTATGAAAATCTACCATTGCAGCTTCCTTTACCCTTATATTTCAACCCAATAAATAGTTACCTGTTTACCCAACATTCTCAATAACAAATGTATGTTCCTCTTTTACTTAATATTTCACCATACAAATATATTTTTCCCTTTTAACCAATATTTGGTAAGATTATATTCAACAGTTTTCAGAGTGTAGTGATGCCATGACTTCAACAGTGGACACATATCATTATCAGATCAGAGTCCACAGAAATTTACTACTACACATATTAGTACACAAGTAACTTACAAGCTATTGCAAATTAATTTCCGGGGGGTGTTTTATAAGGCTGTTTGTAAGTTACGAGCGAATTTAAGATCAATTGGTGATCCTTTCTTGTGGTAGATGATGTACACCAAATTTTCATTTATTTTGATTTAGCGCCTTTGAAAGGATCACCAGTCATTTGTAAGGTCACCCATATGATGCACCATCTACCAGGGCCCTGTCTTACAAAGAGTAGTGATTGATCCAATCAATCACAACTATGGCAAGCCAGTAACGTCAACATCTATGTTAATAATATCTATAACATCTATCTAATATAAAATGATGGAAGAGCTTTGAGCTGTATATGGGAAAAGCGCTATACAAAAACTACATGTTATTAGCTAAAATGCATGTTTGTTTCAAAATGTTTTTTTTTAGATTGTTGTTTTGACAATTCAGTGTACTCCCCTTTGATTACAAAGGACGATGGGAAAATTTCCTGTGGAAATAATTATGATGATGATGGATTTCCATATAGTTGAGGTTGATCGGATTAATAGTCAAACGTACTAGGACAGGGCCCAGGACTCATTATCAGTAATATTAATTGCAATTAGTGGCAAATTTGCAATTAATTGCTAACCTCACTTGCTTCTTTCAACAAGAACCATAAATTGATTTTCTAAAGCTAAAATTGATCAACCCATTTCAAAATCCCAACAGAAATTTGCAATTGTTTGCAACTAAATTCTTGAAATACTTCCGAAGACAATTATCGATGCTATGTAGCCAATAACGCTTGATTGGGCAAATATCTTGATAGTGGAAATGTCTTAAATACGCTCACCTTTGGATTGGGAGGGGAAGCTATGTTGTTTCCATGGAAACCGCTCGTTGACGGCTGATTTTCACCGTTATCTTGCACCGAGGAGGACCGAAGCTGTGGCGAGGAGAAAATGTCAAAGAATATGTCAACTGAGGTTTTCCAAGGAAGGACAAGAGGCAATAGAAAAAAAAGGAAATCTCATTCAGTTTGCCTTCTGCACAGAATTAAGATTATAAGAAGGGAAATAAATGCTTGCTACATGAAGAACAAAGATATCCTTGTTTGTAAACCTTGCATTCATCAGTATGGTTTTTTTTATGGATAATGCTTCCATCTTTTACAGAGATATCAATTTACTTGTTTACTGACAAACTATAGCAATGACTTGGTATTGTTTCTTGATTAAAATTAGCATAATCAGATGGAATGATATCTGCTCGCTTCCTCATTAGAAATTGAGGATGGAGTACCAATTGCAGATGGTTTGATTTTGATGTATTACACATTTATATAGGACCTAGCAAGAGATCTTGGGTGGAAAAGGTTTAATGGGTTAATAATGTTAAAGATAAAAAATTCATATATTAATTCCATTGGGTATATCACTATGATCCTTATCTGTGAATATTACAGCAGGAAGGAACATAAAATCTCAGTTTCATATTTCTTATCACAAAATTTGATCGCAATTATATCCTGTATTAAAACTACCCATAATATATACTATTTCAGTTCGTTCACTTTTCATAATCTGCATCTCTCATATGTGTGAGCTATCTATGATTTACAGCATTATAACAACAATTTTGTTATGATAACATCATCACGTCACCAACACTGTAGTCGGCTTCATCAACATCACTGCCACCACAAGTTTCATCAGCACCACATTTGTTCTCCTTCTCCTCCTAATCAACGTTTTAATAATTATCATTATCATCATCATCATCATCACCATTATCATCACCATCACCATCATCATCATTACCATCATCATCACAATCATCATCATCATCATAACCATCATCATCATCATCATAACCATCATCATCATCATCATCATAACCATCTTTAGGCGGTTTCAAACCGCCTCGATCACAAGAATCCCCGTTAAATTACGAGAACTTTTTAAGGCTAAAAAATACCCGTTAATTATTCCTGCATTCACACCGCCCCGAAACACATCCTTCGGGATAAGTTCCCGTAGTTACGAGCATGCGCAGTGTGGTCTGATAAGCAGGCAAGGCGGGAGATTCAAAATCACTAGCCCAGCAGCCACCCACGCCGCCGCGCCTAACGACACGCTGGGCTAAAAGTTCCCGTAATTTGCTTTCACATCGCCAAAATACCTGCGACCTTGGAAAAATCCCCACGAAAGTTCTCGTAATTTCGCCAAGTACCTACTATTTAGCGGGTATTTTCTTTCGGGGAAATTACGCGTAGTTTGCTTTCACATTACCAAAATACCTGGTATTTTCTGATCGGGGTAAATTTCCCGATCAGAGAATACCTGGAACTGGCGAACTTCGAGGCGGTCTGAAACCACCTATTATCATCTCCATCAGCATCATTGCTATCTCCATCATTATAATTTATCAGACCATCATCATCACCACCACTTCCACCACCAATACCACCACCAGCATCGCCATTAGAATTCTGTACATGATGACAGTGATGAAGTAAATAGTAGTAAGGAAGCAAAAGGAGACACTATTCAAGGCATAACCACTTCATGCAGGCAATTATAAACCCACTGAATAAGTCCCATTCCATTATATCAAATTATAAATATTCAGACCATGACCTTCCATCAAACTAGGCTAATCTCATACAGAGCTGCCAACCTGAACAAGAACATTTCAATATTTCTACAGCTGAAAATCAGCATTTTGGTGAGGAGATCAATATTTTCAAAGAAATACCATAGCAAAAGACTGAAACTTCAAATCAGTATTTTGCACCGAAACCATCAGTTTTCTTCTCATTTTCAGTACTTAATACTGAAAATCAGTACTACTTGGCAGCTCTGGCATAACCATTTCATGCAGGCAATTATAAACCCACTGAATAAGTCCATTTCATAATGTCAAACTATAAATATTCAGACCATGACCTTCCATCAAACTAGGCTAATCTCATACACTTAGAGAAAGAGGCAATATTCACTTAAATTTCAGAACAGGATCCCAATTCGAAATCCATATTAAAGTGTTCATTTGTTTTTGAAAAAAAACACACCTTTTTCACCCCAAATTTCCCTCCGTCTCCTTATTCTAAACACCATTACCTGATGGTTGCCTGGCTATATTTATCTAGAAAGATCAATCATATTTTTTTCTTCCTATTAGTTCCCTCTCCTGCATATTCATGAAATTTTTTTATCTATCGGTCAATCAACAATTATCAGTTGCATATGATCAAGTGGCGGACTGTGTTTATTTATTTATTTTATTACTTTTTTGTATTTCTTACACAATCGTCATAATTTGGCATTACTTTGTTATAATGAATTTCTTACCTGTCCTCTCCTCATTAAGACTGAATTTTTTTCTGGATCCTGCAGACTTAACAAGCCTTGCTTTTTTTATGCAGGTTCCCTCATATTTCACTCCTTTAGTTTGTCTTTAATTCCAAATCGCTTTTCTCTTTAATTTGAATCAATTGTTATGCCTTGTCTGATTTGTATTCTCACAAGTTTTTTTATATTGTTTTCATAATTTTGTTTGTACTTGTGAAATATGTAAAATAAAGTCAAATCAAATCAAATCAACACACACGTCAAAATATCATATTCTTTATTAATATTAAAATGCCGCTAGTAGTGTCTAGTATATTGTACTACTTCATTACTGTATACTACTTAATACTATGGTGTAATACTTTTAATGCATATTTGTGCTTTATGAAGCTTTTTAAGTGATATACTGAGTATTACAAATTCAAATGAATTTAGCATTTCGTGATCTAATGTAATATGACATTGGCAAATTATGTGAAATAAACAACAAGTTTTTACTAATTAAAATGAATACTCGAATTCCATATGAAAACTTTAATATCATAATGATATACTGCAACACTATTCCTGATGTTGGCCAAAGCCCTTTCCTTTGAAATTCTCCAAACATCACAAATGCATAATGCGGAAATATTAGCTGACATGTGTTAATAATATCATCAAACTTTAACAAAAATGTCATCCAGTATTTTAATAGTACCAGTGATGGTACATGTGAAGGAAATATGATTGTATTTCCAAATATTTTCCATGTGAGAAAGATTAGAATGTATTTTTATCACCATGAAAATTTCAAATAGGATTACTTCTTCATAATAAATGAGTTTTTATGAAAAAAATCATGAGACGCTATTAAAAAAAAATCTGACGAAAGAAGAACACAACTGATGCAGATGATACTGACATTTTAAAAGAGACAGAATGAGAAGATGCAACACACTCACGGCTGAACATGAGAGGGAATAATAATAGCTCAAAACTATAAAAATGCTGTTTAAAATTATGTGCATGATGTTTGAGTCCATCACTCTAATAAATTATTAAAGATTTTGAACAATTGTTTTCTAATATTGTTTAAAAAATTTCTAAAACAATTTGTTTACAACTTTAAACAATAGTTTAATAGCTTAAACAACATGCTTACCATTTTAAAACAACATTTTTACAATGAAATCACTGAAAAGGTCGCCAATTTGCATCAGATCAATCCATCCCAAACTAAAAATTCCTGGATTTCTGCGTAGATCTAGAAAATATCCTTTCAAAAATATTTGTTACCAATAAAAGATCTGCTCTTTTATGTAAATAATTTCATCACATCCATCTTTCAATGTGTATTCGGTACACTCTTAATTACGAGGATTTGAAATAAATCCTTGTTGGATGCAAATAAAGGCCAGCTGAATATTAGATTTATGCTTAAACCTTACATGGATTTCAATATCAAGGTAAAAGATTTGAACTTATATCTTTTGAGATTAAAAAGTCAATTTCAATATACTGGTAAATGATAAATCCAATATTCGGCTGGTCATTATTCATAGCCGATTTGGATTTACTTTAAATCCTTGAAATTAAGAGGGAACAAACAAACAGTCTGCATGAAACATGCATGAGACAAAAGAACTCTACAGAGAATGAAAAAACAAACAATATCCACAATGGTCTTTTCATTTGTAGTCGATATACTTTGATTTTTAATCTGTTGACTTCTGAATTCTTGAAATCCCATAGACTTTGTACAGGGACCACTTGGTTCCAGGAGGCATTGTGTTAAATATATAACCAGTATTTAACCAAATTTGATTAGAAATTCAATGTGTTAGCTGTACATAATTCGTTGCAATTACTCCCCCATTCAAAGCTAAATCCTATGCAATAATTACAGACATGGAAGTTAATTGAGAACGGGGGCGTATCCTCTACGGGATTCCCCCGAACGAGAATCTGATGGCACCTCTAATCGGAACTAACCGAGAAAGGAAAAGAGCAGCCATGATAAATCAATATTTGTATTTAGCAGACGGGGTATAAAGAGGGAGAGACGGCTGGGACGCTCCCGTAGCTAATATATTTTGGCGAATTCCTATCCTGACCTAATTCCTTGCGCAGGTCTGTTTACAAACAGACATCGTGGGTGATCTAAAACAGTATGCATTATCATCACTAATCCACGAAGGATGCTTCTTTTCTTCTTGGTTATATAGACAACTGACATTCATGAACTTGGCTGGTATTCAATTTAACACTTTTCTCATTATTCTGCTAAAGTAAAATACTAATACATCTTTGCTACTAAATTGCTCTCTTTGGCTAGTTTGCTTATATCTACGTCAATCCCCAGCTGGCTGAAGTTAAGTTTGTGTGATTTACAAATTGAACTAATTTTGCCATTTTTTGTTGGGGTAGTGTACAGGAATGGGAAAATTGCCTATCGCACATTATTAAAACTACAGAAGAATACAGAAATAAATGCATTTTCCCCATTCCTTCACACTTGACTTCTACATTACAAAAACCCACTGAGTCAAAATTACTAAATCAGTAGTCAGCTAGATGTTTATATTTTTTCAAATCTAAATTCAAATTCATATTAAATTTGGTCTTTTTTTCCACAGGGTAGCCCCATATCTACTGGAAGGCCAGTATTGTCTAGTCACATTTTTTTTCATAGTTTTGGTCAGGAATGACTTTGTTCCACTGAAATATGACTAGAACAATAGTCTAATAATTTTTAAAATACAGTTGCACACAACTGACCATTAGATGTCAGTTTTATCTAATTTGACTTTAATAGAAACTGCATGGCTGATGCAAAAGGATGTCTTCACCTAAATTCACACTAAATCATTTCCAAATATAAAATTCATACAACTGATTTTTTTTGTTCCTTTTCTAGTTCACGCAAATTCTACAGCAAACACTGGAGAGTAAAACAGTATTTCTGTGTATTGCCGCATATTCACTTCAATTCTATCACAGTTCTCCCACCCTGGCCCTCAACAAGCTTGAATGATGATCTAATAAAAGCACACATTTCCCATGCTAATTCTCATTACAATTCACCAACTGCTTCAGAAACTCATTCCCTCCTTTATTTTGTATTATACACTGTCGTCATTTGTGTTATTTTATTTTGTTTACTTGTACTGTAAGGGGTCATTTTTAATGAGCTATCATTTGTGCTTTTTATGATCCCCCACAATACTAATATGTATTGAACATTGTATTGATTTGTATATATTGTTGCTTTTAAAGTGGAAATAAAGTGAATTGAAAAATGATCAGAACGAATAAAATATTCTTTGGAAGGACGACACGGCTAGCAACCAATTCATAACGAGATATGGGGCCTGTCTTACAAAGAGTTACGATTGATTATATCAACCTCATGGAAATCCATCAATGTCATAATTTTTTTCTACAGGAAATTTGCACAATGTCCTTTGTGAACAAAGAGAAGCAAACTGAATTTTTCAAGAAAATGATAGATGAATGTAGGGACAGTGATTTTCCGCGATCGCGGAAAACGGACGGAATTCATGGAATCGGCTGTTTGAAACGGAAAGTGGCTTTTCAAACGGAAAATCACGGAAAACATGCTTTTTCTCAAAATGCACAAAAAAGCAACAGAAATTAATCCCAAATCCTCAACAAAATATGAATATCAACTAAAAAAAAAAAAAAATCTCACTTTGCAACAACAATCATGACAATCAACACATCGTAACTACACTCGAGCCTCTCCATCACTCGATCGTATCCAAATTAGTTTACACTTACGTCCGCATAGAAGGCAGAATCCGGCCGTGTGTTGCTGCCCTCTACGTTCGGTCATAATATAATGATCACGGTGATTCATCAAATCCAAAATGGCGGATATTCGGAAGTCGTCGACTGCTCAAAACGATGTCCAGAAAGTCCCGAAATCAGCGATAAAATCCCAATTAACAATAAAATAATGCTAATAATATGAAAGGTGAGAATATATTCATGTTGATTATGTTTCCCTAAATATTTTATGAGCTCGAATCTCTTTGATTAATATGGATTTTAAAGCGATGTTAGTACATTGGTAGATGCAAGTTTTGAGCAGCGCTAGCATTTTGACATCGCTACTCGTTGCGTATTGGTTTTCTATGTAAACGGAATTGTCAATTTTTCTTGTACACAAAGTCTATGGGGAAACGGAATTTCCGTTTTCAGACATGCTGAAACGGAATATTTTCTGAAACGGAAAAGGCAATTTTTAGAAACGGAAAATCACTGTCCCTATGTATGAATGGACGTCCTATCTAGAAAATATTTGGGGGGTGGTCATATTCTGTTTTTTAGGATTGTAAATTATCTATATTTTACAAAATGTCAATGACGCAGCGCCTCTGTCAAACAATCAAAACCACAGTATTACACAGTAAAAACGCTGTTTAAGATTGTATACAACTCTGTTTACTATATGAACCTTACAGTAGTTTTTTAACAGTTTCCAGTTTCTTGAAGGTTATATATTGAAAATTAAACTTTTTGTTTAAGATTTAAACACTTGTTCAAAATTTTTAAACCATTATTGTGAGGTTCATATAGTAAACAGCATTGTATAAAAAATTTAAACAGCGTTTTACTGTGTACATTAATGAAATGAGTTTTGTAAAATGATTGGATTATAAATGAATAAATACGCCTCAACCTGTCTCAAAGGAAATTGAACCTGCAAACTGGCAACACCTGAATTCATAAAGAAAAATACTGAAGAAAAGCCCAGAGACTGCCTCCTAATATATCAATCTCGCAAATTGGCAACACTTGGCTTTCATAACATAGCGGATGAAAACCACTATACAGATATCAGGCAAATTTCAACCTTAAAAAAAATTATTGAATGTTATGCCATCATTCAAATTGGCAACCTTATATTAACTAAATTACAATGATGATTAAGATCTGTAACCATATTGAGCTTGCAAATTGGCAATACTTGGCCTCCGAACAAGATTTGGCTGAATACCATCTCCACCTTACAGGTAATAATAGTTGAAATAATAGGTAGTTTTACACCTGTCAAATTACAAAAGTACCTCTAAATTGCATGATTTTTTTTCTGGGTTCAAAATGATAACAATTTGCAAAGTTTATGTATCAATTAATACAATGTTTCTAAGTGCAAAATATGTATGTACTATTATCCAAGCTTCAGGACAGCTTTCCTGATTGGGAGCTTGAGCATTCAAGGGATTCTGTCCTACCGGGTACCTGGGTGAAGAGTGGCAAAATACCAATGAATTATTGCCTGCATTCACACTTGTTAGAACCAGATTAAGTCTTCATAGTTATGAGGCCTGCAGAAATACTCTTACATTCATATTTTACATTATTTTTGCCTTACATCTTGAGTTTGCCTACACACTGAACAGATTCCTTTGACTTTGGAGAAATCCTATTAAGTGCTCATAATTTGCTTTCACACTGCAAAGACCCCTACGACCGTGGAGAAGTCCTTATGAAATTCTCTTGATTTGCTTTCACACTGCAAAGATTCCTGGGACATTGGAGGAATCCCTATGAAATTCACATATCTTTTTTTTTTAAAGTACCAACTAATTTGTAGGTGTTCTCTTTGGGGATATTACAAGTACTTTAGATTGATAGTTCAATTTTTAAATAAGTATTATATTTTACCCAGATCACAAAATAAAATAAAAATATATACATTAATATAGCACTTAACACTTTGCGTTTCTCAACACTTATGTATTATTACCCAGTTCATTTTATCTTGGTATGTGATCACACAATGACTTGCACTTTTTCCACTCCATGGGGAGCAATACAATATGAATTCCAAAACTCAACTGTTATTCATATTACATAGCATCCTACTGGGTACCCATTTAACACCTGGGTGGAGAGTAGCAAAGTGTGGTTTGACACCTTGCCAAAGGATGCTAGGTCATGGCGGGATTCAAACACACAAACTTCTGTTTACCAGGTGAGAGTCAGAACTGCTACACCAGGATGTGGAATGATATTCCATCTGCAGTAAGAAGGGCTGCAACCTTGCAATCATTTATTCTATCCTATTGGAGAAACCAGAGATCTTAACCCAGGTTATAAGATGCAACTCACTAAACTTTATTCTTTTTGTATCGTTCTAACTTTGTTGCCCTTTGCTTTTTTTTCTTTTGTATTGTGTAAATGTAGCATGGCCCTCTAGGAAAACAGTGTACATGTACATCACTGACAAGGCTATCCTGGATAAACAAGACTTCATAATAAAAACAATAATAATAAAAATGCTTCCAATTTACCAAACACATTTTCTGATAGTTCCATGACATTTGCTCCGGTGACAATTACTCCGCTCTAAATTCCACACACTAATCGAATGACCCACTTCAATCATGGGTTTAACACTATAACCTACCCCAAACCTAACACTAAACCTGATATAAAACCCTATCCCTAACTGTACATCTTGGACAAAACTAATCCCGTAGCAATTGTCGCAGGAGCAAATGTCGTGTCACCTTTTCTGCCATCAGTTAGGTGTGAAAACACCTAATGAATATGATGAGGAGGGGGACCAGTAGGCATAGCAGAGGCTTTACAGATTGGTGTCCATGTACTTTCCTGCCTACCTCCAAGTCTCGGGGGCGGCAACGCAACCTTTCGGGGGTAAATATTGCAAACACGGCTCCGAAGACGAAAACGTAATTTGATGGAATTCAGGCAAACTCTGCCACGAGGTTAGTAGAGATTGGTATTTGTTCTGGCAGTTTTCACTGTCATGTCATCATGTTGACACAAATTTGTGAATGTTGTATTCTAGAGCTGGGTATGATTTTCTCTTGCAAAATAAATGCCTACTAAGAGGGTTATTTACAAAGAGAAGTAATGACAACCATACAAAGAAAACATTTATTGAGAATTAGGTATCAGAAATTAAACTTTGTTGTTTAAGATTTTAAAGACTAGTTAAAACCATTTAAGGAACTAATGTAAGGTTCATATATTAAACAGCATTGTACACATATTTTAAACAACAGTTGTACTGTGCTCTTTATACTTTTATTTTAGGATTTTTTTCTCCTAAAAACAACATTGATTATCATAACACTTCCAAGCTTTGATTTTTATTATCATGAGGACAAGGCCCCTTTTTACATTGTAAAAGAAATTGGGAGTCCATCACAGCAAATCAGTAGGGTGCATCAAGCGTAGCTCAATGATTTTTCCAAAGGGTGTACATTTTGTCTCAACAAGTCCCTCCCCCAAGAAAAAAACATGGCGGCCATTTTGTCTTCCGAAAAAAAATTGACAAGCACCTTACGCCCCCTCCCGCACATCTGAAGAACTTGGATATTATTATCCCCTGCTTAAGCCCAGGGATTGCCACGGTTCCATGACATTTGCTCTGACGACAATTGCTCCTCTGTGAATTCCACACACTAATTAAATGGCCAACTTTAACCCTGGATTTAACACTAAACCCTATCCTAAACCTAAAACAAAACCCCATTGCAACCCTAACCCTACATCTTCAATGAAATAAAGCCCGGAGTAGTTGTCGCAAGAGCAAATGTTGTGTCGCCATTGCCTCTTAACCAAAGTATTCATTTTTCTCTGGCACAGTGATAACGATGAGATGCATGATACTATGCTGAGGATGAGGAAGAAAAAGATGATTTGAAGCATCTGTTCAGCAATATATATTTGTTACGAAAAACAAAAATCATAGGACAGTAAATAAAACAAGTACTTATCAAAAGGTTCAATTCAATCATAAATTCATATGATTAAGAAAGTGGAACAATTAACAAAATAAAAATTATGTCCTACTCTTATGTAATGTTGAACAGACTTCATTTTCTACATTTGCCCTCTGTAGACTACTTGCATTGTTGTACAACTTGATCATTCCGGATACATTCGTAATTCCAGAGCTTCGTCATTCCGAAGTTTCAGATGTTCCGAAGGTTCGTAATTCCGAACATCGAACCTCATTTCGTTTTCGGATTAACGAACCTTCGGAATAATGCCACAAATGTTTGGATTAACAAACCCTTTTACATTTTCGGAATAACAAACATTGAGGTATAGGCAATTTACGTGTTTCGGAAATACGAACCTTCGGAATTACAAAGTGTAACCGATCATTCCACATACTCTTTATCTAATTATTATTCTATTGCCTCTGATTCTTTCCGATGATACTGCACGATACTCCTCATGTCTCATCTTCTCCCCTTGACCAAAAATTCAAATTTGGATATCTCCATATCTCCATTTTCTGCTCTCTCTTTCTCTTGCACATTTCTTTCATTTCCATTACATTTTCTCTCTTAATCTGTTTCTTTCTTTCGCCCTCCCTCTCTTGCTGTCTCCCTTTCTCTTTCTCTCACTCTCCATCCATTTCCTACCCACAATGCCTTTCCCTCTCTCATTTCATCTCTCCCAAACTCTTCAATATCCATCTACCTTGAAAGAGTTGATGTTGAGGGCCTCCCTCGCATGATGACCGGAAAGGAGGATGAACGAAAAGATCAAGATGGATAGAACGATGGAAAAGATGATGATGGTTGCAACAACAGAAAAGGTTGTCGTCACGACGACCATCCCGACAGGCGCTCGACAACAGCCGAACAAGAGCCAGGCAGGTCCAAGAATATATACAAGATCGTCGACAGTGACGACGGAGGGGAGGTTGAGTGTTGTGTCTAGGGGGTAAGCAAGAGGGGATGGATAGGGGGCGAAGAAGAGGGGGGAAGGATTCCGGACAAAAGGGATGGATGGCAGACGGAGAGGCTGCGATTAGAGCAGGGGCAAACGCTTGTCGCTCTTGAGTCCAGGCCCCCGATCTCTCTATCGGCATCGCGCATCAGACGTGAATATCCTCCTTGGGAACGGGGGCGATCCCTCTATTCCAAACAAGCTGCCGGAGGGCTGACAGCTAGTTTAGAAGTGTAAAGCGGAGATGAAGGAGTGACCGACAGGGTGCTTGAGGAAGACAGCTTAAGAAAAGAGAAAGAATGTGATGGTGAGTATAGGGATAGCGGTTATCTCAAAAACAACCATAGCTCATCCTAGTCAAACTTCTCTCAAGCAATCAGGTCTCAGAAAGGTGTACACTATCTATCAAAGACAGGGTATTTACCTCAAGAGGAATAAATTGTCTCTTTCTTTTTTTCAAACAACCTTGACATTCAACCACGACGCTAAGTGCTCAAGTGTCCATCTATTCCCTTTTTTATTTGTTTAATTTGATAATGTTATCAATTATTCTTCTATCAAATGGATGGTGAGGATATTGCATTGATAGATAATTCTGTTTGTAGTAAAGTCATTTTGGTCGGGATCGTAATACAAAGCATTGGCGAGGCTGCTTAAAGGTATTGTTTTACTTTGTGAGCAGCCGATTTAAAAAATTCTCAAACCAAGATGAAACATGTGTACAAGTGCATGTATTAGAACTAATAAACCCTGAAAACAACCATTATTGAGAATGAAAAGCTAAAACTACAAGGCAAACCCCGATTTTGTAAATAGGCGTCTTGTAGACGCCTAAATAGTACCCATAAGTGTATAGGATGAAATTAAGATGGTGTTTCCAGTCACTTTATATTTCAATTTTTGAAGCACTAAATAATTATTTTTCGAACGCAATTTTTCTGGGCTTCATTTTTGTAACATATCACAGACACGGGTGACAAGTTTGACCTTCTAGCTCAGATTTTTTAAAAGTCAAACCAATGTTAACCAATCACTTTAATATTGAAAATCGCCACGAAGAAAGAAATAAAATGATTGCATATTTGGAAGAAAATAACATTCAAATAAAAACAAAAGTGAAAAGAAAAAGCTGAATCTGAAAGAGAAATTAGAATAATTCCATATTTCCATGTTTAAATCGATACTTTCGGACCTGTGGAAACATCAGAATGGGAAATCACATATGGCCATTGCATATCCATGAAGACATGCACAGAACCGTTTCAGTACTTCAGTACTTTGAAATTCCCTATCCAATTTTGATGACATTTTCAGAATCCTGTTTGTCTGATTTTACTTTATCTATTCAAATAAAAAATTATGCAAAGTCTTTCATACAAATTGATAAAGAGCGAAATAATATTCCATTGATTTACAATGCTATGTACTTGTATGTTTAAAGGTAAATGCCAGTTTTGGTAACGATATCAGAATGAGTTCGTACAGAATCCAGTGAAATGACCACCAAAGTGTCTGTTTGTATAAAGAAAGAATATGTGCCAAAGGATTGTGTAAGAAATTGTGTAATTGCTGAGAAATTAGCAAATAAGCACAGGTTTCGGGTCAAGCGTCGGGCACGACATTCAAAGCAATAATAATAAACTGACCCACGTGCGCTTATCTGTGTTAATGATCTTCAGTGTGAATATTTTTCAGCGTAGATTTCAAGATTTCACAAAGTTCAGTTTATGTTACTGTACCAGATCTAGATCCTCGATGATATACTGACAATTAAGCCTGGTTTTACAGACTTTCTCATGAAATCAGTGTTTACTGCAACTACTGGCATTTCTCTTTAAATTGTCACTTCCCACTCTATATTTTTTGGTGTTAATTGTTTCTGATGTTAAATAGTTTCCCGGGGGGGCCACTTCCATTCACGAGTGGATACCATGCGCGACCATAGGGTCTCGAAAAGCACCCTAAACACGTAATTTCCATATTCTGAAAATGCACCCCTTAACAAGTATTGGCGTGTGAAACCCTACCCTTAACAAGTATTTGAAACAAAACGATACTCTTGGCAAATATTCCCTGAAATGAACCCCTAAATAAGTACAATAATGTTTTATTGTTACGGGTCCTTCGGTCGTCGGCTTTACCATATTTGGTTTAGTACGACCCCAGCTTCTACACCTCGCCCAAATCGGACTCTACACACGAAGTGTTGGGGCAAAAAGGACATCCTTAATAAAATATTTTAATTTTGTTTTATCATCCCCGCAAATTCGACCCTAAACACGTAATTTTCCTAGCGAAATAGATACCCTTTTTTCATTATTTTTGTGTTTTGACACCCTTATCACGTTACGTACGTAACGTGCCCTATCGTGAAAAAGACATCCTTTTTACGTGTTTTTTTGGTCGTGCATGGTATCCACTCGTCAATGTAAGTGGCCCCCCCCCCGGGAATAGTTTGTATTTTGTATTTTTGATGTTGTTTTTTTATGATATATTTTATAGTTATCTTGACATGTATTTTAGACTGCAGGGCGCCTTTGTAAAGCAGTTTTAAGAACTGAACAGGCCTACCCTGCAGTATTAAATAAATAAAACAAAATAAATAAATAAATAAATGATCTTATGTTCATCAATGGAGTACCCCTTTAAGAAGAGGCAGTGCATCTGTCAGATAGAGGGAGTCTGTTGCTCGACCATTTGTGACGATCACGCTTGATCAATCATTTCCATCAAATAGCACATTCACTATAAGCATATGGATATTAATATCAGACTCATGGTTAATAATCTGGAACTTGTTTCTTAATTTCGGCTCAAAGCCCATTCAAAACAGATTACATATTTCAGTTAGGGTGGGGGGGGGGAAGTAGGCCTGGGACTTTCGGGTTTTTTTCTTTTCGGGTACCCATGTTTTCGGGCGGGTACCCGAAAATCATGTCGCTCAAAATATGACTGGTGGAAAAACCCCATAGGTGACGTCATCATCAAGCCAATGCGATGCAAGCCAATTTATGAATGAAAATATAGTAAGCATGCGCATTGCAAGCCTCAGCCCCACGCAGTATTCCGTCAAAACAAGTATGCAATACTCTGTCACCTTGTACCAAAATCGACCTAGAAATCCACTTTTCTATATTTTATATGAATTATAAAAGGTATTCTCAGAGGATCTGTTTTCCCACCGATACCGCACTGGTAAGCAAATTTTTATTACTTCTTGCTTTTCCGTTAAAATCTTACGAAGTAGCGTCGATATTACATTGTGTTCGTGAGTTTGTAGAATCTATCGCTACGTGAACAAAGTCAATTGATTTCCGGGTTTCGGCAGGAGCGTCAAATGCGCCAGCCAATCACGATCGTGTTACCATTTTCGGTTTATGATGAACTGAAAAAGGTATCAAGAACGTGACTGGCTGGCGCCTCGTATGCTCCGAAACCCGGAAATCAGTTGACTTTGTTCACGTAGCGATAGATTCTACAAACTCACAAACACGATGCAACATTGACGCTACTTCGTAAGATTTTGACGGAAAAGCAAGAAGTAATAAAATTCCTTACTTGCGTGGTATCGGTGAGAAAACAGATCCTCTGAGAATACCTTTCATAATTTATAAGAAATAAAGGAAAGTGGAATTCTAGGTAGATTTTGGTACGAGGTGACAGAGTATTGCAGACTTGTTTTAACGGAATACTGCGTGGGGCTGAGGCTTGCAATGCGCATGCTTACTATATTTTCATTCATAAATTGGCTTGCGTCGCAGTGGCTGGATGACGTCACTGCGCTGCAAAAGAAACATGGCGACGATTGAACGATCTCAGTCACATCATCATCACTTGAAAAACTAGTATATTGAAGGATATTTCGAGGTTAATTGGTGAGATTCAAAATGAGACTTGTGTACTTTTGTGATGAGTTTACAATCATGTCTTTCACTACACAATACAAATCAAATGTACGTTATACTGGTGAGCAATTTTCGGGTACCGGGTATTGATTTTTCTACCTGGGTACCTGACGCTTCCGGGCGGGACCCGGGTACCCAGGTTTTAGTCCCAGCCCTAGGGGGAAGCATTGTAAGGAAGTCTCACATGCAAATTTTACATACATGCTGAACTACTTCTTTTTTCTCATGGGGTATTTAAATATTTCAAAATGTTAAAGTGTTTAACTTCAAATTCTCTTCTGTATCTGCATCTGCTATACTAACTCTTACAAATAACAATACTTGTCAATTTTGTGTTAAGTTGTTTCATCTAATTAAATGATCAGATATCAAATAAATGAAATAAATTGAGCTACAATGACAGAAATTATATAATGACCTACATTTAACCCTGTCCTCTATGCAGTAATATCATTACTTTTGCTTTGTAGATATATATATCTTTTCTTTCAATTTTGTACTATAGATAAATATAGGTGTTTTTCTATATTTTGTTATTATTATTCAAATATATCTCTGACACTAAAAAGAAAAATACTAATTGAAAACTTGTCCAGTCTTTTTCAACAATTGTGAATGTCTGAAATATTTCTACAAAGTAGAATGAATTAATTAATGAAAAATAAATCAAATAAATAAACAAATGAATAAATAAATCAATAATAGAAATAAACCCACAGATTGTTAAAAGAATTTTGAAACGCTTATTTAACATGATTTCATCATTTAGTGAAGAGTGAATTTAACTTTTTCCATCTTCAGAAGCGGGAAAAGGTGTCTAAAAATAGGGTAATTACCTAACGAATGACTCAAATTATCCGACATTCTTTCGCAAATTCAATTAATAATATATTTGGTTCAAGGTTTCATGAAACGACTGTTCACATCAATACTGGGGTAACTATGCAAGTATTTCTAAAACAAATTTTATATTCGTATTTAGTTGAGATCAATATCATGGTGCAAGAATATTGACGGAATTCATCTACAAAGGTGAAGAGCTTACTGTGTATTAAAGGGGAAGATCAATTACATGTTTATTAAAATTATTGTTTCCTCATTTATTGAAATAGTACATAAGGGAATCATCGACTAAAAATGATGTACTTGTGTTGTATTAAAGGGGCAACTAAGACATGTCACATCATATATCTTTAGCATTTATTGTAATAGGAGTCATATACAGAGTAAAATTAAGTCATTAATTATTAACCAGAAAGAAGCTTAACTTTTCTTTCAATAATGTCATTTTATTTGGTCAAATTCTAGTTTTTCCTTTTTTCTGACTTACATTGTGTTAAACATGCTACACTTATATGCAATCGCTATATTTGTAGGATGTCTTCAAATGACCTCTTTTGTACAAAAGAGAGAGCACTGAATATATTTTAAAAGATAAAAATTTTTTATTAAAAAAATCAACAAATTTGTGTTGTTGATGTATCATTATCTATTCAGTGCATAGTTTAAGTTGGTGGCCCCATTTTAAAAGCTATGCTTTCTCAACAGTTTACCAAACCTTGTTTTTTTGCTTCTTTATTTGCAAAATTTGTTGTATTTTTTTATAATTATGTGTAATTTGTTTGATGATCATTAATTGATTCTCATGTATCTGTGCGATTTATTGTAATTGATGATGGTTAAAATAAATAACTGAATTTAATTACAAAATATAAATATTAAGTCATATAACACTTTTGAAAAATTGGAGCCTACTCCAATATAATTTTCATCATTGAAACCCTACTAAACATTTAGTCGAGATGTAATTGATAGAATATGTTGCATCATGATACTGATATTATCATTCAATAAAATGGATATTACCTGTAGTGAAGATAGGTAAAAATGAGAATAGTAAAAATGCAGCTCAAAAGAAATATTGATGACATCTTTGGACTACTCCCCAACAATGATTTTCTTTTCAACTTCCTCATTAAAAAATAATATGAAACAGAATATTACCTAAAATGTTTTTTAATGGAACAAATCTATTATATGACAACTTCCCCCAAAAACACAAAATTGCCCCAATTACCTTTCAAATACAATATCCTTAGAAATTTGTTTGTTTGTGTCAATGAATTCAAATTTCATACCTCACTATGACAAGGTATTCTGAAAGTTAACATGTATATTCAAAACAAAAACAACCACAACAGATAGTTGTTTGTTAATCTGTACCTAAAGATTCCTTTAGAGATGACAAGAAATACCATCATTATTGGTGATGATGAGCCACCCATATTTTCAGTAATAATTAAATAAATGAATAAATAAATAAATTATCCAAAGAGTAAAAGGAAATATTAAAAGCAAATTGTGAATATCTATCAGGAAACTCTGTATGTCTCCTTCTCTTTCATGATATGAAATTTTGACAACTTCATACTTGCTTGCTTTAAAATAATATAAATATACCGAGAAATCAAAAGTACTTGGAAGAATTATTTTTAAAAGCGCAATTAATAACAATTATAAATGGAATACATTCTCGGCTTGCTTTCATAAGCCAGTCATTTATTTGATATATGACCAATCCGTAAAGTAGAGCGCTTGATTAAGAGAGAGAAGTTTCACTAGGTTCATGAGGTCATAAGATGCGTCTATGCTCTTCAAGGGAAGATTGGGCAATTTGACTTGAATAGTCTTTCAAATTGTAAATGGTGTTCAAATACACATTTACAATCAACTTTTTCTTGCTGGAGAGAGCCAAAATACAACACATGCATGTATAAGCGACATTCATGTTTCTATAACATAGAAGGCACATCATGTGTTGTGAAAGTGGATTCCCATAGGTGAAGAAAGTAGTAGTCTAAATTGGTGTTAACACAATGTAAAAATGCTGTTTACAATTTTAAGCATGTTGCTTAAGCCTGTCACTCTAGCTACTATTGTTTAAACAAGTTGTTTAAACTTTAAAAGAAAGTTGTTTCAAATCTAAGCAATTGTTTTATATTTTGAACAGTTATTGTTAGTGATGGGCTTTAAACAATGTGCTTAAAGTATTAGGCAGCATTTTTACAATGTATAATAAGCAAGGATGAACCTGTACTTTGTATGGTTAAAATCACTGGTCCTTGCAATAAAGAAAATGAGCATAAATGCATCTTAGGCGATTACTGACAAGTGCTAAATATCTTTAATTCACACCTTGATTCCTGAAATATCACAATCAAATTAGGATATAGGGATTTCCAGGGCTTTGTAACACAAAGATTAACAATCGATCTTACTGTTGATTTGCATGACTGATTTGTACATAGAGATGAATGTAATCACTCGTTACAATCAGATCTTTGATCAATCACTAATCTTTCTGAAGCTGGCCCTGGCCCCCATAGAGGTGCATCAATTGTAAAAATAAAATCAGGCAAGAAAGAAAAAAAGAATGTAGGTAAACCTATTCAAAAGTTGAATGCATGGAATTTTTTTAAATCTGATTATCGTATAGGTTGTCCTTGTTGAACAATTACAGAACATCGATGCAAGATATACAAATACATGTAACAAAAGTTCAATAAAGGTATAATGAAATTCAGTGTCACAATGAACTAGAGCACGAGAAAGGCCAAAAAATACTTTTGATATTCATATAACATCCCTTACTTAATTCGTCGGCGGTCATCCGAACCGTCGTATCACACATACGATGGTGTAAACCCATTTAAGAGAAAATCGACTTCAAAGTTTACTATGATTTTCACGCTTAGTTCTCCAGCCTTAAAACATATTAATTGCAAGAAAACTACAAGGTTGGAAAGACCAAGACAATTGCTTGACATTGGTATCCTTATCTTTACACAAAACTAAGGATCAGAGAATATATGGCAAAAGAGACATTCGGTTTGATCAGCTTAAATTTTCCCTGTACAAAAACGCCATAGGGAAAAAGCGATATGTTTTGACTGATCGCGCGCATTGGAATCGCGGTCAGTCAAAACGTTGTATCGCTTTTCACGTGCAAAGTCAATGCAGTGCCCAGGGCCGATACGACAGTTTGGCAGTCAAAACGTTGTATCGCTCTGTTACAAGTACACGTTCCTTATGGGATTTGCGCATTTTACTAAAAACTTGTATGGCATCGCCATGAAAATACCCTCATATCTCAAAAACTAAAATAAATTGCTGCATATAAATTCCTTTATATATAGAATAGGACTTGTGCTTTCATTGTTTTTTATCCCAAATTGACTGATACGACGGTTTGGATGAACACCAAAGAATTATCCACCTATCATCAATATTGTATCTGTCACACATATTTCTGGAAAAGATCTGTTGAAAAATGCATATGTGAATTTAATGTGGTAATTTGATTAGAAAGATCTTTTAAAATGATTTCTGTTTAACAGAATTAACACATTTCAAGCCCCCAGCGATAAGCAGTTTTAACCATCTATCCAGCATCATATTTTATGCAGGGAAAAGGCACTACTGTATATTTAAAAAGGCTAACAAATATTTTTCACTGATGAATGACCAGATTACCAGCACGCAAGGAACACGCCCCCTTCTTGCAGTGCGATGAGGGATGTAATGAGAAACTCTAATGAAAATGTCAAGCGTTTTATAAATTTACAAGTTGCATGATTATTAGGTATTTTCATTGGTTTGGAGGAAAACAATCCATTCTGATTAACTGCAACACAACATTCCATCAGGACATCCTTTCCTGTACTATACCTCTGTCCCTCGCATGGCAATGTGTGATGCAACAGGTGGCCGACAGCATATAAACCCAAATTCTACCAATCACAGCAGAATGGCTCCATTTTGCATGCACCCCTCAAGGCCACCATTAATTTCCAGTGAATGATGAGAGATACTAACGAGTTCAAAAATAGCAAAAGTTTACTAAAAGGTGTAGAAAAAAGATGTATTTCTCTGCCTTTCTCGTGCACAGGTACACTGTGCTATGATCGAGCAGTAATAGAAAGCATGCTTGCCACAAGCTAAGGTTCTTACTCACCTTTCTTCTGCGTTAGATGCAAACACATGCCAGGCGGCGACTATATATATAATCCAGGGAGATAGGGGTGAAAATGGGGAGGTAAAAGGCAAGAAAAGAAAGAAGATTCCTGCCGGCGATATTATCCCGTCCAAATATGGCCTGAAATAGGGTGGCTAATGAGTGTGAGCACGACTACACTGCAATTCCACTGGATCCTTAGGAGGAATATCGTGTGGAATAAATGGTTGGTGGGAGTAGATCAAAAGCCAACGGGTTAGGGAGAGTGGGAGGGAGGAAGGGAGAGAAGGAGAGAGAGGGAGAAGGAGATTTCGTGAAGACACATACTTCAAATCCGACATGAAAAGATGCAGTCTTGTATGATAATAGATAGCCCTTTGCATTCCATGTCTATTCTTCTTACTCTCTCTCTCTACAAGTCTCCTTTGCCTCTTCTTATTCTGTCTCTCTCCCTCTCTTCTGAGCCGTCTACTGTGGCCCACACATCTACTTCTATTTCCCTTACCATTTTACTGAATGATGTATTCATGGTGTATTTCTTTTCAATTTTCTGTAATACTGTAATAATATCATCCAACATTATATAGCGCTCAATACAATGTTTCTAAGCGCTAGCATACTACATGTATTACAAGGCCTACCAACCTGTAAGCACACAAAATAGGAGTGATTCATATAAAAAATAGAAGTAACAGCATATTTCCAATGGAGGACTGTAAATAATATCTGGACAAAAAAGGAGATTTCTTTCCCTGTAAATGATATAATGAATATTAATTACATGAATTAAAAATTTCCCCCAAAAGGATTAACTCCAGGCCGGTATTACCCTTTCATTTCTTTATTTCGATTGCAATTCCTTCACTAATCTTTCCACAGATATCTTTATTAATTCATGTCAAACAATAATATAATTCTTAGCTATTATTCATTTTTTGATCAATCATGAAAGAACTCCTGATGCACTCTATCTTCTTCCTGATTTGTTAGCATCTAAAAATCGCCTCCCTGATTCTCCAGCCCCTCCTTCTTCTTCTCTCTCCCTCTCTCTTCTAAACATAGAATTCCCTTCACCTCCACCTGTTCATCACTTATTCTCTCTCATTAACTCTCACATTCCTAATTCCTTTTTTATTCTCTCTCTTATCACTATCAAAAACAGTGAATTATGTTCACAGCAAGCTATGCCTCTTAATTTTTCACAAGCTAAAGGCTCTCATATTTCACATTGTATTTTGTGTAATTTCTAATTCTTATCATTATGTTCTCATTTATTCAGAATGTATGTTTATGTGGAAAGTGAAGTGATAAAACATTAATTTTTCTCTCATCTTTGTAACCTCCACTTCCTCTCCCTCCCTCTTTCTTTCTTTCTTTCCCTCCTTCCTTCCTTCCTTCCTTCCCTCCCTCCCTTCCCTCCCTCCCTCCCTTCCCTCCCTCCCTCCCTCCCTCCCTCCCTCCCTCCCTTCCCTCCCTCCCTCCCTCCCTCCTTCCTTCCTTCCTTCTTTCTGTCTTTCCAGCCCTCTCTCTCTCTCATCTTTTCCTCTACGAGTTTCAATTCCACTCCTTAAACCTTCACTCTCGATCTCTGTCAGGCACTCTCTTCAACCGAGCATGTTACTAGACACACACGTGCTGACAACCAGCTTCAAGTGTGTGCACATGTGCGGGCGATAATGCGGCGCAGGACGATGCAACAGCTTTTTAATTTACATACTTATACGTGGGATCTTCGGCAGCCGCGGCACAGCTTACAGCAGACATAATGAAAGACGACACTTCATATACTGATTATTCCATTGTTCGCCCAGAAGGGAGCGAAGGGGGGAACAAGGTGTAAGGCCAATTTACAGGAGAGAAGCGTTTGAATTTCTGCACATGTGCCAACAGATCGGTTTCCTGCGATGAGAATATATACACGTCATGGGCAATTGAAAATACATAGTGAAGAAATCGACTGTATTGTTGAGAAATATGAAATAATATGTTATTAATCTTTGTAGAAGTTATTAATCAGCAACTGCTTATCATGTTTAATAAAGGATATAATTCTTTTTACCTTGTAAAGCAGTTTTATAACTGAACCAAACTACCCTTCACCTTAATTTACCATTTGTTATAAAAAACATTAATAAATGAATAAATGAATAAATAAATAATACCTTGCATGATAAAAACAAGATGGATAGGGACAAAATTGAAGAAGGAAAGAGAAAGAGTGAGAAAGTGAGCTGGAAAGAAAAAAAAGAGGAAGAGATTTAAATCAAAAGACTTAGATAAAAAAAAGTAGAAAGTGGGAGATAAAGAGATGGAGACGAAGAAGAACTAAGGATGGAAGAAAGATTGGGAAAAGATATAAAATAAAAAGAGATATAAGCCTGTATTCTATTCTGAAGTCAGGTTTAACTTAAACCATGGTCTAACTCTGTGGTAAAATTATGGGAAGCCAAAAGTGTCAAAATTTTTATTGAAGTTGTATGCTTATGCTTCTTATGTTTGATGGGCTCTTCTCTGATTCAATGATGGTGAAGAAAATCATCTATTTATACTTCCTAGACAATTATGAATGATTTGAGAGCTAGATGAGCTGAAATATGATATCTCTACCATTAATGATTTATGCAACAATTGGCTTTCCATACTAAAACCACAACTTTAAACCTGAGTTTAAGTTAAACCCTACTTCAGAATACGAGCCATAGACTGGGGGGAATTTCAAAGGGGGGATGAATAGACGAAGGGGGAGAAAAAGAGAGAGGAGGGAGGGTCGAACAGATTAACCTATTGACTACTAAATTCTCTGATTCCCTTAGACGTTGTACAGGGATAATCCGGTTGCAGTAGTCAATGGGTTAAAAGAAGAAAATTTGAGGAAACAAAATTCAAATTTAGAAGGAGAAAGGAGACGGAAGCGGAGACAGAGATATACCAGATTCTCACCGACTAACGTGCTTTTGACTTTTGGGCCGATCAAAATTCCCTGGTTTGAGGTATTTTATAATGAAATTCCCTGATTTTCCCTGACTGAAAAAAAGTGAAATATATTTCCCTAAATTCCCTGATGGGCTGGAAACCCTGAGAAAGAAAAAAGGGGACAGGAATATAGACATCTCGATGAGAGAGTACAAATGAGGATAGTAAAAATATTAATCAAATATAAATAATCAAATGCTAAAAAACAGAGGGAGCAGAGGGACCTTCATAAGAGAGAAAGAAAATGGCTTCATATTTATTATTCCTTTTTCCACCAATGCACCCGCAGTAAAGGTCATACGAATGTAATAATGGCTTTCGTCTACAGGGCCTTCAAGCCCTCGGTCTATCCCTCTCTTTCTCAATGGCCAAGATTGGCTGCATTGATCAGACGTGCATTAATCACTTTATTCTCTTTTCAAAGAAATGGCAGTACTGACATTTATTTCCACTTGCTACTTAAAGGTGTTATCCATTATCTTTGCGCTGGGGGGGGGGGGTAGGAGGGGTAAACGATTCTGCACTACCATATCAGCACTGTAAAAAGACACTACTTGTGGTAGGGAAACTTGTTCGTCTATCACTTTAATTAATTAGTTTGTTATTTCATATCAATTCATTCATATGTAGAGTTTTATTCTAATAAAGCTAAATGGTGTTTTTCTGTAAATCAAGGTGTTTCAATTCACCACTTGCCACTTTTCTTTATCCACAGCTGTTTCATTTTGATATGATAGTGCTTTCATCTCAGATTAATTAAAGTATGTTTTTAAAAATCTAGCATTCAGTGTATATCAATTTTTGATATTTTTTTAAAATGTACATTTTATCGATATAGCTCCTGTTGGAATAAAACCTTATATCCATATTTTCCTATAAGTATGATTAATATTTTAAATTGAACACAAAACACATTTGCTATAAGAGTACATTTTACATGATATTCAATGTTTATCCATTGAAAATTCTAAAAAAGAAAAAAATATATTTTTTTCATATTTTCTATGGACAGTTACTCTTCAATGTTGAAGGTGCTAAATCAAAAAAATATTCATCAAAATAGTAAAATTATGTGCTTTTCATCAAAATTTGCACAGATAATTTGAACTTGTATCTACAACATGTACCTAAAAATTTGAATGCAAAAATATATGTAAAGTCGTAAAATTTAACCAACTTTTAAATGATCAGGTATTGGGTAAAGCTCCTTTTGGAATAAAACTGTTGTGAATTCATCTCCTTTTGGAATCAAATTCACATTTGCAATCATTTTTTTTTACTAATCTTCCTATTTTTTTCAAATGTATGCCCAAGATACATATATTTGTAACAAAAAATCAATTTCGGTCAAAACTGGATTTAGCCCCTTTTTGCATCAAGCTCTTCATATGTGACCTGCAAACTCAAAGCCAATAAGTGAATGGCAGATCATGTGCTTTAAAATGATTATATAACTGGTAATAGCTGATGGATAATATTCCACACAAGCACTTGATTTGAATGCAGAAGATATTCAGTGAGAGCTTAAAAATAATGGGAATTTTAGACCATAAATGTCAATTCACATCTAAATCAGGTTTAATTCTGCCATTCAGAACAACTAATAGATGGATATAGTGCTTTTTGCCCGAGGATACAAAGCGCTGCTATTATTACCCCTGCTTTAGCTGTGCTGCCTGTATAGGTGCTCAAGCATTCAAGGAATTTCTTCTAACCAAGTACCCATTCATCTCACCTGGGTTGAGTGCAGCACAATGTGATTAAATTATCTTGCTGAAGGAAAACCCACATCCCTGAGGTTGAAAGACGAGAGGGTATTAACCACTAGACAGCGTATTCTGTGAGTCCCCAAAAAGTGTATTTCATAATAAAATACGTGGCACACTCATCGCGGCGCTCAAGCTGCATGCAAGATAAAATGTGCACTGCTCTTGCAGATAAAAAAAAAACATCTGTATATCTCACCCTGGTTTTAACAAAATGATTCGAAAAAAAGTTACCTGAAATTACATTGATCTAATAACCATATTAGTGTAAGTTTTATGAAATAGACATATTTAACGATGATTTTTTTCTCAATAAATTTTTTTTCACAAGAACATTTTTTTAAGAGAAAACATACTGCCCTACTTGGTTGCAAAAACATACTAATGGCAGGTCTGCAAGAAGCCCACATGGCTTTCCACGCATTTAGATAATTTAAATTGTCATAAGAAACTCGACACACAGCTAAATACACCCCCCCCCCTCGCTGTGAGATAACAATCTTTTTTCCTTAGATTCAGTTCAATGAACTGTATATTAACAATTCTTTCAATTATGGACACTGCATGTCCAATGCTGGTTGTATCATCAAGATCATTCACCTGGGCCCCGTCTCACAAAGAGTTAAGATTAATCCAATCAATTGTAACTCTATTGAAATCAAATAGTGTCATAATTTTTTCTACACAAAATTTGCAAAATATCCTTTGTAAACAAAGGAGAACACACCAATTTGTCGAGAAATCCACGAATTTATGGATATACATGCATGTATAGAATTTCTTTTAAACAAACATGCATTTTGTATGTTGACTTTGCTGGCTTTCCATAGTTGCAATTGATTGGATCAATCGCAACTCTTTGTAAAACGGGGCCTTGATATCACTTCAGAAAGAAACAATCAAGACATTATCCATGCATAATGACACAAACATTACCCCCATATTCCTATTGCAGTTCATACACACTCTGTTCACATCTGCCTAAGACAGTTTCATGATCAAACATATTCATGTGAACATTACCTTGTTTTCTTTAATACTGTTTATCACACTCTGTTCACATCTGCCTAAGACAGTTTCATGATCAAACATAATCATGTGAACATTACCCCATATTCTTATTGCAGTTTATCACTCTGTTCACATCTGCCTAAGATTGCTTCATCATCACAGGAATACTAGATGACCATGTGAACATTACCCCATTTTTCTTTACACTTACAATTCATCACACTCTGTTCCTTCACATCTGACATAGGGGGTGTTGCAAGAAAGTATTTGAAATCAATCGCAACTATTCTGTTGCAATTTTAAAATTGATTAATCACTTCTAACTATAGCAAATCAGATTACACTCCTTGTTTCATGGAGCAGATTAGCAATCAATCGCAAATTTGCAATTAATTGCACGGCATATGCTTGATTTTGGGAACGAAAATAAACTTGCAATTGATCGCAAGTTTCTTGCAACACCCCATTATTTATACTTTCATGATCAAATAATCCTCAAATATTCATGTGAACGTTACCCATTTCTTATTTCAGTTTATCACACTCTGTTACCATGTGTCAATGACAGTTTCATGATCACTTAACCAGAAAATCACTGTGTGAACATTACCCCATCTTTTAAACATACATTCAATCACACTATTCATCCACATATCCGCTTGACACAGTTTCATGATGACATATTCATGTGAACATTACCCAAATTCATAATAGTTTATCGCAATCTGTTCAAATTTGCCTCATACATGATCATGTAAACATTTTCCCACTTTCTTCCACATACAGTGCATTGCACTCTGAAGACAGCAGTTTACGTTTTTTAGATCTTACTACAGATTATCACACTATAGTCATATCTGGATAGGATTGTTTCATGATTACACAACCCCTTTGTGATAATGTCCCATTTTGACACAATACAACTAATCACACTATTCATTCACATCTACCTGACACAGATTCATGATGATATTCATGTGAACATCACCCTGTATTCTTATTGCAGTGTATCACACTCTGTTCACATCTACCTAAGACAGTTTCATGACCACATAATAACCACATGATTACACAAATTCATTACTTTCTACATGCAGTTCACACAAGCCGCACTCTGTTAACATCTTTCTAAGATTGTTTTATGATCACATCCCCTTCATGATCATGAGAACATAACCTCATTTTCTTCACACATACATTTTATCACTCTGTTCGTTCACATTCTGCCTAAGACAGTTTCATGGTCAAATAATACTAGTATAATCTTCTGAACATTACTCCACATTCTTCAATGCTGTTTATCACACTCTGTTCACATCTGCATAAGATTGTTTTATGATCATGTGAAAATTATGCCATTACATACACATACAGTTAATCACATTTTTCGTTCACATATCTGCCTAAGACAGTTTCATAATCACATACTTCTTACATTATTGCGTGAACATTATCCAATTTCTGAGTTCTTTCTACAGTATATCACACTCTGTTAATATCTGCCTCAGAATGTTTCATTACCAAAATAATTCTAACATGATCATGTAAACAGTACCCCATTTTTCACACAGATATTACTACAGTCTGTTCACATCTGCCTGAGATTGCTTCAAGATCAACTACCCCCTTCATGGTCGTGTGAACATCCCCAATATTCTTATTGCAGTTTATCAAACTCTGTTCACATCTGCCTAAGATTGTTACATGACCACAGAACCCTTCATACCCCTTCATGATCACATGAACATTACCCCCATATTATTGTTGCAGTTTATCAAACTCTGTTCACATCTGCCTAAGATTTGCTTCATCATCACATAATTCTAATTGTGTGAACATGACCCCATTTCACTCTACATATGGTATGTCACACTCTAATCAACCACATATGCCCAAGATTGTATCATGATCACATAATGCTAACATGATTGTGTGAACAGTATCCCATTTTATACAAATAGTTTATACACTCTGTTCACATCTAAATAAGATAGCTTCATGATCAAAATTTTTTATACTCATAATATTTGTGTGAACATTACCTGATAGCAATTACCTTAAAGTAATTAATACTTAATTTTTTTAAACGATGAAAGTGTACTTATTATTAACGTCATCTGACCCTGGTATGCCTGCACACAATGTACACACTTTTTCCACTCCCTGGGGAGCATTGAGTTCCAAGACTCAATTGTTAGGCAAAGTACATACAGGAACCTATTTCATTTGTAATATTATTATACAGGCTGAATTATACTCAAATGTCAATTGCCTATCAACTTGTTTTTGTGTGATTTATTAATAAATTGTACTCGTTTTTTAAAGAAGAAATGAATAAATGAACTGAACTTCAATGATATGGAAACGTATCAATTGTTCCCCATCTGAACACAGTCAGATATCTGCAGTTCGTTGCACTCTGGTCATGTGAAAAAAAAGCTTGGTTGAAATGCAATCAGAATGTAGATCATTCATCAATTATTCATTGTGTAATCAACTTCAACAAACATCAACAAAGCATCAACGCTAATCCAAACACCAATCCATCCAGGAGTCCAGGAAATATTAAAGAATAATGAATCATGAATAATGAAGTAGACAAATCTTTCAAAAGTTAGAGCAGAATAGCCAGACAAAAAGACCTACTTCGAATGAAATATGGAATCGATTTCTTGTAATAAATATTTCATGAAAACTACAAGCATGTATCATCTGAAAGCAGAAAATTGAATACAAGAGAAAATACATAAAAGAATGTAAGCTAGATAAAACAGGCACAGTCATATGTAGACACTTCACATCAAACACTGCTTATGTAAGTATGAAAATCTGAAAAATACCATATTTTTGTACTCCATTTCAATTATTTCTACAACCAGGGTATGGACCTGTTTATTCTTTTTTTTTTCAAAGATGCCTTTTACGAATAAATATACAAACACCAAAATAAAAACCTCACCAAAATTTTTTTCTGAAAATTGTCAGTTTCCCATCTCAACATTGGATAAATGGTATTCTAAATCTTAACATTCATATCTAATTTTATATCAATTTGAACTAATGTCAGGATGGGAATGACCTTTTACCTCTTGCACTTTGCAATTCCTCATTAGGAGGGGATATTCCACGGACTACACATATCTTTTCAATTGCTCAAAAAAGCTCATTCAGAAGTCACTATACAAATAACATTCAGACAGAAACCAAATTCTATATACTGCCCTCTGTGGTGACTTTTGTATATTTGACTATTCACTGATGTTCATGATTATGTAAATTGCTTCTGAAAGACTCGGAGATGAGTTCAATTGTTTTGGGCACGACCACAATCACTTCATATCCCAAAAGCCCTCAAGAAGATGTTTTTTGTTTTTAATTTAAAACAATTACCGGACTTTTATTTCCTGTAATTGTAGCAAAACATGCATATCATTCAGAAAATGGCAAAACATAGTACCAAGTTTTCTGCCTGGAATATATATTAGAAATCTTACACAAAAGTTTATATGTATTTATCCCAAGATAGTGGGGATATCTGCACTGTGAAAGAAGATTATTTATGAAAAATTTTGATGTGTGCAGAGCTGTGGATTCTTTACTTCACATCCTATTTTATCATTCAAAATACATTAAGCAACAGTTTCTGAAATGCCAACCTGCCTTCCTTTTCAAATATTGCAATAATGAATTAAAAATGGGCACAACATGTTTGCATATTATCAAAGACTAGAATTTATGCTTTGGGTTTCAGATAGTTTGTAAAATCAATGACAAGTTGACCGGTATTTTGAGGCCTGGAGAATTTCCGGTAATTTCTCAGGTTATTTCCTGACCAAACAGATATGAATACGTCTAATGGTAAACTACTTTCATGTTTTATCCTAAAAATTCCTTCATTGCCGAATTAATCACCTCCACCTCAAACAATTTTCAATACATTCCAATCTAAAGATTCAGCCCTTTTCTCGACTCTAGAGGCTTAATAAAGAGGCACATACAAGCCCGATTGACTGCCAATTGACCTGTATTGGGATGCCTTGGTTTCAAAAGGTATTAAATCCATCTTTGTCATTTTGCAGGATAAAGATGCATTTGTTTACCATATATAGAAATGATATCTACAGCACTGGCAACTAATAAAACTGGAAAAAAATACAATGGAAGGAAAAAAATGGTGAAACTTGAAACTATTTTGGGGATATAACAAAATCTATTTCAAAGATTAGAGTTTGGTAATAAAAAGTTTAAATTTTTACCTGCTTTGCTCTCTCGCAGCTTCTTATAAATTTTGCCCCATTAGCAATATCTGGCTTCCTCCAAATAATTGGATTTATTACACTACATAATGAGCTATGGTAAAGTTCAGGGTGAATTCATTGAATTTGTTGACTAGATTCACAAGCAAGAATAATGAAAACGCAAGCACAAAGCAACATGGCTACCTGTATTTGGGAAAACCGTACATTTTCACATTTTCCTTTCTTATTACACCCACCCAATATGTATCACTGATCAATGACTTTGTTTGACCTAGGAAGTAAAGGTCAACCTTTGTTTGACCCTGGAAGTAAATGTGCATTTTGTGTGACCCTGGAAGTAAATGCCCACATTTGTTTGACCCAGGAAGGAAAGTTCAACTTTTGTTTGACCCAGGAAGTAAAGGTCAACCTTTGTTTGAACAAGTAAAGGTCAACATTTGTTTGACACAGGAAGCAAAGTTCACCCTTTCTTTGACCAAGGAATGTCAGCTTTGTTTGACCCAGGAAGTAAGGGTCAACCTTTGTTTGACCCAGGAAGTAAAGGTCAACCTTTGACCCAGGAAGTAAAGGTCAACCTTTGTTTGACCCAGGAAGTAAAGGTCAACCTTTGTTTGAAAATGGAAGTAAAGGTCATCCTTGGATGAATAAAATAAATCTCTGAAGTTGTAGAAGACAAGCAATCAAATCAAAATTGAAGTTTACATTGCATTCAGTTGATTTTTAATGTCCATGGTTCTGCAAAATCATCCTTTATAACATGATTTTCAGTATTTCATGTTTGAATTTTGTAAGATACTAGTATTTCTTTACATGACCAAGGAATAATTGATCAAACACAACTACATACTTGAATGAGCATGCTTGAAAACCATGTTTCTAGGTTAAATAAAATTCAAGGATTTGGGATATATTCCTGTGAATAGTAGCCACTGCTGAATATTTACAGCCAATCTGGATTTATTCTAAATCCTCGAAATTTCATGTGTCACTTTAGACAAGCAAATATTGCTCTCAAAATTGAAATTTAATTCTAGTTTTAAAGTGAGATCCCTACTTCCAGATAATCAACTATTATCAACAACCCAGTTTCATCAAATGTTGACAAAGGACCTTTTGGAATTTATCTCAATTCCGATGATGAAAATAGGAGGAAGACACAAAAACGATCTAAGGATAGCACTGAGTCAAGGGCAAGAGGAAATAAAGAAGTAGAGATCAAGTGATGAGAATTGGAGAAGTGGACGGTAGTGCTATTATCACTCTGGAGGTGAACGTAAGTAGAAATTGATGAAGAATGGATGTGGTGATAGCCAAGAGGAAATGCCGAGGAGGATGCCAGTGAGGTGAAAGATAGGCACAGAGAGTTGAATAGGGATATTATGATAGAATTGAACCTGGTGGCAAATGAAGAGAATAAGTTGTGTTTTTCTCTCTTCTTTGCATCCCCATTTAAGTAATTCTTTCATTATCAAGGCAAATTGATGAGGACAGAGAAAATTATACAAGATCTTGGATATTACCTAGTTAACTTTATCAGAGGACACTAAGACAAGATTGAAAGCTTCTAGAATCGTCTTTAGAAATGAGGACTATGAATTGTATTGATTTGCTTCATTTATAGAGATGATATCTATAAAGAAACAGTAAAAAAATGAATAAAAAAGTTTTTGCAGTGAGCTAAAATACCAGAACATCCAGCTGGACAAGTTTATCAATAGCACAAGTCGTCCCATATGTGCATTTGCGTGTGGGTGCTCTTCAAGTGTAAGCAATATAGGGGTTTAGAATTGCCTGGTTAAGAGGGGATGAGAGCGCTAGAACTGGAGAGGCTCAAGTAAAGATACAGATGGATCGAATACGAGGATGGATTGGAGAAAAAAGAGGGGAGAAAATCAGATTGGTTATCAAGCAAAAGGGCTAACAATGAACTTCTCAAATTCATTCTTTCCGTATCAGCTTTCGGTTCAGTGTTCTCGAAGTGTAAGGCTGATAAGATGCTGTGTTCAGACTATTGTTCAAGGGGAGGGAAGCAATCCTACATTTTTTCCATAACCAACTGTTCACCCGTGCCTTTGGCTGTACATAATAAAAATAATAATATTGATAATGATAAAAATACTACTAATAATAATAGCTGGATTTATATAGCGCTTTTTGCCTGAGGATACAAAGCGCTGCTATTATTATCCCAGCTTTAGCTCGAGCTACCATCACCGGCGCTCAGTGCATGCAAGGAATTACTCCTGCCGGGTACCCATTCACCTCACCTGGGTCGAGTGCAGCATAGTGTGGATAAATTTCTTGCTGAAGGAAAACACGCCATGGCTAGGATTCGAACCCACGACCCTCTGTTTCAAAGGTGATAGTCAGAACCACTAGAGTAGACCACGATACACCCAAGTGCTTTGGATCTTACAAGTGTCATGATACACTGTAATAGCTGTGAGTAGCATGCCATCCCTCCATGCAAAGCTTCAATAAAAACAGCTGTACCCTTTCATGTCACACCTCAGAATGATTTCTTCTCCAAATTTTGTCTCCTAATCCCTACATTGAAAGTGGAGAGAATAGGGTTCTCAATATCTGCTCAGATTACAGGATTAGAGGATGCTTCAAGGAGCAGGGAAGTTCCTTCCCCTCCCTCAATTTTTCGTTCTGAACCTTTTATGATACAGTGAAAATGACTGTATGAGAATAGCGCTATAACGGAGGTTATAAAGATTCATTCCACACGTCCATGCGCTTTCATCGACAAATGAGTGGAGTGGGTTCAAAATGCACTATGGACTTGCATTAGGTTTGGAGATTTTCTTTTCTCTCCTGTTTAATATTGAAGCTTACACACTAACATATTTTGAAATCAAATGCATATTTGCTGCCTGATTCAAAGTCATCTAAACAAATAAGTCTGCTCCCAAAGATTTGTGGGGGGATAGCTCCCCTCCCCTCCAATAACGGTCTGAATGCAGGAAGGGTTTTGCGGGCAATGCTCTCCAGCAGAGCACTGGTACTTTCCAGCTAAACCAGAGCTCATCAACGCAGCCATAGATAACGGATGATTAGACTTGGGCGATGTTTGTGTGATAAATATTCCAGCGAGGGCAGGCTACAATATCAGTTATGTAGCTGTCACTTATGAAAACATACAAAACTGTACACAGGGTTTCATCAACTGATAATTTACGTCAGAGAAACCTAAAAATTTGAAAGAGGGAGAAGGGAAATAAGGGTCATGTGGTCCAGCGGTTAGAGCATTGGACTCATAATTGCAAGGTTGTGATTTTGAACTCCCACAATGTATGCACCTTCTCCACTCCCTGGGGAGCATTCCAACATGAGTTCCAAGACTCAACTGCTAGGCATACTACATAGGCTTTCACATCCTTACGCGTACCCATTTAACACTTGGGTGGAGAGTGGCAAATTGTGGATTGACACCTTGACAAATGACACTAGACCATGATGGGATTCGAACACACGACTCTCTGATTACAAGGCGAGAGTCAGAATCGCTACACCATGACACTTCCACAATGTATGCAGTGCTTAGGTACAGTTGTATTAAGCACTATATAAATGTTGCATATTACTATTATCAAAACTAAATGACAGTTAGACCAAGTGAAAGTTGGACCAAACGGTTATAAGATTTAAGGCCTGGTCACACCACCCGAGCGTTGTTGGCGCGGTAGGGAGAGAGGATCGAATTTCGCTCACAAAATTAGGGAAAAAATTGAGGAAAAAAAATCAAAATAAAAAAATGGTGAACGGTAGCGAGCAGTGATGATTTTTTTTATCTCCGCTCCACGACCGCTCCGACAACGCTCGGGCGGTGTGACCGGGCCTTTAGCCATAATGGTGTAAGGGGATCTGAGGATTAGACCATCTGCTAGTAGACCAAGTGGAAACCAACCAATCTGATTTATACAGCAAGAGAATTTTGTGAGTTTCCAATCTCAGCTTAAAGGTCACAGGTATAGTCTGGTCAGACAAAAGAAGTGATAAAATCAAATGTTTAATGACATTTTAAAGCCATTTAATTGACCACCATTCAGCATCGGTAATTAAAAAGAGCCCTATGTGGTCACACACTGTACGTGGGAGGATGGAGCAGAAAGCGATGGAATCTGACATTTGGTTTACATGAGAAAATTGAATTATTCATTAATTGCATTGTTCAATGCTTAGCCCTTTTGAAGAAAAGTAGCGACAGACAAATTAAGTTTCTGCTGAAAACCTACTTTTTCACATATCCCAATAAATCAATAAACAATAACAGGTTGTATAAGTTATTACAAACATAACTACAAACTTCAATCATACATTCAGGGTGTATTGGTATATGACTATATATCTTATACGTCTTGGTACACTTCCATTTTTTATTCATGTTTTTTTAGGGGAGGTCAAAGTTCACGATGAAAGGCCCCCAAGAAAAAAAACCAATGAATTCATATGCCTCCATTTTCTTCCATTCTTTCTCCTTCCTTTATGTCCGTCTGTCTGTCTCTTTCTTTTTCTTTCTTTCTTTCTTACTTTCTTTCTCTTAATTTTGCTTTCATTCTTCATTCCTTCCTTTTTATTTACTTATTTATTTACTTATTCATTTATTTATTTACTTATTCATTCATTCATTCATTTATTCACTTATTTATTTACTTATTCATTTCCTCCCTCCCTTCTTTTCTTTCTTTCTTTCTCTGTACTAGATCAGCACAAGAATGTAATAAACCAAGCATATTATTCGAATTCCCCACCATCAACCCTTGAAATGATATTAACTCAGGAGAAGATCGAGATTAAATTAATTCAATACCATATTATTTTTTAGCCATTTACATTATGCCATCCATAAAGACATAAATACATATGGGATTAATAAAGCCAATACCGACTCGACTCTCATACAACACAGAGTTTAACAACCTTCTACCACTCACTGGCTTTCAATCAAACATGCAACAATGCTTTAGTATATCAATATATCAATCCTGGAGGCATTTATTTAGATCTAAATGAACCCACTCAGGGAGTATGATCAATAATTGCCGCCACAATTCCAAATTAGGGATTTATCAAAATAAATTTGATTGATTAGAACAATCTTTCTATCCCCATAGGCATGTACACCTCTCAGCTGCAGATCCGCATGGCATTAGGTTATTGCTTGTTTCTCTCTCTCATTAAGGGATTTTTATCATATAACTTGGAAAATTTTCCTGAATTGTCAATAAATTATTCAAAATACAGCTTACAGTTTCTAATTATTTGAAGGAGGGGGGTCCTTTAAATTTAATTAAATAGGGGATGGTGAGAGAAGTTGCTACACTTTTTGCTTTTTTCATGTCAGAATTGATCTTATTAATAATCCTTTAGAAATAAGTATCTTGCCTTAAAATTTGATAGTTTTGAAATATTTTTCACCTACATATAACTTTCTACCCCCACACTGAAAGTCATTGTCACCTGTGAAAAAAGAGATGTCAAATGCCTCAACTTGCCCCATCTGTGGGGTAAGTTGAGCTACAAAAACTATGTACAAAATGTATGGGGGTAGACCTAGCAGGTCATTTTTTCTTATCTAAAGTCTTTTGACTTGCTAATTCTCTACAAATACTAACATAAAAGGAATAGAGAACAGTCATTTAAATTTGCTCCTTTCTGCCTGCATATCAATGGCTTTTTAAAGTTTCTTTTTTAAAATACATTACCATAAGAATTACCATGGCTCAACTTGTCCCATGTTGGCTGGCACAACTTACCCCAGTCCGAACTTAATGCGATAATTTTACATCCACACATTTCTTATGCGTCCAACATCATACCTGGGCTAACAATGTTGTTCTTATGTCTTTATTATATTTAAAGACGTGTGTATGTGTGTGTGTAAAAACACTTATCTATTACACACTTTTTTTCCTACTTTTTTGGCTGAAGTTTGTATTTTTCCCTCTAAAAAGTAATTTCAAAAAATTTTGTTTCAAATTTGAAAACAAAGTGTTGGGGTTAAGGGTTATGCAAATTGACCTGTATGCAATTGGTCATCAATAGCACATGACACTACCACAATGTCTGACTCATTCATTATTGGCCTGGGGGTGGTGGCTCAACTTGCCCCTATGCTCAACTTACCCTGCCTTCCCCTACAGTAAAATTTCTCAAGATGTGATAACTTGACTTATGGGGTGTTGCAAGAAAATATTTGCAATCAATCACAAATATCCTGTTGCAATTTTACAATGAATTTGGCCGTGTTTATGCTTCCACTTTTCAGGCCAGAATCAGCACTTCCAAACGTGATTAGTCCAAAACATGGTTGCGTCCATGCTTACTTTCATTTAAACGCTGTTTCAAAACGCCGATCGTAAACTCACAAAAAGGTTGCGTTTGTAAACGTCGTTTGACCAGAATCAGGCTTTCTGGGGAAGTATAAACAGAACTACGATCGTAAACGTGTTTACATGACGTCAAAACGTGTTTAAATGACGTCATTTGGTACATGCTTCCGGTGAGATGAAAATCCGCGGGCAAATACAGTCGTATTGCTCCATGTTATCTCCACGTAATAACAATCGGAAAAAAAAGGCGCGCTCAATTCGACCTCGCTTTACGATGCGAAGCCAGCTGGAGATCATGATTTGCTCTGAAAAGTTAAGCATAAACGGCACTCCCAGAACCACGTTTACGATCGGTGTTTTGAATTAACGTTTGAAATCGCTGATTCTGTCCTCGCAATGGAAGCATAAACACACCCTAAGTGAATTTTCGCTGTAGCAAGTCAGATTACACTACTTATTGCAAGGAGCAGTTCAGCAATCAATCACTAAGTTACAATTGATTACAATAGACTTGCAATTGATTGCAAGTTTCTTGCAATGCCCCATAATTTCACAAAGTTAGACCTACTATGGCTAATTTCAATAGTCACACTATGCTAACAAAAGCTATTAATCATAACACATTAACACATGCGTCATATCTTTGTCTCTTTCAAACATAATGCTGTAATGCATATGATTTTATGCAAAACGCAAGTTGAGTGTCATATTTGTCTCTTTCAAATATACATGTAATGCTGTAATGCATTTATGCAAAATATAAGTTTCCCGCAACATGTTATTAACAATGGCTTAAATGCCATTCTATATTGATTTTGAATATTCTTACATTCTGTTCATCTCTTTGTCAATGAGAGAGCCCGGGGGGGGGCACTCAACCAAAAAAGTGGTAGGGGTGTGCCGCGGGCAAGACAAAAAACGGGGGCCTTGGAGCGGGCTTATTGTAAAAAGGAGGGTCCTCGGAATGGGTTTCGGAACTACAATGTTGTGAAAACGGGGGTCCTTGGAACGGATCGCCAGCGGCCTCCACCGGGTGCACTCACGCAGAGACGATGGTCGGACAGCACTCGGCGGCCACTTTTCACCAAAATTGCAGCAGATCAATGTGACCGGAACGGCGTAACGAAAAATATGCGAAGCTTTGGAGCAGATTTCTTTCTTCTTTTTTCTCGATAAGAACAAAATGCTACTATGCCTTGGAGCGGGTTTCTTTGTTTTTTCTCAATAAGACAAAAATGCTATGCCTTGGAACGGAAATTTGGGTGTAAAAATGGGGGTCCCCTCCGCGTCACATACCCACTATGCATTATATACTGAGCCCCCCCCCCCGTGAGAGAGTCGTTTCATGCATTAGTATCTGAAAATAGGTTCATTGTCAGATGTGCAATGGATTGCTACAAACTAAATACCATTCCCAATTTTCATTTACATTGAAACTTGAGTACCCTCAAAAGATTCTTTTCATAACGATTGTACGTAAGGTATCTAGTATGGATCGTTTTTTTTTTTTACAATTGGTATTGTTTGCAGTTGTATCAGTTTTCATTAAAAAGGAGATATTTATGACCTTGATTTGTATTTTTATCAATACTGATTTGTACATAAAAAATTGAAAATGCAAGAAAATTATAATTTTCAAATGTCCTACCCAAGTCTGAGCATAGACTACTACCCTATCTTTCGTTTGATGGAAAGCAAGAAAACAAAAGTCTGAACATTAAGACTAATTCCTCTACATTCAACTTGATGGAAAGCAAGGAACCCTGGGATTGAAGGTGGACATGGGAAATGGGTGGAACCGTGACGAGGGCTCTCTCACTTCATGACCAAGTGGAATTCCGACATCTAGCTAATATTTGGCTGCCTTCTCCAAAATGTTTGTTCACGACTAGGAAATGCTCTTAGAGTCCTCCCCACTGTTGTAAATGTTTCTTGAGTTTTCTGACAGTTGGTGGTGCGCAGCCCCTTTTTTCCCACACTGAGATTACATAGACAGGGAGCAATACACCTGGGGCCCCATTGCATAAAGGTCACTATCATAGTAACTTTGCAATCCAATGGTAATCAGTCAATCAGAATCAAGGATTTCAGGGAAGTTACCATCGGATGGCAAAGTTACCATAATAGTAGCTTTTATGGAACGGGGCTCTGGTGGGTGTTTCAAAAAGACATTTGTAAGTTGCGAACGACTTTATGCATGACTACATGTGGTTGACTAGTGATACTTTCTCCCGCTACATAAATGAATAAGAAACAGATTATACACCAATGAAGGTTTCACCACTTACTCATAAAGTCATTCATAACTTATTAACAGCTTTTATGAAACACCCTCCCCCTTTAAAGTGAATGATGAAAACAATGAACAAGACATCAGATGTGCTCAAACAAGAGGAGACGGAGGTTTCTCGACACAAAGCGGTAGAAAAGGCACTGAATCTGTAAAGTCGCAGAAGGACTCTCGCTCTACGGGGAGTGGTTTTTTAATTACTTAACACCTTCTTGTCCTACAGAGACTTTAAGAAATTATGTCGCGGCAGTGCGGAAGGCTTGTCGTCGGATGAAATGGACGGAACGGATGGATGAAAGAGGATAGGAAATACAAACGTCTGATGTGACGAAAGATGAGCACGTGGAGCGCACATGGTCTGGACTATGGTGTCACTCCCACAAAGCGTGGTTCATATATTTTACATAACACTTCCGACACTGATAGTCTTGATTTTTGTTTGGTCTCCTCTTAAATTTGACATTTTTTTTGGCAGAATGACACAAGAGCAGATATGATAAGCAAACATTCGACTAGGATCACATGTCTTGTTCAATTAAGCCACTCAATGCTTGAATTTCTCCTTAAAAAATGGAGAGAAACAGATTTTAGGTTCTGCTACATAGAATGCAATAACACTACCAGCAGGGGCAAATCCAGGATTTTTCAAGGGGGGGCCACATTTTCCCTAAGGTAAAATTTGACAAGCGAAAAAAAGGACTTAAACTCCAAAATAGGGGATTTGTCCAAGAAAATATTTGACAAGTGAAAAAAAAAGGGCTTCACTTTTGAAAGGGGAGGGGCACATTTCTATTTTTAACAGCATTTTTCATTGTGCCTCTCAAAAGGGAGGGGGGGGAGTCGGGCCGGCTGTGCCACCCCCCCCCCCATCCGCCAGTGACTAACAGTATCATTGTATTCTGAAATGAATATGTTCTCTAATTTGTTATGATTTTATGTAGTATGCAAAGTGCTTAGAAACACGTGTATAATAGCGCTACATAAATGCAATGTATTATTTTCATTATTATCTCAAACCATAATACTATATCACATAGACTGTGGTATAGTAGACCAAATATTCACAGAATTATGTGAGTCCCACCCAGCAATGAACTCTTTTATGTAAGCATTTCACTGTATGAGCTAATAAATTTTCATTTCATACCATAATTTGACTAATTCAACATCACTATGTTTTTAGTTTAGTTTAATCATTTTCCATCTCTTTTTCATAAATTTGTTGATACTGAGTTCCTCCATGCCATCTTTACACTGCATGCTTTAGAATTGCCTTCCCCTCGCACTGCTCTCTTCATTTCTCTCCTTCTATCTCTCTCCCTTTCAATCAGTCTCTCTGTGGCTTTAATATAAATGTTGACTTTAACACAAACTTTTATAAATAAAAGTTTGGTTTATCTATCCAAGCAATCTGTCAATCAATCAGTCAATCTACCTATACATATGTAATATATCCATGTATAGGTCTTAATTGGTATTGGTATTTATTTTCCATATCACAATATTAAAACAATGCAAGCTCAGAGTAAATCAAAAATTATAGTGAAATGGTTGGATAAACCCGCTCAGTTTTGTTAGTTTAAAAAAACGCTGTTCTTCAGTGGGAGCCAGAACATGTATAATAATAATGATAACAATAATCATGTAGGGCACAATTCAATCTGCTTGTCTGCATTAATATATTCAACAAGAATATATAGACCCACTGTATATCACAATGAGGACAACTTGAAGCTGTCAGCGCAAGTGACCCAATTCAGTTTTGACTGAGATGCGACAATTTTAGCATTGCAGCTGTGCGTTCAGTCCAGGTGTCATTCACACGACAAACAAAGACGGTCAGTTGTCAATGGACCTGTTCTCATTAGCCAGAGGTAGGCACCAGCAGGGCTGGAATAAATTTAACACCATCCACGTCCTCTGATGCCCTTCCAACTTAAAGGACAAGTCCACCACAACAAAAAATTGATTGGAATGAACAGAGATCCAACAAGGATAACACTGAAAATTTTGTCAAAATCGGATGTAAAATAAGAAAGTTATGACATTTTCAAGTTTCGCCTAATTTCACAAAAAAATTATATGCACATCCTGGTCGGTAGGTAAATGAGGTGACTGATGACATCACCCACTCACTATTTCTTTGGCATTCTATTATATGAAATATACTTATTTTCTCCCCCTTGTCATGTAAAATCAAGTTTTATTCCTCCCTGAACGTGTGGAATTCACTTTTCTTTAACATTATGTAGTTCTGTCCATTCTGTAAGAATTGAAATATTGTATAATTCAAACAATAAAAAACAAAAGAAATAATGATGGACATCATCAACTCTCTCATACGCATATCACTGAGTTATGCATAATTCTGTTTTGTGAAAAATAAGCAAAACTTTACAATGTCATAACTTTCTAATTTTACATCCAATTTTGATGAAATTTTCAACGTTATGCTAGTTTGATTTTTCTCTTTTTATTCCAATCAACATTTCTTCTGGGGTGGACTTGTCGAATCTTGACCTTGAAATCTCCAAAATAAGATGCACTTTTTGCATGTAGCCTCGGTGCCATGCGATAACTCAGAGCATGTGTCCCTTTGAAAATTTCAGTTTACTATTGATACCCTGGGTTTGGATGCCTTAAAGTGAGCACTACCATAACTCTCCTTTAAGTGCCCTTTACCAACAACAAAAATGGTCTTGTCCCCTTGAATTATGAATTTGAGCCCTACCACAGTAACACCAAAGAGTCCTTCTCCTGGGCCCCTATGCATAATATGCAAATAATGAATGTTTTTTCATTCGTGCAATGGACAGAATACTTCATGAGGTGAAAGATAAAATGATCCATTCAACGAGGTGTAGCAGAGTTGAATGGATCTTTATTTTATCTTTCACTGAATTAAGTATTCTGTCGATTGCACAAATGAAAAAACATTCATTATTTAGTTTATATGACACCTAAAAAAATATTTTTCTTTTTCCAATATGAAATTCATGAAATTTTGATGCAAAACATGCTCACGCAGTGGGAATTCGGTCTGTTGATTGTTACGTCATTACAACATGCGCGCTGCTTGTGCATGAGCTGCAGGCTCAGCGCGCGAGTGCAATGGACAAAATCGTATGGATCCAAAATTGCACGGTTGATGACGTCGTTGCATAATGGGATGAATAAACAATAACAAGCAACCAATCAAATCACAAGGATCTATCTAAGTGACATATAAATGTTACTTTTAAAGTAAATGTGCCTTTCAATGGGATGCTTCATGGAATCCTTGATTCTGATTGGCTGTTGAGCCATGTTACCATGCTGTTACCACTGAATGGCAAAAAATATCATAATGGTGACTTTTCTGCAACAGAACCCAGACATGCCACAGTTATTATTCTATTTCCATTGGCATGTCATTGTTATTTGTTTTGTGCCCCTCTTGTATAACAATAAGGTATCTATTTGAATTTGAGTGGATTGTTTTTAGAGTGTACACTGGGCTGTTTCTTCATAATTCAACACATTTCACATTAAATTCAAGAATAGCAATTCTCTCGCATACATTCGTAATTCCAAAGCATCGTAATTCAGAAGGTTTGGATATTCCGAAGGTTCGTAATTCCAAATAAAAGTGAGGTTCGTTAATCCGAAAACGAAATGAGGTTCGTAATTCCAAAGGCTCGTTAGTCCGAAAACGTAATGATTAACGAACCTTATTTCGTTTTCGGACTAACGAACCTTCGGAACAACAAACCTTATTTCGTTTTTGGATTACCGAACCTTCGGGATAACGCCACAAATGTTCGGATTAATGAACCCTTTTACGTTTTCTGATTAATGAACATCGAGGTATAGGCAATATACGTGTTTTGGAATTACGAAGTGTAACCCAATTCTCTTTCCCATTTTATTTTGCAAATCTCATACGTAATTTTCCATTGGCTCTATTATCCACACCATTGTGGTTTTAAACAATGTCTTATGTTAAATATGATGTTAAACAGACAGATTATGACAAAGTATAAGGGTTGGGATTATTGAGTAAATTACTTCTGTAAAGATTTCTTCTCATTCCACACTATAAACAAACCCGACCAAACACTCACAATTGAAACAAAAAATCAATTTCCAGGAGACGCATGCAGAGAGTTGAGTGATATAATCAACTATGCATGGACTACGTTCTTAACCAGTAAGTCAATGTGCCATCAATAATTCTTAAAAATAGCCATTTCAATTTGTAATTCATTTTCCATTGGCTCTATGATGCATTCCATTGTGGTTTTGAACAATGTCTTATATTAAATAGGATGTTAAACAGACAGATTATAATGACAAAATATAAGGGTTGGGATTATTGAGTAAATTACTTCTGTAAAGATTTCTTCTCATTCCACACTAAACCAAACCCGACCAAATACAATTGTCTTTGAAAAAAAAATCCATATCCAGTAAACGCATGCAGAGGGTTAAAGGGGAAGTTCACCCTGAAGAAAACTTTGTTGTAAAAATAGCAGAAAAAATAGAAAAAAATATTGGTGAAGGTTTGAGAAAAATCCGTTAAAAAGTAAGAAAGTTATTAGAATTCAAAGTTTTGGATTTGTGACGTCACAAACGAGCAGCTGCCCCATGTGTTATGTAATATAAAATGCATGAATTTCAAATTTTTAATGGTTTCTAATGACTTAATTTTGTTTTCTATTCATGATTGACTGTGAAATGATTTGTCTGTTGATACACAAAAGGAACAATGAAAACTATTTTCAATTTTCTGAGAAAATGACATTTCTTTGATTTTTTACCATTCGCTATGTATAAATGCTGCTCACATATGACGTCACAAATCAAAAAATTGAAATTCTAATAACTTTTTAATTACTTTATGAATTTTTCTCAAACCTTCGGCAATATTTTCTATTATTTTTTCTGCTATTTTTACAATAAACTTTTTGTCAGGGTGAACTTTCCCTTTAATAAAGTGATATACTCAAACTCTGCATGGGTCACTTTAACAAGCATGCCAACAATAATTCTTGAAAACATCCATTTCAACTTAATGCTCAAATAAATGTTCAGAACCTTATAAAAGTTTCAAATAGGACGGATAAATGTTTAGATAAAGGTGCAAGTTTGATATGGTAGTGTTAGCACCTCATTTTTTTCAACGTAGTTTGGATGGTGGTATGTGACAGAGCCTTCATATTCTAATCAGTATTTCCCATGAGTTTTAATCATCTAACTAAGAGTAAAGACATTGAATATTTTGTCTGATGAATTTCCATCCAAGTGAACAAAAAAAAAGTCCCCACAATTCTAATGATGCTAAAAACCTTTACAAAATACACAATAGCATTAATCACCCATTCGGGAAAATAGCTCACCAACTTCTTTCAAAAATATGTTGGTATAAAAAAGCTTAATGATGCATTCAGGAATGTGTACACTAGTAGAGTATCAATAATTCTACTGATAATGGCGCAGTCACATTTCCCTTACGGCGGCCATACGGCGAGTTGAAAACAGCCATTAAACATTTTTTGTACCAGCTACATATCAGTGATTTGAATAAAAATGAAGAGCGGTTTTCGAATCGCCATACGGCCGCTGTAGGGAAAATTTCACTGCAGCATTACAGAGGATAGGGATGTGTTCAATGTCAATTTTAATATTCAAATGAACAAAATGAATCATGATTGAAAACGCTATTTCTGAACGTGGATATGAGAAACAAGGCAAAAGCAATTTTGTGTCTCACCCACGTATAAAAATAACCAGAAATATCATGATTCGCGAGGGCATGCAACAGAATTGTATCAAAACTTCATTGTAATATGACCGGGATGGAATAACACTTGCCTTAAGAGCCTTGCACGTAAACTTTAATGTTGACCTGAATATGACCTTTGACCTTATCATGTGACCTCTGACTGCAGCATAACATGCAGGTCCCCCAAGTCCATCTACCATCCAAGTTTGGTTGAAAAGCGTCTCACGGTTGCGGAGTTAGGTGTCATAAGAGTCTTACATGTAAACTTTAACATTGACCCGAAAATGACCTTTGACCTAACCATGTGACCCCGACTGCAGCCAAACATGCAGGGCCCTCAAGTCCATTTACCATCCAAGTTTGGTTAAAAAGCGACTTACGGTTGCGGAGTTAGGTGTCATACGAGAGTCTTGCATGTAAACTTTAACGTTGACCTGAAAATGACCTTTGACCTTACCATATGACCTCCGATTGCAGCATATCATGCAGGTCCCCTAAGTCCATCTACCATCCAATTTTGGTTGAAAAGTGACCTACGGTTGTGGAGTTAGGTGTCATGTAAACTTTAACGTTGACCTGAAAATGACCTTTGACCTTACCATGCGACCGCCAACTGCAGCATAACATGCAGGTCCCCCAAGTCCATCTACTATCCAAGTTTGGTTGAAAAGCACCTTACGGTTGTGGAGTTATGTGTCATTAGATTTGTGACGGACAACGGACGGACAACATTTGGATCCCTAAGTCTCGCCTTCACCTCTGGTGGGTGAGACAACAAAGGGTGTGTTCAATGTTCCCCATTCCCGGTCGTAAAAGTAAACGCCTTTAAGATTGCGATTGAGAAGAATATTTACACACCAAAAAAAGATATAGAAATGCAATCAGCTCAAATTTTACGACCTTTTGCATCGTGAATGTGACATCGAACACAGGTAAGTTTTGAAACATCTTTTTATTTGCTCTCGCAGTGGAAGCGTACAGTACACAAGCAGGTGCAAGGTCTGACCTTTCTTTTGAATGGTCAATCTACACAATAAAGCTGCGCTAACGAAAGCATAAAATTTAAAGATGATCGACAAATAATCGGCTTTATATTTTCAACACTGAACAGTACACCACTGATCATGTCTGTATTTTTTTTGGTAATTGACTTTTTCAATCATGATTCATGTTGCTGTTTAAATTTGACAATCAACATTGAACACAGTATTAAGCATTAAGTATGAAGTATTAAGCAAATAACTCGAGCAGCTCTCTTGGAGCTCAATGGCATAAACACACAAATAAATGAGGTTATAGGACTTTCTTACCAATCCAAACAAGAACATAAATTTCTAATTCAATATTACCTGCATTCATCATATTTCATTAGCTCAGTGGGAGAAGTAGCGTTTCGTGTTGTCAATTAAGTCGGCCAGTTTAAGAAAATCCCTAATTTACGGGCCTCATGAGTAATATGACTGGTGGCTTGTGAATATATGTCCTCATTTATATTGCATTTGTCTGTGGGGTCGTTATTGATAGGCCAGAGAGCGATCTGACAAATTCCGCTCATTAAGTTATCCATTTTATTTGGGAGTTATGATTGATCAGATGATCGCTGAGGTGATAAACCTTTTTCTGCATTGGATCTTTCACAAGACTGGACTTGCATTCAATAATTTTTTTTAAACCCAAGAACAAGGTTTTCAAAGGAAATAACCAGTATAATTCAAATATGGTTATGTTTGATTAACTTTTAGTTATACCTCGATCACATTTGCTCTAAAGCTGCCATTTCATTCATTCAACGGCGAGTCAAAAGCAGCCGTTTCATTCATTTTTATTCAAACCACCTATATATGTTGCTATTAAAATTAAAACGGCTGTTTTTTACTTGAATTTAAATTTGATATAAATTCCATCAAATGTTGGGTATTTTTCCAAGCAGTATTGATATTCTGTTCCACATATGTTTTTTTTTCTGTGTCAGTGATCATCAGCATTATCGGTTTTGAGATAAAAATTTCACGTTTTCACAAATTTAAGTTTACATTAATGTATCAGATCTAGATCTATGATAATATGGTGACAATTAATCTTGATTTAAACAACATTCTCACAAAATAATTATTTGCTGGAACTACTTTCTTTTACCTTAAAAAGCCACTAAAATCATTCAATTTGATAAGCCGATAGTAAACATGTTATAGAAAAGTGTGCATTTGTGAAGTTTTTACGAAACAGTCCCCAGGGTTTGAGCTATCAAACTAGTAAAGTTCTGCCAATGATGGAAATATCATGGAGGCCTCTAGTTTACGGATTCCAAGGCCTCGATTGCGGACAGGACATGACGACAGCAAAGAGATGACATTTCTGAATCACACCTTTGTCCCGCGACCGTACACCCACATAATGGATGTCAAAATAATTTGCCAGGAGGGTTGTTCCAAGGTGATCATTCATTCATACTTGGTGACGTTTTGAACCAAAAAGTGAAATTATCATATTCCTCAATCCATCTCTCTACCTCTCTCTTTCTTTTTAACTTGCATGTTTAGAAATAATTTCTCTTGTGTATGCACATTTTACAAGCCTTTTTATGGGTTTCTAGTGCATTCCCATTTCCATTAATCTGTTTCAACTAAATTGTCATAATTATGTGCCAAACTATTATTTTACTACCACTGTTTGTTCCTGTCAATCTCGTTGTTTTTGTTCTTGTTGTTTACATTTTCTTTGTCTATATATATGATTTTGTTCATCTTGTGTTTTTTTAATGAATTTGGAAATAGAAACTGGAATTGATTTTACCTTTGACAAGGAGAGTTCGCAGTGAAGAAATTTGAGGACTTTTTGCTGGGGGGGGGGGCGGAATTTATCTGCACCATGTATTTCTTTTAAACAGCAGCTCTCCTCCTTCCTATGTCTCCCAGCTTTGACTAAAGATGCTTATATTTCTAAGAGCAGATTTAGAAAAATGAGCACTTCAGTAATTGCTGAAATAGTCCAGTTTGGCACCAATGAGAGGGAAGCTACATTCCTCAAAGCCAAGGATAAAGGGATACCACAAGGTCTTGTTCCCCCCCCCCCACCCCCCCCCCTTCTTTCCCAAACCCAATGCAATACAGCAGTTAACTGCTGAATAGGTGGCTCATTTTGTCCATATGTGTTTCCCCTTCAGTATTTTCTGCAGCCCCTGAAAGTGGTTTTAGGAACTACACACCAAGAAATACACTGTATGCTTTCTGTGAATATTCAAACATTTCCCTCCTTATCTAATAATCAACTACTCATCCAACACCAATAGTTTAATTTCTCACCACACCCTTTTCAACATGGAGCTATTTTAATAGCTCTATGCTTTTCAAGAATCAATAGTTACTGGCTACTAGGGACTTTGCCCCCACCAAGATATACCACTGTATACTAACTATGTAAATATTCATACATTTCCCTCCTTATCTAATAATCAACTACTCATCCAACACCAATAGTTTAATCTCTCACCACACCCTTTTCAACATGGAGCTATTTTAATAGCTCTATGCTTTTCAAGAATCAATAGTTACTGGCTACTAGGGACTTTGCCCCCCCCCCCACCAAGATATACCACTGTATACTAACTGTAAATATTCATACATTTCCCTCCTTATCTAATAATCAGCTCCTCATGCAACATCAATAGTTAAATCTCTAACCGACTATCAATAGTTACTGGCAACAAGAGGCCATGCCCCCCCCCCACCAGATATACCACTGTATACTAACTGTGTAAATATTCATACATTTCACTCCTTATCTAATAATCAGCTCCTCATGCAACACCAATAGTTAATCTGTCACCACACCCAGTTGTCAACTACTGTCACACATACATTTTAATGAGTGCACATACATGGATGTATAACTTTTGAACATTCGATATCGGCTGCGGCCGAGGCTGAGGAACAAATATGTTATACACATATTTCTGCACTAAAACGAGCATTCAAACAATTCTTAGCATAATTTAATGAAAAAAAATTCATCACACTTTCATTTCTGCGGAGTCAAATTTGACTTGAATTGGCAGAAGCTGGGGGTCAAATCCATTTTGAGTTTAACAGAGAGTCAAATTCCAAAAGAATCTGTCTTGAAATGGTGCAACATCAGCTGGTACATCACTCTGTTTCGATGAGTCAAAGTATCTCAGACACAAGTCACTGCGACTCAAAGCAGAGTCGACGCCCAGCTTGCGCAATCATATCGGAGTCAAATTTGACTAATCAGACATAAGAGTGTGCTCGAAATCTTAGGAGGGATTTGCCATCTAGTATCATTCTAGGGGTCGGTAACTTCTTTATACCTCTTTAATGAGCCTATTACTAGCCTCATATACCAGTTGTCATCGTGGATATTGACCGGTCGGTATGAGATCAATACCAATTCCTATTGTTACATAACATCACTCTTTGTAAAGGTCATACCAATTACACTCAATTCATAATACATCTGTACTTAAACATATGAAAATAGAAAGAAATACATGTGTAACTATGAATGGTGTAACCAATAAACTTTTGGTTGATACGTGTATATTGAGAGATAATAACTGTAAAAGTTGGCATGTTTGCCATGGTGTTTTGGGGGGGGGGGGTTTGCTCATTTTTTTCCGTTCTATACATATTTGAGGTGTACAAATTGTACATGAAAATATGCTTCAATAAAAGAGAATAGATGCTGTTGCTAAATGGAACAAAAAACTACCAAAAGGAGCTTCAAAAAATACACTGTTGAAATGGGTTTAGTAGATCCGAATGAAAAATGAATGTTCAATCTGATATTGGTGCTGTATGTAGAAGACAGATTCAGGGTCATTACCGAGATTGAAGCAGACATACACCGCGATTCCATATGGGAACCGGCGTAATGGGAGGCAGAAAATAATTCTGATTTGATTAGGAATTATCCACCAGCATATAGAGCAGAGCACGAAAACAAAAAATATGTTACAGTTAAAGGTCAAGTCCACCCCTGGAAAATGCTGGCTTGAATAAATAGAGAAAAATCAAACTAGCATAGTGCTGAAAATTTCATCAAAATTGGATGTAAAATAAGAAAGTTATGACACTTTAAAATTTTGCTTATTTTGTGATAATGCACATTTAGGTGAGTCAGTCGATGCTGTCCATCAGTCACTATTTTTGTTTTTTATTGTTTGAATTATACAATATTTAATTTTTTATACATTTTGACAATAAGGACCAACTTGACTGAATCATATAGTATTAAACAATGCTAATTCCACATGATCAGGGAGAAATAAATTGTTGTATCACTTGACAATTAAGAGAAAATTAGAATATTTCACACAATAAAATACAAAAGAAATAGTGAGTGGATGACGTCATCAGTCTCCTCATTTGCATCCCAGCCAGGATGTGCACATAACTGTTCTGTGAAATTAAGCAAAAATGTAAAATGTCATAACTTTCTTATTTTACATCCGAATTTTGATGAAATTTTCAGTATTATGTTTGTAGGATTTTTCTCTTTTTATTCAAATCAACTTTTTTGTTGGGGTGAACTTGTCCTTCAAAGCCAGTAGCAATACATACATTATCCATACACAACAGTAACACGACATATGCTTGTGCAACATTTGCTCCGGTCTCAATATTTCAGAAGGCATGGGGTTAGAGTTCAGATTGTAATAGAGTTTTGGGTTCAGAATAATGTAAAGATTAGGATTATGGTTTATTAAGCTTCAGAAGTTGTGTTTTATGTTTTGCTTAATGTGCAGATTTTCCATCGGAGCAATTGTCGGCAGAGAAAATGTCATGGAACCAACACAGTCAACCCTCATTTCTGTATGTTCTTGAACCTTTGGGACAAAGTACATGAAGTCCCTTTGGTAAGGATATGTGTTTAAAAAGGTCCTCGAGTAGAAAAAGGTTGAGAAGCGCTGGTCTATATGATGTATTCTTTATATGAACTGTTTTCAACCATATTTTGATTTGGCAAAGTACAGAATGATAAAATAGACGGCGACAATTGCTCCGTTGTAAAGTTTAACGTGCAATGAGAGCAGTCAAGGCAGTTATGGAACCATTCTTCCAAAATGAGTTCGCAAAACCATCTCGCGATGTAGTTTTCAAGATCACTTTGCCTTGTTACACAGGTTTTAGCAAAGTGCGGAAACCACCATTCTTCAGGAAGCAATCTTCGCACATTTTGAGTGCGCTACTCCATACACAGTGTAGTTTCAAATTTGGCATAAAACATGTGACCCTACAGAGGTCATTCCCACAGCAACAAGACCACTTTACGTGAAGTGGTTTTGTAACCACTTTTGGATGATCAGGTGGAAACGCTAGCAAAGCAGTCTTTTAAACTGGTTTCCAGAGCCGGTATGAGAATGGTGTCAAAAAATCTGTTTCCTCTTGAAAATTAATCAACATTATGTTATTATAATATGTGTCTTTTGAATTAAATCTCATTGTTTTAACCTATTTCATATTTCTTTTTAAAGGAGAATGAAACCTTAGGAACAAGATAGCTTGTGTGAAAACTGAAAAATCAAAGAAACGGATCAACAAAAGTTTGAGAAAATCGGAAAAATAATGAGAAAGATAAGAGAATTTGAATATTGCGATCACTAATGCTATGGAGATCCTCACATTGGTAATGCGACAAAGATGTGTGATGTCACTTGTGAACAACTCTCCCATTACTAATACTATGGTATATATTTCACTTAAACTGCCTCTTTTATCACATTTATCAGTAGATCATGCGTTCTTTCTATAGGGGGCAAATAATACTGATTTTTTAAGAATACATCATAGATAAAGAATTTGTATCACCATAAGAAAAAGCAAAAAGAGACATTTTGGGGTATTTTATAGTCCATCAAAGGGAAAGTAAATGCACTTTAATTTAAAGGAGATAAATGATATATAACACTGAATTTAATTGAATAATCGTGATAAATCTAGTACATTTCCCCCCCCCCAACAAAGACCCCTCCCAACATCACATATCCTACCAAACGTGATCGTGTTTAATTGAACATCAAAGTGTCCAACACAATACAGTCTTCCTGGTAGGAATGAAAATAATATAATACTGAATTTAATTGAATAATTGTCATAAATCTAGTACATTTCCCCCCAAAGACCCCTCCCAATGTCACATATCCTACCAAACGTGATCGTTTTTAATTGAACATCAAAGTGTCCAACACAAAATAATCTTTCTGGTAGGAATGAATTCATCACGCTGATCACTTTACATTTATTCATAACCAGTGTGTGTAATTAGCACTCTACTCTCATTAGCTTAAATTCACAGAGCACACCCAATCCCGGTGAGGGCAAACAAATCATTAATTCCAACCGAGAACCCAAAAGGGAGAGGAAAGAGAAGGCACAGTAAAGGGTTTCAGCCTGATTCGGTTTTAACAACATGTCTCTGGCGTTTACACTATCGTCAAAGGGGTGAAGAATTCGCTACACGTGAAACCCAGTTCAAAAGTCCGCCTTCAAATACTGTAGTCTAGACTCCGTGCAGAGCAGAATTGCACGAACCCAGCATACAAATTGCATTATATGGATTCACAAATACTATAATATCCTTTCAGCCTGCATAGATCTACAAAATGATAAACAGGGGTACAGGAAGTTGCTTTTCCAACCCTATGATCAGAATTCTCAATTTTTTAATGAAGGGTTCAGAGACATTTTTTTTTTTGGGGGGGGAGTGAGTGACCTACATGTATAGTGCAAATTAATGGGGCACAGCTGTTTCCCATAAAAGCATGGATGTGCTGAATGCAGTGCCAGAATGGAGTGCAATTATTAATTCACTGCCATGTCGGTTGGTGCCACAAGAACAAACCAAGTTTGAAGGTAGCCTGCAGGCACAGACCCTGATTGAAAATTTGATCAACAAGTGGGTCTCCACGCAAAGACTAGCACATATATAAAACTTGCTGTTTGAGGGCCTTTGTTGCCTAAGGCATTATAGGCTGCGCATTCAGACCCTCAACTCGAGTGAAGGGTTTGCACTGCGGACCAGTTTGCTTGTTCTCTTTGTAGTCGGTGTCCAAACAGCAAAAGCAGATGTGAACAGTCAGTCACAAAAACGACAACGTCACAGTATGACTTCTCCCGTCCCTCCAAGAACAGTCTGAAAACGGCGTCGGAGCCATCGATTCGCACGGTGATGTTGGGCAATGGAATGAATTAGAAGGGGATTACAGGAGGTTTTAGGTGGCGAGGCGATTGAGGTATGGAGAGGTAACAATTCTGGATGGTGACGGAGACATTATCCAGCAGTGGTATGGCTCCAGGGCCGATCAATTTTTCTCAACAATAACAAAACTGGACACTGATAATTATGTCTATTATTGTATTTCAAACCTCCACCTGTGTACTCTATCGGAGGGTGCGATTCCCTTGCAAAAAACGTCAAGTCAAGATGATTTCATAATTATGATTATTAGTTTTATAATAGGCCAAAACAGTGTGAAATAATAATAACCAGCAGAAAAAAAATGCCACAGGTCACCAATACCCGGAATACCAAACCCGTGAAAATAATTGCAGTATTTTGAGGGATGAAAAAATGGATTATGGGTGTAAACATCAGTATTTTCAACTTTCTGATATTGACATGTGTTTGATATTGTTTTTTAAAGAGAAAAAAGGTATTTTTCATAAAAACCAGCAGCATTTTAAATTTGAAAAAAGTGATAAAATACTGCAAAAAATGGAACAACTGTCATCCCTGCAACACAAACAAGCAATAATATAAAGTACACTAGTATACCTGATGTAACAATGTCTTGTTTGTTTTATTTAAATCTCGGCAATTATTTGTATTCCACCTGAATCATCTAACTTGTTTTTATTGATTTGCAGTAAACATAAGAATAATACAATGTAAACAAAATTGGGATATTTTGGCATCCCATAATTTTATCAAAGAGTGAAAATGAACTTCCGCATATAGTCCAGAAATATCAGCCACAAATGAAGAAAAAAAGGAATATTTTTTACATGATAGGCCTATTGCTAAAAATACATGATCTGAAAAAAAATTGTTGTTTTCTTAGATTTTTGTTTCGTTTTGTTTTGTTCTGTGTCTGTGATAATCTGTATTTCATTACATTTGTTTGTTCCCCTTTTCTGTATAATTTTGAAGCCCCAAGGCTGCAAGTATCTCAAAGGTTAAGATTAATTTGCCCATCGGCTTCAAGAAGAGAGTTTCTTGTTTTGAATTCTCATTGCCTGTTCAATACAAATCAGATTTTTCATTCTGGCTGTATGAAACAAAATAATGACACATGAACAAACATATTTCACATAAATTCATCCAGCCAGGAAGTGTTCTTCAGGGTATCTTTATTATTGCATTTGTGAGTGTATGGTCAACACTATATCTAAAAAATGAACGCCTGATGAAAATAAATTTTGTTTATTTGGTTTGCTATCTTGGTTAAAATATTTTGGTGCAAACTTCTTTATTTAGAAACTTTATTATTTTTAACTTGAATTTTAGTCAGATATGAATGCAGTATTATGTGAAATCATGGTCTACAAGATACAATATTTTATATATCTTATTCAGATATGAATGCAGAATATGATAAATCATGGGTCAACAAGATAAAATATTTTAACTCATATCTTGATAGTCAGATATGAATGTAATGCAGTATATGTTAAATAACATATCTTAGACAGAAATGAATGCAATATCTGTAAATTTATGGTCATAAAGATACAATATTTTAACTCATATCTTAGTCAGATATGAATGCAGTATATGTTAAATTATAGTCAACCAGATAAAATATTTGAATTCATATCTTAGTCAGATATGAATGCAGTATATGTTCAATTGTAGTCATCCAGATACAATATTTTAACTCATATCTTAGTCAGATATGAACACAGTATATATTAAATCATGGTTACCAGATAAAATAGTGAAATAACTCATATCTTGGTCAGATACAAATGCCATACATGTTAAATTATAGTCAATAAGATAAAATATTTGAACTCACATCTTAGTCAGATATGAATACAGTATATGTTAAATCATATCCAATCAGATACAATATTTTAACTCACATCTTAGTCAGATATTATTGCAGTTAATGTTAAAGCTTGGTCAATTGGATATAATCTTTTCACTCTGATCTTAGGCAGATATGAATGTAGCTATTTCAAATCACTGTTAACCAGATGAAATATAAGAACTTGTGTCTCAGTAAAATGAGATTAAATCATGGTCACCTAGTAAACGATAGATCTTTAACTTAAAATTCCAGACAGATATGAAATGAAGAAAAGCTAAACCACAGTTCACACTATAAACTCTTTCAACCAGATTATCTGGTTAAAAGATTAACAAAGCTTAAAAACCGAATACCCAAACCCACATCCTCCTAAAACATACAGAGGAGTCATACCAAGATCAAAAGTGTTTCAGTCGAAATTAGAAACTGAATATTTCATGAGTGTTTCATCATGGAATAATTACAATTGGAAGTGTGATCGTTATTGTAAAATAAGCTTCACACATGAATGCTCCCACTAGTGTAAAACTCATGGGTGTGTGGGTGGCATAGCATACCAGTTAATGCCACCAACACTTGTGGACATTCAGGTCGACCTAGAAGAGACCACAAGGGACTTACGGCTCGGAGAATTATACAATTTTCTTTTCACACTATCGTGATACAGTGTGAGAGCCAGTAACTTGTAAGTAGAAGGCCCATTCTTAGCAGCACCATAATTGGCAAAAAGAAGCTGCTGAAAACTTCTTATCTAAAAAAAAAGAGAGCCAATGGAGTAAATTAGAGAGTCAAAAGGGGCCTAAGCTTTCAATCCTAGCAGAATCTTTGTCGGAGGCAAAATAAAAAACATATAAATTAGCACCAAAAAATGAGGGGGTAGACATTTGTTGCATACATGAATGCAAGGGACAGAATACCTAACCAGCAAAAATCTTGACCTTTTAAATACAAAAATTGTTCATTTTGTGATGGGTTTTGACACAATATTCAGAAATCAATTTAACTTTTGATTGATTGATTTAATTTATTCTTCTTCATTTCAAACAAACTGACAAAGTAAGTAGGAATAAATCAGAATATGTATCAGAAAAAAAAAGGGTAACTCACTGGAGAGCATCACTTGTTTTTGAGAGTCCCCTTTTATCATTTTTCCTTTTCCTTTTCTTTCCTCTTTGCTCCATTTTTCTTGTTTGTGATTTTTGATCATTTGTTTATTTACGCCCCACTAAATCCCCATCAGTACATGCCAGCGATTGTTATTATGGGAATGGGCGAGTCTCGATGCTGGCTCATTATGGGCTACACAAATAACTATTAATGCACACAAAACATTAATGCACTTTTTAGGCCAGAATGTTTCGTAATTTACAGGTGTTCTTCGATGAGGCTGTAACACAAAGCTTAGCAACCATCGTAGAAGCATCCTTACAACTGATTGCATGGACTACGATGTACAATCAATCATGAAAACCATGCTTACGATTAATCCCTAATCTTTGTGTTAAATGACCCTGATGTGTGTGGGTTTTTTAATGTATTTCTATTTTATAGATTAAATATGCGAAGCTTATTCAACTAATTAAATAACATATTGGAAACATACAACATAAGAGTCAATTGCACAAACAGGTGTAACTAGTAGTCTTTGGTACACCATATATGTTAAAAAATAAAAAATAAAAAAAGAGGTATTATCAACAGCAAAAATAATTTGTTATGAACCCCTGCATATCAAATTCAACCTTATATGTACCTCTATATTACATAACTGAAGAAATGAATTGACCTGCGTGTCAAGAGAAACTCTTGTCTATCTAAATTTGATGGAATGTTAGAATGGGTGAAGCGAATGGTAACTGATACCCTACAGTCGGTCAGTTGAAGTAAAGCAACTTCTCCAGCCTTTGCATTAAGCAACAAACACCATACAGAGGTTTTTAAAAAGCAGCTATGATCAAGGAAAAATCAAATGGCTACACAAGGCCACAGTGAATGTGTATCACTGGCAAAACCTGACAGAGAGAAAAATGAATTTCAACGTGGGGCCTGTAACACAAAGCTTAGCAATGACCGTATAACTTTTTGTACCATTGATTCTATTGACTACAATGTACTATCAATCGTAAAAATAAAGCACAAGATTAATCGCTGACCTCTGTGTTACGGCCCCTGATGTCCGTGACCTCAATTAGATTTTTTGTGCGAGCCATCTTATGAAATAATGCACCAATGCAAAGATGAAGATTTACTTTATTTATATGCAGGAAATTTTTATTATTTAACTGAAATATGTTTTGAATAACAACTGCCTTAATCTGGATTAATATTTCAACTGGACTGAAAGAGAATGTCTGGGTTTCATGGGAATCGGTTATTCAAACTAAAAGTCGTGCAAGAACAACATCATCACTATGATGTCTTCTGCTGGTTGAAGGTGTCATGGCTCTAACAGTGGACACGAAAAATCACAAACATTTATTATCATGGAAAGGTTTGTTGAGACAAAAACTCATTTTATTATAACACTCTGCACAATCTGCAAGAAACTATACAGTAAACAACAACAAAAAAACGTTCACATCTTACCGTGGAGGTGACCTTTGGCATCGCAGCATCAGCCTCAGAATCCAGGAGGGGTCCCTTGTGCAATATTCCACTGATATCTCCAAGAACAACGTTATCACCACTTTCTCCTGTTTCATCATCCGCATCGTTGGGTATATCCACACTTAAATCCTTCTCAAATATATCCTCGGGTCTGACTAACGGAACAGGGCTTTGTGGGACGTCAGAGTCATTGGACTTCTGAATAATCACAAGTTGGTCAGTAGGTTCCTTGTCATGTGGCACAATGACTGGATATTCTTCATGGCTTTCTTTGTCTAAAGCGGAAGATGGTTCAATTTGACAAGCTGGTTTGTCATCCGAAGAGTGACCGATGTACTCTAGTTTAGCCTCTGGTGCCCAAATAGCATGAATTATATCTCCCCGGCAGTCATTCTTGGTTTCATTTAAGGGTGAAGTACTGTTTAAGCAACCACCCTGCTTTCGTGGGCTAAGGTCTCCACTTTGCTCGAGACCTACTACAGGAGATATAGAACTACATGATCTTTCAGGGGACTGGGTATGTTCTTTGACAGTATCTGTATCAGTCTCGCCTACGTTATGATCGATTATCACACACATGATTTGTTCTGGTGAAGTTTCAATTACAGCTTCATTCTCAGATGATTCTTTTACAATATTCTCACAACCTTCTCGCTTTGGACTGACAAGTTCCTTACAAGAAGAAACACCTGGTAACACATCCTTTGATTCATCAATGTTTGTTAAACAACCTTTCTCATTTTCCAATGACTGATCCGAATTTGTTACAGAAATTCCAGAAGGCAGTTTCTGGTGATCGAATGTCCTGTCAGAGTGATCAAGTGGTTGCAACTCTCCCAACCGGACACAACTTCCTTTTTGAAGATCTGGTGGTTTAGTGATTTGGATATCAACAGTCTCTGTCTTTGCGCCTCTTAACTCATCAGGCTCTGGCCCTATGGTAACGTCCTCTTCCCGCTGTCTGTCCACATCCTCCATCATGCCATCATCCTTTAATTCTTCACGGTAATCCTTTATTGCCCTTATTACTATATTCTCCACAAGTTTCCGAGCAAATGCTTCCAGACTGCAAGAGGCGGAGTTGCAGAAGCTTTTGACACCAACACCACAGGAAGAACAACCCAACACCTGAAGTAAATCCCCTTGCTCTTCTGTCAAAGGCTTTGTCACAGTTCTCTCTTGGTGAAAACCAGGAAATTCCGCGCAGGCATTGCAGCTTTCAGTGGTGTCCCTGTTGCCATTTGTCTTCCCACTCAAAGCATCACACTTTTGTATTTGGGGGGTATCCATTTGGGCGACAGCTTCTGTAAGATTCACCTCACAAAGACGTTTCTGATTAACAGAGTCGCTTATTTCATCCATCATAAGTGAAACTGTACCAAGCGGACAAACACCATTTTCATTAACGGTTGCAGGAGCCAAGACTATTCAATTTTTTTTCCACTAAAAATGATTAAGTTTGTTATCAAGGGTAATGCACAGAAGCCACTTAAATGGAGTTTAGAGTAATATACATACTGTAGATAATTGAACACAAGTCAGTTTATGATCAAGATAACCAGTTTAGTTCAACAACAAGAACCCACAGGTTTATCCTTCACAGTGGTTTCCTGAAACAGAAGAAGCAACAGATGTCAAAATCCAGATAGAATATACTTCTTACCAATTCGTTCGTCTTCATACAACAAGACGCCGTCTAAAAATATCTGTTCCATCCAAATTCTTGGGAACAAACATGGACTTCATGCATAGTATCACTGGGGTTGAAGGATGAGGGATTTTAGTGCTTGATATGTTAAACATAGCAAGCACATCAAGTCAGTTGAGTACTTTCCTATTATCTATGCAAGACAGCAGACACCCAACAAGGAAGCCATACTTTTTCCAAACAACTTCCTTTACTTCAATCTCGCTTCATTAGAATAGGTTGGTGATTTTAAATGACAAAATTATATTTTGTGTGAACATTAAAGATAAATAATGAATGAATGAATAAACAAATAAATCAATACCAGTTGTGGTAACAATCTCAAAATGAGTTTGAACAGAATCCAATAAAATAACCACCAAAGTGTTTGTATGTATTTAATAAAAGATAGCTCTTGAAGTAAATGCATAACTGCTGAGAAATGAGCAAAGAAAGCAAGGAATTCCATCAAATATCGGGTATTCTTGAAGCAATATAAACACACTGTCCCACATTTGCTTTTTGTGTTATTGATCATCAGAATAATCAATTTTGAGCTAAGATTTCATGGTTTTACCAAGATAAGTTTACATTAATGTACCAGATCTGGATGTATGATATTTTGACAATAAATCTTGAAATAATTGTTTGCTGCAACTACTGTCTTTTACCTTGAACTACGCCACTATCAGCCCACTTCCTTGAAACTGTCACTCAACGTGGCAAATCATTATGATAATTTAGAGACAGCAAACATTTGTCTGGGGGGAAATGCTTGAAAGCTCCTCTATAATAAAAAAAATAATCATATACCAAACCAAAGGTTTTCAAGGATAGGAACAGCTGTCTGACACTGAATAATCCTTGATCAATTAAGTGACTGAATAATATCAATTAAGAGCTCCTGCAGCACTGGGTTACATCCACAAGAAGGAAACTGCATTTTCTTTGAGAGTTCTCTACGAGAATTGGGGTTGCCACTTCATTGAATATTTCATAATTCTAAGTGATTATTATGACTTGACCTCAGATTGAACCCATGACCTCCTCAGGTGGATGTTCTACCTCTGAGCCAACAAAGAATGGTGATTGAATTCCTCTCTCACCTCGGGTACTTAGAAATATTGAAAGAACAAACACCCCATTCCTGTTAAGAGACAATCCAACCAGAAATTGATAATCAACCTTATTTACCAAAAGTATCCAATGTGCATCCCATCATGGCAAACCAGAGGGCCCGTTTCATAAAGCTCTTCATAAGTTAAGAGTGACTTTGAGAACGAATGGTGATCCTTCCTTATGCGCTGAATAATCACCAATGAACATTCAATGGTGATTATCATTTACCACAAGAAAGGATCACCAGTCGTTCTGGAAGTCACTCTTAACTTACAAACAGCTCTATGAAACGGCCCCCTGCTTAGAATGTGGATCCCTTTTTTATAAAAAAATGCAGATTAATTCAATGATTCTTGAAAAGTTGATACACATAATGACATAGCATTTCTCCAAATTAAAAAAACAAAATAGAGCTAGAGACCTTGTATCCAGTATCCTTTAACAGCTATAAGAAGAGTCTACAGTCCCGTAAGAAACCGGCCATGAACATCATTACCATTAACCATTGTGGAAAAAAAATCAAGGTGAACAAAAGAGCAATCATCATCACCATGGAAACAGGTAGGCTATAAAATACCGCTAGTGTTTTATCTTGTATGAACTGCAAATGGAACATTTTATAATCATCTTAAATGCCAGGGGAAAAACAATAAACAAGGATACCATAATTCATTGAGTATGAGTGGGTTTGTCAACCTTCAGATAACTATCTAGAGACAAACTGATGAAAAATACACCGTAATATTGAAAATATTTCAGATGTATTTGCTACAAAAGATTCATTAAAACAAGAGCCATTGATCTAAAAATTGTTTACAATTCATTTACTCTATTCTCAATTTTATTACACAATTGGTTGGTGAAATATATTCGTCATTTTAAAATAAAATGATGACAAATCTTTCAGAATTGTGTTCACGATTTCAACATGGTTTGATGATTTTTGGAACCAAGATCTTACCAAACTGTTTGAAAAAGATCAAGATAAAAAGTGGAGGAATATAACAAAACCATATTGGCAAACCACTGACTTTGATGATGAAATAATTTGATTTAACTGACCAAAACATCCCCTACCTGGGTGGACAGTGGCAAATATAGATAAATGCATTGCAAAAGGATGCAAGTGCTGTGGTGGGATTTGAACTCCAAACCTTGAAGCTCAAAGTCCACAAAGACTGATCCACTGAGCTATACAACACAAATATTGACCAATGTCTTGCCAAAGAATATGAGCAGTATGGTGGGAGTTGAACCCTAGACCCCTTGGCTCACAGTCAATGGACCCATCTGCTGACCAGCCACAGAACTTTTACAAGAACTGAACTTCACATTTTCACAATCCCGGAACATTCATCCCATTAATATGAGCAGGGACTAGTTTGAGATATGACTTCAGGTGGCAATCATCCAAACAGGTGTTCCTCTATGTAAACAAATCTATTTTAAGAGAGCAACTCATAGATTTTTCTTTAACAACACCATACCTTCACAAACAGCCACATTCTATTTCTAACACACTACATGGCGAGCTAAACCGTGAAGTGGATATGTCTTATGCTGGAAAACAGGGAAGAGCACTTGATATAATGCTGCTTCAACTAACCACCAAACCATAGAGGCAGTGGAGAATATGTCTGGAACTATTACAGAGGAAAAGCGGAGACAATGTTCCAAGACATTGTCCAATGAAATATTCATTTGATTGAATGAACTCCACTGTAAACCATCAAAAAGATCCCTTTCTTCATGACTACATCCTCACAAAGGAGAGTTTTCATGATCAGACAAAAGGAAATATAGAAGCAAAGAAGAAAACACAACCTGAGAAAAAAATTCAGAGCTGCATCAGGTATCTACAAAACTGTCATTAACAGTTGGAGTTGCATTTTCCAAAATTATCACTTTCTGCAAAAATCAATCAAGGCGATACTAGGCATGGAGTAATAGTAAACACACCTTTGCAGCAGCTATATGAACAAACCACAGGCAAATAAAAGTCATTAATGACTGGAAATCTTTAACGCCCCCAGATTGGTTATACCATGGATGAAACGCTGCAAAGCTTTTCCACCTGTGTTCTCTCCCGTGGGCCTTCAGAAAATCACTCCAGGAACTAGTCATTCCAGTCTCGTCTCCCGGAGTGTCTAATCCTTCTCCCACGTAGATAATAAAGACCAAAGTCGCGATTATTGGAAGCGTTAAATGACTTCACCTGCCCCCTAACCCAGCCAGAGCTCCACGGAGCCGAGAAGTGCAGTCTCTCAGTCGTCGACCGGGATGAAATTGGGGAAAAGGAGAACAAACAAGCTTACCCGTCGTCGAACGCTCGACCAGCTCCCTCAACTAACGGCGAATCAGGCGACACACGTGGACCGTGAATACATTTCCCCTTTTACGTCATAATCTAACAAGGGAGGAGTACTCAGTGAGACTAATTATGTTGTAGGCCCGCGAGTGATGCTATCGCTAACCTCCAGTCCTCGTCAATATCAATATTAAGTGGCTTCATCCATTTTGTGTTACAAAGCTAATACATCCATTCTCTGTTACAGAAGGAGTGGTCTTTCTCTCTCTCTCTCTCTCCCTCTCTCTGTGAGGTGATCGTTTTCTTCTCTCCTTACTCTAATTTCAACCCACTTCTTTTTTTTCTTTCCATCTGAGCTCCTTTTTCTCTAATTTTCATCTCTTATCACTCTTTCTCTCTATCCATCTCTTACTTGCTCCCCTATTCTCTTCCTCTCATCTATATTTTCTTCACCTTTCTCTGTTTCTCTAAAACGCTGTTTAAGATTTTATACAACGCTGTTTACTATATGAACCTTACAGTATTTGTTTAACCATTTAAACAATCATGTTTTAATTTATTGAAGATTAGATATTAAAAATTAAACTTTGTTGCTTGAGATTTAAACACTTGTTTAAACTTTTTAAACAATTACTGTAAGGTTCATATAGTAAACAGCGCTGTATAATTTTTTTTTTTCTGTGTATCTCTCGGTGTCTTAGTCTTTCTAATGGTGTAATTCAACTCTGTTCCCTCCCTAACTCCCTGATCTCTTAGATAAATTATCTTTATTTTATCAATTATTTCTAATATACCCCATTTTCCCCTAATATATTATCTTCCCCTCTGTCTCTCTCTCTCTCAATCTACTTCTGATTCCCATTATCATCCCTTATAAGACTATTCAGATATGTTTTTTAAAGGGGGTGGGGTATAACAAATTGAAGATTCTAATATGCCTGTAACGCAATGTAGAATGTAGTTCATGTATTTGAGGGAACTTTTACCCACAAAGCCTCTCTTTAAGTTTTCTTATTTCATTTCATAGTTTCATGTATTTGTATTTTGGCATATTATGTGATAATCGTGTATGTTGTACTTTGTGAATATTTTTTTATTGAAATGAAACAAATGGATTCAATCAATCAATCAATTGTATTTCAACTCTCTCTGCATCTTTTTATTCATTCCATTTCCCTTGTAGTTCAAAATCAGTTTCCAGTCGAGTCAGTCGACAAACCTCTACCTTTTTTTCTCCTTTTGAAGTACTGCTGACTTCATATATTTCCTGGTCACTATCCCGATATATATTTAGCAAAGAAGAGCTTTTTCTTTTTTTTCTGTCTATCAAATACATATATGAATATCAAATTATTTGGAATTAAATGAAAGAACAATCAATCTTGCAATCTCAAAATCTACATCCCTTGATCTCTGTGATGCATGGTCTTGGGATAAAACAACCTTAATTTCCCTCTGACCCCCCCCCACCCCTCTCTCTCTTTCTCTCTCTCTCCAATGTATCACCCCCAACCACCAGTAATAGATCCCTCCAAAAACCATCTGTTTGAGTAACCATGCAAATGATTTAAACACCCTATATCTTCCTTCCCAGCAGGACTAATTGGCGTAATGTCGGCAGACAGTCACCAATCTTAAACCTCTTCTCTCCTTCATCATCATCTCAGCTGCATGGCTTTTAAAAGGCCTATTCACACGTACAGATTAATTGGTGTGTTCATAAAAGAAAATTAATCCATTATGAGTTCGCACATTCTGATTAATCCATACGTTCACACAAACACAAATTAATTGATGCTATCACAAATGCAACTAAATCCATGTGTTCACTAATGCAAATAAATCTATGGGTTCAAACAAGGAAATTATTCCATGCGTTCAAACATAAAACTTAATCTGTGTTCACAAATACAAATTAATCCATGTGTTCACACAAATACTTCAATGTGTTCGTGTTCACACATATGTCGGTCTAAACCAATTAATTCTCTGGTTCATGGACCTAGAAAAAAAATCCTTACCTAAACTGTATGCCTATCATTGATTTTTTCTTCAAATTATTTCTGAAGAGATAACACAGGTAATTTTTATACTCCTTAATATGACAGACCATTTTACAGCTACATGTATCAATGGTTGTTTTGGATTTCTTTTTAAATTGTATTTACAGAAAATGGAAATTTGTATTTTGACTACCAAAATAGATTGGTTTTCACAAAATTTTGTGAGTGAACATTAAGGTAGTGTTCAGGGCTGGTATTCGATTAATACTTAAACTAGAATTTCAAATATTTTAGTTAGTATTCTAAGTAACATACTTAATCATCTTTGTTTCTACATTGTCTTTTGGGGGCTCAGTGAACCTATAATAATTAAATCGGAGTAGGTCCCCTCCCTGGCTTGAGTCTGGCTTTTATGCAGTTTACACATGTACATACTCACGATTAGAAATACTCCATATTATATAATAACAACATTTGTAGGTCGCTTTATACCGGTGTTTCAAAGTGCACAGGTTGGCAGATTATAATAATGTACAGTGAACTGGTTAAAAAAGAAAAAAGAAAAAGAAAAAGAAAACAAGTTATGAGAACGGTGAGTTTTAAGTGACGATTTGAAAATTTCTACAGAGGGAGCATTTTGGATATGAATTCCAGAGGGTGGGAGCAATTACAGAAAATGCATGATCACCACATTGGGTCTTAGTGCGAGGGCCATGAATTAAATTATTGGAATATGATGAACGTAAGGACCTAACAGAATTGATACATACCCTTAGCATTATATGGATTAGATTATGATGTCACAATCAAAGTAAATTGTTTAGATTTGTCTTAAAATGGTTTCTAAAGGTCTGAATAAAAGTAGAAGCTTTTTGATTAGCCAAGTTGAATCCAAAGTAATTTACTTAGGGTGCGTTTATTCTACACTTTTTTACCCTAGAATCATGATTAGAATCATGATTCAAATCACGATTCTGCAGAATCACGATTGCGTTTAGTCGAAAGTGGAAATAAACGTCTTTCAAATCACAAACATGAAACACGGAAAAAGGGGCGTTTGGAAAGACGTTTCTGTAGAATCACGAACGAAAAAGGTCGTATAAACGATATCGTGATTTGAATCATGATTCTATGACGTCACTGTGTCGTGCTTCTTCCGGGTTCGACCATAGAGTTAAATACATAGGTTTATATAACTCTATGGGTTCGACTCAAAGGCGTGCGCTGTGTTTCGTGCAGGTTAATTTTCGTGTAGCAGTATTGCCAGTGTACTAGTACCGGTATATGCCAATTGTCACGTGCGTTTAGGAATTATCATTCTGTGTATTGTACCCCCGGGGTTGTACTGTAGCGTCATTTGTATATTTCATTGTTTTCATCAATCATATCTTCAAGTTCCAAAGGCACAAATTGGAATGACGACGAACTCAGGGCTCTGCTTGTGCTTCGGCCTGAAGCAAAAGCATCCCTTACCGGGATTCACAGAAATAAGACGATCTACGAATCCCTTTCAGCGGCGCTTGCGAGGGAGGGATTTCTACGGAGATGTGGCACCGCCTGTCGAGACAAAATTAACAGAATTCGTGCCCAGTACTACGGCTACTTAACACCATTTTCGATGAACCGACAAGATTGAATACAAGTAAACAAAAACAATACGAGGTACAATACACAGAATTCTGGAAGTAAAAGATTTATTTTTCGGAAGCCGAGTAAACGTTGCACAAACGATCGCGCGTTAGCTCGGGCGGCAGCAAACATCTAGCAGCCGACTTGAAGTTAGAAAAACGCGCGAAAATGTTGACCTATACTTCCTGGGTCAAACAGCGCACTGTGATGCGCACTGGATCGGCACGAATTCAGGGAGAAACAGCGTTAGAAAGATGGTCGTATAAACGCTGATTCTGTCGGATCGTGATTCATGTTGCTGTTTTGAATCATGATTCAAATCGTAATTCAAATCATGATTCTGGGTTGAGGTCGCATAAACGCAGCCTTAGACAATCAGTACTTTGAACTGAAAACCAGCCCTGATTTTTATTTTCATTTTTATAGGGGGGGGGGGGTTGGGTTTGAGCGACAGGGCTAAAAGTGATGCAATCAACCGCAACTCTAAAAATCAAACACAACTTGATGTAGAACAAATGAAATGCACATATTATAAGAGACTTTGGCTTGATTTTTCTTTAGCTGTGTTCATTCAAACGCAACTCTGGAACATGTCTGAAACCATAATCTTGCTGAACTAACTCTGAAACAGCACAGTAATACTTTATGATTGACTTTTTCAACTACGTAAGTTCCTTAAAGTACCCTGAATGGAATTGTCCTAAACATAGTCGACCAATGAGTGGTCACTGACCTCACCAACAGTGACCACCAAGCCGGGCAGCTGCTAGGTGACCAAGCATGTGTCCATTTAAAGTTGACCGCTCATCCGTCGAAGCCATCTAACACATATGTGAAAGCACTTAAATCAGAAATATCAAATTCTTGCTAATAAGCGACACATATTTCTTTATCATTAATTTGTACTTAAGGATGCAGAAAGATGTCCCAATCTTGACCCCTTTGACAGTAGGGGTTGAAATCGATTGCAGAGTACCAATGATCAATCACGATAATTTTTACATGTGCATATCATTCAACATAACCTATCTATGAAACTTAAGATTATTTATCAATTCAATTTATTGTTATAGGTCTTCATATTAGAAACATCAACCTGTGGCCCATGTATAATAGATAACTTTATCAATATAAAAATGTGGTGATTTCTTGTCAAATTTTCAACTGGCCAATCACATTGCAACACTAATCTTTTAACAGGCTTACAGGTATTTTGTCACAAGGGCCGTCTGCACCATCACGAGTTTTCAAATTCTGATCCGGCAAATTATCCCGATCTGAACAATCTCAAGATTACTTGCAATGGAGACGCAATTATCACGCTAGTTCGTAGGATTAATCTCGAGATTGCAATCCCAAGTCAACTCGGGATTACTTGCAAAATAGCGCGCTATTTTATGAATTATCGCATTAATTCGTAGGTGCAGACGCACTCTGGATTATTGGCGTCAGACCATAATGCATCGATGCCTCGCTCGAGCAGGAATCGCTCTTCCTGCGATGTGGAGAAGGGGTTTCTTGAATCTCGGGATTAATCGCGAAGAGGGCCGATTGTGCTAAAATCTCGAGATTGAGCAAACTCGGGATAGTGCAGCACCGCCTAATGATACATTTTATGAAATAGGGATCTAAGCTAACATTCTCTAGTCTCCCCAGTGAGGTTCTATCTTTGCCAATCTTAATATCTAATTCTTGTAAGGATTCATGAAAATGAATCACATAGGACAATCGTTTCATCATTCAAATCTGCAAGTCATTTTTCAGAGATCATATTTTAACTTACATTGGCTTTGCGTTCATTTCGTATTTCATCTTAAAGCTAAATGCTAGTTGTGGTAACGATATCAAAATAAGTTTGTAAAGAATCCAATGAAATGACCACCAAATTGTCTGTTTGTATCTATGTGCCAAAGGATTCAGGAAGAAATTGTGTAATTGCTGAGAAATTAGCAAATGAGCACCGGATTCGGGTCAAGCGTCGGGCCGATATTCAAAGCAATAATAATACACTGTCCAACGTGCGCTTATCTGTGTTGGTGATTTTCAGTGTGAACACTTTTCAGCATAGATTTCAAGATTTCACAAAGTTCAGTTTATGTAACTGTACCAGATCTAGATCCTCGATGATATACTGACATTTAAGCCTGGTTTTACAGACTTTCTCATGAAATCAGTGTTTACTGCAACTACTGGCATTTCTCTTTAATTTTTAGTTTTAGCATACAAATGCTTTCATGAGATAGCCCCATCATATTTGACCGAACTATTAATCGTGCATCAACCCATTCGTACTTTACAATCAAGCAAAAATGCAGTTGTTTAATTGTTCCTCCCGTTGCTACCAAAACTTATGGTGAGCGCTCATTTGCAAACACTCCTTCCATTCTATGAAATGCACTTCCTAACCAATTGCAAAATAGCGCTTCCACCTTGGCTCCAATTCATTAACTTGAGGCACTTTGATTGTAATTGCCATATTTATAATATATTCATTTCAATATACATCTTTCACACATACGTTTTATAACATGATCCTTTATTCAATAGAACTGAATAAACTCTGGAGTCTGAATATAAATATATATTTAATTGAATAAAATTTGAATATAAGAAGTATGATAAAAAATTCCCAAAAATGTAACAAGGTTAAAAGATTCACGAGCAGAATAAAAATATCAAAGTGAAGTGATGCACTGTATAAAAAAGTGGATTTTCAAGTCCCCAAAACAGGCGTCAGAGATACTTGTTATGAGATCGGTCAAGCATACCACCATGACAAGATGGTCAGAATATTCCTTACCACACGGCCAGGCATTAACCACTTTCACACGTTTCAGGTTATGTTCAGGCAAACATTTTCACCTCACAAAAGCAGATTTCAAAGACGTTTTTTTTTTTTTTTCAAGTTGTGGGAATTCTAGTAAGACCTATAAATAAATAACTTTGAAAATGCAACATAAAATCTGAAAGACGCATGTTTTGTAATTGTTTCTGCGGATCCAGTCACAGAAACTAGTTTGTGCTCAACAGACAAGTAAATCATGATTACACAAAGATATATTGGCCTGTGTTCGGTATACTCTGTCCAGTATGGCTTTAAATGAAGCAAATTCAGCATTGACAATAAAGCACTTGATTGCAACCAGGACACCTCAATCATGATCCTATGGCATCATTTAACTGGCCTGCTTTCAGTAGGCCTATATACTATAAATTGTACTAACGAGTGTCATGTCTTGAAATGAAGGAAAATCAGCGCTCTTTAAGACCACTTAAAGGCCCTCTGACAATGACAGAACTAAACATTCTAAATTCAAAGGAAATAACATATCCCTCTGTGACCAGCCTAATATTAGACTTAGATTTAAACTTTACGGATTTAAATATCAAGATAAAATATCTTAAATCTGTAAAGGTTAAATTAAAAAAAATCCAACATTCTGCTTGTCATTATTCAAAGTGGATCTGGATTCATTCTAAATCCTTGATATTTAGTGTGTAAGATGGCAGTTTTATCTTTAGATCTAGCTGAAGGAAGTTGTTTGAATGCTCACTCTATAATCTTTTTTTTACAGCCTGAAAAGCTACTATCACTGACCTCATGCAAGTCAGATACGATTGGTATCTTAAGATCCGCATGCATCCATAAATCCACTGGCCCCGTTTTACTCTTTTCTCCATTCCTTCCCTAATGCATCTTTACACTTATCCATAAAAAAATTACCAAGTGTGAATGAACATGTCAAGAAGTATAAATGAACATCTCGGTGCGAATGACCAATCCATATTGCCCTCCTGATCTTGCCCCATGGTAAAAAAATAAAATGTCAAGAGCAACAACTTGCTTAGTGAACATATGAATTAGCGTTTGTTATGCTTTCCCCGTCATCATCATTGTCGTCACCATCATCATCATTATAATCATTATCATCATCACAACCGTCATCATCATCACCATCACCACTACCATTAACTTCACCATCATCACAATCATCACCACCATCACCATCATCGTCATCATCATAATCATCATCACCACCATCATCATCATTATCACCATCATCATCATAATCATCATCATCACCATCATCATAACCACCATCATCATCATCATCACCATCATCATCATCATCATCACCATCATCATAATCATCATCATCATCATCACCACCATCATCATTATCATCATTATCACCATCATCACAATCATCATCATCATTACCACTATCATCATTATCATCATCATTAGCAGCAGCAAATCATAATTTTTACCAGGTCATGATAGTCACGATCATCATTAATGTATCAGTTCTGCCAAAGAGAAAGGTTGGGAGAGGAGAGGAAGGGAAAAGTGGTTGGTAGAGTGTGAGAGAGGGGTAGGGGAGGAAAGACAGAGATGGGGGGAGAGAGATTGATAATGAGCAGAAATGAATCCATTCTAGACTTGTTCATCTTGAGTAGATGTAAAACAATTCCCTGGATAACAAGTTTGAAGTTGAAAACCTTAATTCGTGCGACCCCTCTTTCCACCGTCCTTAAAATTGAACATATGAATTTCATTTGTTGTTATGATTTCCTCTTCATCATCGTCGTCACCATCATCATCCTTATCATTATCACCATCATCACAATCATCATCATCATTACCACTATCATCATTATCATCATCATTAGCAGCAGCAAATCATAATTTTTACCAGGTCATGATAGTCACAATCATCATTAATGTATCAGTTCTGCCAAAGAGAAAGGTTGGGAGAGGAAAGGCGAGAGGAAGGGGAGAGAAGAGTGGTTGGTAGCGTGTGAGAGAGGGGGAGGAGAGAAAGACAGAGATGGGGGAAGAGAGATTGATAATGAGGGAAATGAATCCATTCTAGACTTGTTCAACTTGAGGAGATGTGAAACTATTCCCTGGATAATAAGTTTGAAGTTGAAAACCTTAATTCTTGCGACCCCTCTTCCCGCCGTCCTTACAAAGTCTACAAATCTAGACTTGTAGTTATTTTAAAAATATTTCCATGGTCAATGACGAATGTTGACCATCTTATTGTTTATATACCTACAGTTTCTATTTTTCTTCATTTGTGTTCTTTATAACAGTTCGCTCCATCAGTAAAGGACATACTGTTGTCCGCTGAGACCCTAAAAAGTAACACAAATTTTAAAAACACAGAGGAATACATGTACATCAACAAGGTCAAATATCTAGAAAGATTTATTGTAAATAGATAGCAAAATAGATGGTTTTGGTTCTAAACATTTTTTTAAAGACAGAAACCATATAAAAAAAAAGATGATTCCAGGCGATGGAGCCAGCAGAAAGGTTTGTGTATACTGCTCCTGTGAGTTTTATGCAAAAATGAACAATTCAATCATACAAGTATTTTTTTTCTTCATTTTGCTGATCATTCTATAATGAAAAAAATTATCAAATGCTATCATTTTACCAGGAATTATTGAATATATCACTAAAATAATATTGAAAAGGTCTGGAAACAAGACTACGCAAATGAACACTAAAAGGTCCTCGTGGTGCCTTTGGGCCAACAAATACGGGTGTCTGGAAAACGAAGACCGAAGACCGAAGACCGGGGACACATATCACACTCGTGTGAAAGCGTTTGTAGTTCACGCACGAAGTGTGTACAAAGCAGTGCAAAGTGTGTACAAAACACGTGCGCGGGTTAGAATGGACTTTGGACCTTGCCCCCTACACATGTTCTCCCATTGACATAACGCATGTCCCCGGTCTTCGATCTTCGTTTTCCAGACCTGTTGTTGGGTGTCTGGAAAACGAAGACAGAAGACCGGGGCCATCGCATCCGTCTAGCAAAAATAAACCATTATTATATTCAAATCAAATTCAGGAATATTCTGATATTGGATATGTAATGAATTATGATTGGTTGATAAGTTAATGATAATTGATTGAGCAATATATCGCGCTCAGCTCAGCTGGCATTAAAATTTTATACCATTGACATAACGCATGTCCCCGGTCTTCCGTCTTCGTTTTCCAGACCTGTTGTTGGGTGTCTGGAAAACGAAGACAGAAGACCGGGGCCATCGCATCCGTCTAGCTAAAATAACCCATTATTATATTCAGATCAAATTCAGGAATATTCTGATATTGGATATGTAATGAATTATGATTGGTTAATGATTAATTGTATGGATATCGTAATGTGAATGATAAGTGATTGAGCAATATATCGCGCTCAGCTCAGCTGGCATTAAAATTTTATACCATTGACATAACGCATGTCCCCGGTCTTCGATCTTCGTTTTCCAGACCTGTTGTTGGGTGTCTGGAAAACGAAGACAGAAGACCGGGGCCATCGCATCCGTCTAGCTAAAATAAACCATTATATTCAGATCAAATTCAGGAATATTCTGATATTGGATATGTAATGAATTATGATTGGTTAATGATTAATTGTATGGATATCGTAATGTGAATGATAATTGATTGAGCAATATATTGCGCTCAGCTCAGCTGGCATTAAAATTTTATACCATTGACATAACGCATGTCCCCGGTCTTCCGTCTTCGTTTTCCAGACCTGTTGTTGGGTGTCTGGAAAACGAAGACAGAAGACCGGGGCCATCGCATCCGTCTAGCTAAAATAACCCATTATTATATTCAGATCAAATTCAGGAATATTCTGATATTGGATATGTAATGAATTATGATTGGTTAATGATTAATTGTATGGATATCGTAATGTGAATGATAATTGATTGAGCAATATATCGCGCTCAGCTCAGCTGGCATTAAAATTTTATACCATTGACATAACGCATGTCCCCGGTCTTCGATCTTCGTTTTCCAGACCTGTTGTTGGGTGTCTGGAAAACGAAGACAGAAGACCGGGGCCATCGCATCCGTCTAGCAAAAATAAACCATTATTATATTCAAATCAAATTCAGGAATATTCTGATATTGGATATGTAATGAATTATGATTGGTTGATAAGTTAATGATAATTGATTGAGCAATATATCGCGCTCAGCTCAGCTGGCATTAAAATTTTATACCATTGACATAACGCATGTCCCCGGTCTTCCGTCTTCGTTTTCCAGACCTGTTGTTGGGTGTCTGGAAAACGAAGACAGAAGACCGGGGCCATCGCATCCGTCTAGCTAAAATAACCCATTATTATATTCAGATCGAATTCAGGAATATTCTGATATTGGATATGTAATGAATTATGATTGGTTAATGATTAATTGTATGGATATCGTAATGTGAATGATAATTGATTGAGCAATATATCGCGCTCAGCTGGCATTAAAATTTTATACCATTGACATAACGCATGTCCCCGGTCTTCGATCTTCGTTTTCCAGACCTGTTGTTGGGTGTCTGGAAAACGAAGACAGAAGACCGGGGCCATCGCATCCGTCTAGCTAAAATAAACCATTATTATATTCAGATCAAATTCAGGAATATTCTGATATTGGATATGTAATGAATTATGCTTGGTTAATGATTAATTGTATGGATATCGTAATGTGAATGATAATTGATTGAGCAATATATCGCGCTCAGCTCAGCTGGCATTAAAATTTTATACCATTGACATAACGCATGTCCCCGGTCTTCGATCTTCGTTTTCCAGACCTGTTGTTGGGTGTCTGGAAAACGAAGACAGAAGACCGGGGCCATCGCATCCGTCTAGCTAAAATAAACCATTATATTCAGATCAAATTCAGGAATATTCTGATATTGGATATGTAATGAATTATGATTGGTTAATGATTAATTGTATGGATATCGTAATGTGAATGATAATTGATTGAGCAATATATCGCGCTCAGCTCAGCTGGCATTAAAATTTTATACCATTGACATAACGCATGTCCCCGGTCTTCCGTCTTCGTTTTCCAGACCTGTTGTTGGGTGTCTGGAAAACGAAGACAGAAGACCGGGGCCATCGCATCCGTCTAGCTAAAATAACCCATTATTATATTCAGATCAAATTCAGGAATATTCTGATATTGGATATGTAATGAATTATGATTGGTTAATGATTAATTGTATGGATATCGTAATGTGAATGATAATTGATTGAGCAATATATCGCGCTCAGCTCAGCTGGCATTAAAATTTTATACCATTGACATAACGCATGTCCCCGGTCTTCGATCTTCGTTTTCCAGACCTGTTGTTGGGTGTCTGGAAAACGAAGACAGAAGACCGGGGCCATCGCATCCGTCTAGCTAAAATAAACCATTATTATATTCAGATCAAATTCAGGAATATTCTGATATTGGATATGTAATGAATTATGATTGGTTAATGATTAATTGTATGGATATCGTAATGTGAATGATAATTGATTGAGCAATATATCGCGCTCAGCTCAGCTGGCATTAAAATTTTATACCATTGACATAACGCATGTCCCCGGTCTTCCGTCTTCGTTTTCCAGACCTGTTGTTGGGTGTCTGGAAAACGAAGACAGAAGACCGGGGCCATCGCATCCGTCTAGCTAAAATAAACCATTATTATATTCAGATCAAATTCAGGAATATTCTGATATTGGATATGTAATCAGTTATGATTGGTTGATAAGTTAATGATTAATTGTATGGATGTCGTGATGTGAATGATAATTGTTCGAACAAAATATTGCTAAATTTTAAAATTCAATAACTTTGTTATCCGATTTTGATGAAATTTTCGGTATTTTACTCAGTGAATTCTACTCTATTCATTAAAGTGATTGGTTAACATTGGTTTGACTTTTAAAAAATCTGAGCTAGAAGGTCACACTTGTCACCTGTGTCTGTGATATGTTCCAAAAATGAAGCCCAGAAAAAATTGCGTTCGAAAATGATTATTTAGTGCTTCAAAAATTGAAATATAAAGTGACCGGAAACACCATCTTAATTTCATCCCATACACTTATGTGTACTAGTTAGGTGTCTATTAAGACGCCTATTTACAAAATCGGGGATTGCCTTGTAGTTTTAGCTTTTTATTCTCAATTATGGTTGTTTTCAGGGTTTATTAGTTCTAATACATGCACTTGTACACATGTTTCATCTTGGTTTGAGAATTTTTTTAATCGGCTGCTCACAAAGTTAAACAATTCCTTTAAGCTATACATACTTTCAGCCCGGACCATCCCATTAAAAACTCCGTATAAAATAAACCTAATTGTAATAGAAAGCAATGTCATCGACCTAAGACAGGTGGCAAGCGCGCCCTTGTGAATGTATTTTCCATACGGTCGGCGAACATGAAACAATAGTGCGTCGCTAGCTTACTACTTTGCGGTTAAACCGGCCGAGACGTTCCCACGCGTACATTTCGAGACAGCAACATTCAGTACGCGTTTGGAAGCCCTGTTTACACGTGCATCGGCTTTTGGCTCAGAACCATAGGCCGATGCAGAATTGGCTTTTATGGTCTATCTTGCACCGCAGAATCGGCTAACCCTCTCTGGGAATCGACGGGCGGACGACATTTATACCGTTTTCATACTGAAGGCGAAGTTGAGTTACTCCGGAATAACTCCGGATTGAGTTTATACGCTTGTACTGCGGACCGACTTTAAACCCCCTTTCATATTGGCAAACACCGCAGCGGTGTATCCGCTGTTGTTGCCATGGTTTCCAAGCGAGTTCGCGCCATACGTGTTGCGAGATCACAGCGATAAGTGCATACCGCATTTCCGGTGCGGAGTAACTCCGTTTGTAACCCTCTTCTCGAAGTGGGTTGAGTACACCGCTTTCATATCAATTTGTTTGCGCTCCTTTTTTGCAGTGCGTAGCGTGTTAAATTATTTCCCTATGGAGAATAATAAAAAAATACGCCTTTTTTGACGGATTTGCTAAGATATCTCCCAAACGCGTCAACAAGGTGATCTATCAAAACAGAATAGAATAGAGCAGATTCTCACCTTGAACATGATATGATTTTCATTTAATTTTAGTCAAATTAAGTTCTGTCACTTTTGAGGTTTTTGGAACCTTTCTTGATGATTTTGGAAATCCATTTGTACATGAGCCAATGGGCAAGTGCAGGAAACGAAACGTTTGGTGCGACTTCACATTGTTGTAAAAAAATATATACGTCACAATAGACCCTATCAAAAAAAGACATTTTGCAGAAAATGCTGTAGATTGCGAATACCTAAGAATTATTTTGATTGGATAAAAAAAACCTCTGTCACTTTTCACATTTGCAAAAGCTTTTGCAATAATTGGTCACTATAGTTTGGCGGGTTCAGCCGATGGCATTGTGTGTACACAGTACACACGCATAGCTAGGCAACGCAACGCGTGAAGAATTTTGCACGTTTTCATTATTCGTACAGCGACGACTTGAGTGTATGTTGGATAGGACCGTACCACTTTTGACCGGGGGGTGTGCCAATGAATGCAAGTGATCAAGAACAGTTACAAAACTGAAGGGAGTGAGAAAACAAGGAAAGTGAGAGGGAAATTTATGAAAACAAGTAATGCCAGGAAAAATGATAAGAAAAGGAGAGAAAGGAGAAGAAGTGAAAACACGCAGCTGAGTGCGCTCACGATATGTAAGTTGAACACCCCTGCACCGCAATGTAGCAGCCCGCCACTATACACGTAGATTGCCTGCACGATGCGAAGACAGCGGCGCGTATTAGTGACTGTGCGTTAAACGTCCCATTTTTATGCCTTATAAAAGGAGCGTTTTTTGTACACAACAAATTGATATGGAATCCGGATCAACTAATCTCAGAATTTTCATATTGCCCTCCAAAGTGGAGTAACTCCTCCTGGACTCCGGACTAACTCCACTTCGGCTCTCACTATGAAAGGGGTATTAGTCTCGCCTTCACCTCTTGTGGGCGAGACAAACAATGAGAGTGGGAAAGAATAAAGAAACAAGAGGAGAAAGGAAAAGGACCAATAATTGGAGTGAACACATCTAATCATCCTGAAATAGGGCCTACTAATAAACAAGTGAGAAAGGGGTTAGAAATAAAGAGATGGCAAAGTGAAACAGAAATTTTAGTCGGGAAAGAAATGGATAAGAGCAAAAAATAAACGGGATGCGAAAATGCTAACATGAAATCTGAATAGAAAACAGAAAAAACAAGAAGGAAAAAAAATAAATTAAGAACGCAACAGCTAGTGGCTGTCTCAGGCCCCCCCCCCCCTGAAAAAAATTGGCAGAGCAAAAAAAAAGGGAGAAAGAAGAAAAGATAAAACGAAAAGAAGAAGAAAAGATAAGTGGAAAAAAGAGGAGGAAGACGAGTGAATGAAATAATGTGAGGGGAACACTTGCCAAAAAAAAAATCTTTCATGTTACCATAAATAAATCTTTGCGCTTCGAGCCAGAATTGCCTGTTCGATGAGATTCATATCTTGCTCAATACATCTAGGCTGATATGGAGCAAGTTTTGAATTTATTATACAAAACATAATTAGCTCGGACATCGAACTTTCAATATTTTTTCATTCACAAATGTAAGTGCTCTGTAAAATGTCCGTTTTTGTCTCACCTGCGAAGCAAAGTGAGACTATAGGCGCCGCTTTTCCGACGGCGACGGCGGCGTCAACATCAAATCTTAACCTGAGGTTAAGTTTTTGAAATGACGTCATAACTTAGAAAGTATCTGGACCTAGTTGATAAAACTTGGCCATAAGGTTAATCAAGTATTACTGAACATCCTATTAGAGTTTCATGTCACATGACCAAGGTCAAAGGTCATTTAGGGTCAATGAACTTTGGCCGAATTGGGGATATCTGTTGAATTCCCATCATAACTTTGAGAGTTTATGGATCTGATTCATGAAACTTAGACATAATAGTAATCAAGCATCACTGAAAATTTTGTGCAAGTTTCAGGTCTCATGATTAAGGTCAAAGGTCATTTAGGGTCAATGAACTTTGGCCGAATCGGGGTATTTGTTGAATTACCATCATAACTTTGAAAGTTTATTGGTCTAGTTCATTAAACTTGGACATTAGAGTAATCAAGTATCACTGAACATCCTGTGCACGTTTCAGGTCACATGACCAAGGTCAAAGGTCAATGAACTTTGGCCGAATTGGGTGTATCTGTTGAATTACCATCATAACTTTGAAAGTTAATGGATCTGATTCATGAAACTTGTACATAAGAGTAATCAAGTATCACTGAACATCCTGTTCGAGTTTCAGGTCACATGATCAAGGTCAAAGGTCTTGTAAGGTCAGTGAACTTTGGCCATGTTGGGTTTTTTTGTTGAATAACCATCATATCTCGATCTGTAAGTTTATTGGTCTAGTTCATAAAAAGTGGACATAAGAGTAACCATGTATCACTGAACATCTTGTGCGAGTTAGAGTAGTATTCAAAGTCAGCACTGCTGCTATATTGAACCGCGCGATGCAGGTGAGACGGCCAGAGGCATTCCACTTGTATTGTCTACATATCAGCATTTTTTTAAGCTCACGCTGCGTGGTCACATTGTTTGATTTGCCAAGTTCCTATTATCTATAATATTCTATTAAAGCTTGTGTATAGTTTTGGTAAATCCACCAAAATGCACCTATCACTATTCCAATTCATTGCTAGCTAATATGAATGGATATGCTCTCTAACAGTTATGATGTGGAGGATATGAAATGAAAATGTGTTTTACAGGATAACTTGCGATTTTACATGGAAATTTAACTTGATCGGGTCACCCGATCAAATTAAAATATCTGTGTGTTTTTGTCTTTCAATTAAATCCTATTCCAAATCATGGAATGGGCTGAAACTTTCAAGATATTTTCTTTGTAACTTTTGGATATCTAATTACTAAATTTATAAGATAAGTGCTTGAATGCCCATTTTTTTAATTTAGAACAAGCATCGCCGAGAGAGGACGCTATATATCCAAGATTTGAATATTTGAATTTTTCTCAGAGAACACGAGCTCTACGCTTCAGTAAGACTGTCATATTAGATAATATTCGATTATCAATCACATTATTGACCCTTTACCAAAGCTATACCGAGGCTTTAAAGAATGTATTCAAAAAGCCCAGATTCTAGGTCCAAATCTAAAACATGCGCGATAGCCTGCATGTTCTTTTTTTAAAATCTACTTGAATTATCCAGTTTCACATCATAATATCAATAATTGTCTGCTCGCGCTTCACGATCGCATTAGTAATGATACCCAATTAACTATATCTTATTTATGATTTACAAAATATGAATAGTGTCCCGCTTTTAGGTCTGAAATCTCTTTTTTTTCCTCTCGCGCTTCGCGCTCGCATCCATTGTTTCGTTACATACCTATCCCTTTTATTGATACAAAAAGTAATTACCATTCTTTTAGGTCGGAATGTTAAAAAAATGCTTTATTGAAATATATATACCGTCTTCGTGGGTACCTATAAACAGTCCTTAACAGGTCCCTTTTCGATAATGCTATAGGACAGTTAATAACAATTTCTGCTCGCGCTTTGCGCTTGCAGTAATTATCTAGTTACATACGCATCTTGTTCAGGTTCACAAACATTGCCCAGAATAGTCAATTTTCAGGTTAAAATATATACATGCAATTCCAAAAATTTTCAGCTCGCGCTTCGCGCTGACATATATGGAGCTTAAAATATCAAGATTTGAATTTAATATACAAAACATATTTTATCTCGGATATCGAGCTTTCATTATTTTTTCACTTTTACAAATTGATTTTTTCTTGAAAGTGCTCTGTAAAATGTCCTTTTTAGGTCTAAATATTAACATTTTCAGCTCACGCTGCTCAGTCGCATTATTTGATTTGCATAGGTCTACTTCTTTATAAATTCTTACGTACCGTCCTTAAAATGCATCTTAAACGAATTGTTTACTATCATGATTGCCAATTTGTTTAGAAAAATCAGTTTTTGATTATGTCATATTCTTTACAATTGTTTACAATTTAGTAATTTTGGTACTTAATTTCCTTCTTTAATGTTGCTTTCACCCAAGAGTAAAACACAAAACACTTCTTGTAATTTTACCATTTAGGGCCTAAATGGTAAAATTACAAGGTGTTCTTGTTTGTATTATCTTTGCATAAAGTTTTTGAGCTTGCTGGAATGTGCACCAATCGTTTCATAATTTTTAGCTTCTTATTAGTTGAATTGTTTTAAAATAACAGGATTATAAGTCCTACTTGACAGTGTTAGTGTTGATAGATGCGTTATCGACTTTCAATATATTTTTACCTATAAAGGTGTCTTTTTACGTTTGATCTATTTGCCTGATTTCTTTCCTGAAATTGAACCCGAAATAAATATTCAAAAAATGAGATCAGTTGGAATCGGAGATATTCAGCATTTGTGATTATTATGACTAATCGTGTTCAATTCATCTATGAAAACTTAGTATGAGGGCCAGTTTACACATTTTCTGATGAATATATGCATAGCCAAACGGGAGATTTCGGGTGCAAGACCCCCCCCCCCATTTTTTATGATGCAGAAGGCGCCGCTAAACAAACAAAAAACGGAAAAAAGAAGAAAGTGAGAGAATAGGAAAAAGAGCAATATCAAACAGAAAGAAAAAATTATCAAGGTAAGATAAAGAAGAAAATATTTCGAAAAACCTGTGCCACCTACCAAAACTTAAAAAGGGTCCCGCTTCTAACATTGATGCTGGAGAGAAGGGATGATTTTATGGGGGTAATTGTCCTCAGGCAGGGGAAATTGTCCGGGGGATAATTGTCCTCGGGGGTTATTGTCCAGGGGGTAATTGTCCTCGAGGATAATTGTCCGGGGGTAAGTGTCCTCGGGGGGCTTATTGTCCGGGGTAGTTGTTCGAGAGTAGTTGTCCGGGGGGAATTGTCCGGGGGTGATTGTCCAGGGGGTAGTTGTCCGGGGTGTAATTGTCCGGGGGGTAGTTGTCCTCGGGGGGTAATTGTCCGGGGGTAGTTGTCCGGGGGGTAATTGTCCGGGGGGTAATTGTCCTAGAACCATTCACACAAATAACCATAACTTATCCGCAGCCAATCATAGCAGATGACGTATCCAAGATCAAAATATTCTTGAACTGGTGCAGGCAGGGGTAATTGTCCGGGGATAATTGTCCTCGAGGGTAATTGTCCAGTGGGTAATTGTCCTCGAGGATAATTGTCCGGGGGATAAGTGTCCTCGGGGGCTTATTGTCCGGGGGTAGTTGTTCGGGGTAGTTGTCCGGGGGGAATTGTCCGGGGGTGATTGTCCGAGGGGTTGTAGTCCGGGGGTAGTTAAATTGTCCGGGGGGTAATTGTCCGGGGGGTAATTGTCCTAGAACCATTCACACAAATAACCATAACTTATCTGCAGCCAATCATGGCAGATGACGTATCCAAGATCAAAATATTCTTGAATGGTGCTGAATGATAGGCCTACCTTAGCTAGACAAAATTATACGCGATCCCCGGTCTTCTGTCTTCGTTTTCCAGACACCCAACAACAGGTCTGGAAAACGAAGATCGAAGACCGGGGACATGTGTTATGTCAATGGTAGTAAAATTTTAATGCCAGCTGAGCTGAGCGCGATATATTGCTCAATCAATTATCATTCACATCACGATATCCATACAATATTAATCATTAAATTATCAACCAATCATAACTGATCACATATCCAATAACAGAATATTCCTGAATTTGATCTGAATATAATAATGGTTTATTTTAGCTAGACGGATGCGATCCCCGGTCTTCTGTCTTCGTTTTCCAGACACCCAACAACAGGTTTGGAAAACGAAGATCGAAGACCGGGGACATGTGTTATGTCAATGGTAGTAAAATTTTAATGCCAGCTGAGCGCGATACATTGCTCAATCAATTATCATTCACATCACGATATCCATACAATATTAATCATTAACTTATATCAACCAATCATAACTGATCACATATCCAATATCAGAATATTCCTGAATTTGATCTGAATATAATAATGGTTTATTTTAGCTAGACGGATGCGATCCCCGGTCTTCTGTCTTCGTTTTCCAGACACCCAACAACAGGTCTGGAAAACGAAGACGGAAGACCGGGGACACGCGTAATGTCAATGGTAGTTGCAAACGGCAGTTAAGTTGAGACTGCTTGTACGTGATTGCGCAGTATGAGGTGTATTGTACGTTATAATTGTTATGTATTAATTATGCCCTAGCTGATAACGACATCCTTACAATTAATCATTAACTTATCAACCAATCATAACTGACTACATATCCAATATCAGAATATTCCTGAATTTGATCTGAATATAATAATGGATTATTTTAGCTAGACGGATGCGATCCCCGGTCTTCTGTCTTCGTTTTCCAGACACCCAACAACAGGTCTGGAAAACGAAGACGGAAGACCGGGGACACGCGTAATGTCAATGGTAGTTGCAAACGGCAGTTAAGTTGAGACTGCTTGTACGTGATTGCGCAGTATGAGGTGTATTGTACGTTATAATTGTTATGTATTAATTATGCCCTAGCTGATAACGACATCCTTACAATTAATCATTAACTTATCAACCAATCATAACCGACTATAAATATCAGAATATTCCTGAATTTGATCTGAATATAATAATGGTTTATTTTAGCTAGACGGATGCGATCCCCGGTCTTCTGTCTTCGTTTTCCAGACACCCAACAACAGGTTTGGAAAACGAAGATCGAAGACCGGGGACATGTGTTATGTCAATGGTAGTAAAATTTTAATGCCAGCTGAGCGCGATATATTGCTCAATCAATTATCATTCACATCACGATATCCATACAATATTAATCATTAACTTTAACCAATCATAACTGATCACATATCCAATATCAGAATATTCCTGAATTTGATCTGAATATAATAATGGTTTATTTTAGCTAGACGGATGCGATGGCCCCGGTCTTCTGTCTTCGTTTTCCAGACACCCAACAACAGGTCTGGAAAACGAAGACGGAAGACCGGGGACACGCGTAATGTCAATGGTAGTTGCAAACGGCAGTTAAGTTGAGACTGCTTGTACGTGATTGCGCAGTATGAGGTGTATTGTACGTTATAATTGTTATGTATTAATTATGCCCTAGCTGATAACGATATCCTTACAATTAATCATTAACTTATCAACCAATCATAACTGACTACATATCCAATATCAGAATATTCCTGAATTTGATCTGAATATAATAATGGTTTATTTTAGCTAGACGGATGCGATCCCCGGTCTTCTGTCTTCGTTTTCCAGACACCCAACAACAGGTTTGGAAAACGAAGATCGAAGACCGGGGACATGTGTTATGTCAATGGTAGTAAAATTTTAATGCCAGCTGAGCGCGATACATTGCTCAATCAATTATCATTCACATCACGATATCCATACAATATTAATCATTAACTTATATCAACCAATCATAACTGATCACATATCCAATATCAGAATATTCCTGAATTTGATCTGAATATAATAATGGTTTATTTTAGCTAGACGGATGCGATCCCCGGTCTTCTGTCTTCGTTTTCCAGACACCCAACAACAGGTCTGGAAAACGAAGACGGAAGACCGGGGACACGCGTAATGTCAATGGTAGTTGCAAACGGCAGTTAAGTTGAGACTGCTTGTACGTGATTGCGCAGTATGAGGTGTATTGTACGTTATAATTGTTATGTATTAATTATGCCCTAGCTGATAACGACATCCTTACAATTAATCATTAACTTATCAACCAATCATAACTGACTACATATCCAATATCAGAATATTCCTGAATTTGATCTGAATATAATAATGGATTATTTTAGCTAGACGGATGCGATCCCCGGTCTTCTGTCTTCGTTTTCCAGACACCCAACAACAGGTCTGGAAAACGAAGACGGAAGACCGGGGACACGCGTAATGTCAATGGTAGTTGCAAACGGCAGTTAAGTTGAGACTGCTTGTACGTGATTGCGCAGTATGAGGTGTATTGTACGTTATAATTGTTATGTATTAATTATGCCCTAGCTGATAACGACATCCTTACAATTAATCATTAACTTATCAACCAATCATAACCGACTATAAATATCAGAATATTCCTGAATTTGATCTGAATATAATAATGGTTTATTTTAGCTAGACGGATGCGATCCCCGGTCTTCTGTCTTCGTTTTCCAGACACCCAACAACAGGTTTGGAAAACGAAGATCGAAGACCGGGGACATGTGTTATGTCAATGGTAGTAAAATTTTAATGCCAGCTGAGCGCGATATATTGCTCAATCAATTATCATTCACATCACGATATCCATACAATATTAATCATTAACTTTAACCAATCATAACTGATCACATATCCAATATCAGAATATTCCTGAATTTGATCTGAATATAATAATGGTTTATTTTAGCTAGACGGATGCGATGGCCCCGGTCTTCTGTCTTCGTTTTCCAGACACCCAACAACAGGTCTGGAAAACGAAGACGGAAGACCGGGGACACGCGTAATGTCAATGGTAGTTGCAAACGGCAGTTAAGTTGAGACTGCTTGTACGTGATTGCGCAGTATGAGGTGTATTGTACGTTATAATTGTTATGTATTAATTATGCCCTAGCTGATAACGACATCCTTACAATTAATCATTAACTTATCAACCAATCATAACTGACTACATATCCAATATCAGAATATTCCTGAATTTGATCTGAATATAATAATGGTTTATTTTAGCTAGACGGATGCGATCCCCGGTCTTCTGTCTTCGTTTTCCAGACACCCAACAACAGGTCTGGAAAACGAAGATCGAAGACCGGGGACATGCGTTATGTCAATGGGAGAACATGGTGTAGGGGGCAAGGTCCAAAGTCCATTCTAACCCGCGCACGTGTTTTGTACACACTTTGCACTGCTTTGTACACACTTCGTGCGTGAACTACAAACGCTTTCACACGAGTGTGATACGTGTCCCCGGTCTTCGGTCTTCGGTCTTCGTTTTCCAGACACCCAAACAAATACCTCTCAGAATCTTTTGTTTCTCTTTATGACATCATCAATTCCTGGAAAATGGAGATATATTTATGCAAGAAGAGAAATGAATTTCCTTTCATCAATCTGAGAAAATCTTGTTAAAGCTAGAGCTTTACAATTAAGCTTTGACTTCATGCCTGGCAATGTGAAGAAGATGTGTGTTATTACAGATTTTCTACAACAAAAATCTCCATTCTATTTTAAATGAATAAAGAATGATACCTTATTATTTTTTTTTCATTTCTGTTAAAAATAAAAAGCACAAATCATTTATCATAACTGCCCAGTTGGTCCATACATGTTACTCAACAACACAAATCCAACAATAAGTCACCCCCCCCCCCAAAAAAAAATGACCCCGTCTTGAAAATGTAAGTAGTAATTTTTCTCTTCCACACTGTCAAAGTATGAAGTTGTAATGTTAAATAATAGAAAAGATATCACATTTTTACACCATTTTTTCGCACTGCTTGGATGTTTGCTGAGATTGTGCAGTATGAACATCTTACTATGCTTGATTGAACTGCAAATTTCAAAGCTTGTTTTCTCCTGAATCTACTCTTAATGACTTTTATTTTCCTCTTTTCAAACTAGTCTAGTTTTTAAAGTATTATTTCTCCTTGAAATTCCTCATCCCTGCTGTAAACAAAGCGTCACACAGTGTATTCACATGCACTGTTAAAAGGCTAGAATTCAACAGTGTGAAAACATTTTCATACTGTGAACACCTAGACAGTGTGCGACTGTAAAAACATTGATATTTTTTATACAATGCTGATTACTATAGAACTTTATACGGTAGTTGTGTAACAGTTTAAACAAGTGTTTAAAATTTGAAACACTTGTTAATAGCAGGAAGAGCGAGTCCTCTTTAAGCTAAGAACACTGATTTCGTGAGAAAGTCTGTAAAACCAAGGTTAAGCATTACTATATCATCATCAATCTAGATCTCATACAGTTAAACTGAACTTTGTGAAATCATAAAATCTAAGCTAAAAAGCAATCACACTGAAGCTCGCCAACACAGATCGGCACACGTGGGACAGTGTATATTATATTGCTGGAATGAAGACCCAACAGAAGTACCTGAATCCATGCTTATTTTGCTTATTTCTCAGCAATTACACAATTTCTTCCAATATCCTTCAGCACATATCTTTTATTCATATAAACAGACACTTGGGTGGTCATTATATTGGATTCTGTAAAAAGTCACTTTGAGATCGTTACCACAACTGGCATTTATCTTTAATGTGATTTAATCAATGCAGTGATGCCTTTCTTTTGCATTGCATGAAGTGGCTGGGAACTAAAGTGCAACTTTAACCCCCCCCCCCCCCCCCGGTAATCCTCTCTAGCCTGGTCTAAGCAATAGAATCATCAAGGGGGTTGGTTATTAAAAGTTTTACACCATGTTTTGTATATAACAGAATACCACAGAGAGTGGTAATGTGAACAGTCATCGCAAGTCAATAGCCACGCAGGTCTGGAGGGTTCGTAGAGGCCTGCATTGATTTGCAAATTGGGCAGCTGTTTTCAGACAAATGACCAAAGCTTGTGCTGAACTCCGCCGTTCTCCTTAGTCTAGATCTAGACGTTGGTAGTTATTTGTTCAGAAAACTCTACATTCGCTCATGTACGCACCAGTACACATGCTCCCACTTTTCACAATCTCGAACTGCAGGTGGTAAGTATATACCTGTACATTGGTGGGTATGCGACACGCAAAGAATGAGTGAAGCGTTTTCCAAACAAACAAATAACTACTAAGTTCTAGATCTAGACTACCATTCTCCTTGCAAAGAGTCATTCAGATCCTGTGGCAAGCTTAGACATGATACTTCAAAACGTTCAACTCTGTATAATGCTAATAGCCTAAATCATGATGTAATTCAAACAATTTTACAAGATGAAAAAGCCAATTTACAAGGTCAATTAACTTATTTGTGAAATACATTAAAATATTCATGCAGTACATCAACTGATTTGTGAAATTGATTTATATCAAAGTAGGGCTGTTATAAATTATAGATAACGTCTTTATTGCTAGTCCTGTCGATAATCGCTTGTTTTTGCCACTTAGCGATATCAATAACCTTCACTCGTTATTGATAATACCTGCTATTATGTAGGGGCACAGTGATTTTCCGCCATTTCACAGAATTCACGAAAACGACCCTTTGAAAGTGGCTTATCAAAGAGAAAATCAGAGAAAAAAATATTTTTCCTCAAACTGCACAGAGCAGGAACTGAAATCATTCCAAAATCTCAACAAAATACTAACCACAAAACACGATCTCACCCCCACTTATAATATTATAGCGAAGTGGGGGTGAGATCATGACAATCCAAACGTGACTACACTCGACTACATTTGATCGAATAAAAAAACAGCACAAGCTCAATTTTAGCAAAGTACCAACTAACGTAGATGGCAGCTAGCACACAGCCGTGTGTTGCTGCCCTCTACGTTCAAAGATGTACAGCGCGATATCAAAATGGTGGATAGGTGAAAACGTTGACTGCTCAGAACGATGTCCATAAAGCCCCAAAATTATCTATAAAACTTCATCCAACCCTAAATTAATGAAAGGTGAGGATGTATTTTATGCTAAATATGTTTGTTAAAAGATGTTATGTAGTCATTTACATCCAATCAACGTGGATTTTAAAGCATTCTTAGTACAGTGGCAGATAAAAAGTTTGACCAACGCGAGTATGTGACATCGCTTTAATGCATAAAAACTGCGTACTGATTATGTTCTTTTGTCGATAGTTATCGATATCGGTAAGATATTTTTAGCATGATATCGACAGAGAATTTTCTCAACGATAACAGACCTATATCAAAGTGAAATTGATGATTTCTAACAAAATAAACTAATTTGCATATTGAAAATTTACGTAATAAGAATCAATAAAGATAAAGGTGCGCAATCACGCTTGAACTTCAACTTTTCTTCCAAAGTTGTTTCACAGGGCTTTTTATATATATTCAAATCAGCTTTTTTTCCATAAGATAAACAAAGTCACTGATCATTTGATGTAAACTATTCTCAATTTAAAATTGTCTTTTCTACTCATCCCACCACCCACCCACCAACAAAAGGAAATGAAGAATTAGGAATCTGCGCTATTTCCGTACACCACATAAATATAGTATCTAGGATACCAAGCTAATGTCAAAGCCTAACAAGTAGGCCCATATACTTTATCTTTTTCAATCATGTGAATATTACTCTATGTATTCATATTCATTCACGCAACCTCCATTTCTCAACATAATTTTCCATTTAGAAAACATTGTGCATACCACATGATCAGGACAATCGATCTTGATTAAGCCAAGCGTTAGTATTATCATTCCCGGTTGCAACAACGTCACACAATAAATTGCAATATAATTATCATTATTGTTTCATGCAAGGAAAGGTCTTTAAAATCATAGTAAATTGTTAACATAACTTGAAATTCATATCATTAGAAATGACATACACTATAGTTAGGTCAAAATGCGATGAAATGGGAATTCAAACTGTACTAAAAAGAGAGTAATGCTAAAAAAAGATGAATATCACCAACACTAATAGCAATATGTGGGCACTGACATTGATTACACCTTGGGGATGGACACCTAATGACAGAATACCTCACTTATTTTGCTAATTAATTAGTATTCAATCACTAATCATCGACTGGAATCGGTCAGGACTTATTCAAATAAAGTAACACTTGGTGGCCAATTATTAATTTTCATTGTTATAGTTGTATCCCCTGAACAGAGTTCGGAGGATATTATGGATTTTTGGCCTCGTAGCACTGCGTCCGCCGCCGCCGAAGAGATTTTCTTGTGAGCGCTCTATCAGTTACATTTCGATTGTTATAACTGTATTTATGATGGATTTTGTCTACTGTTTTGTTGGAAATGAGAAAAAATAAAACTGAACTGAAAACTGAAGTTGCATTTCTTCTCCGATTATCTTCAAATTTGGCATGAAGGTAGAGTATGGTATAGGGAAGCCGCCTATCGATTTTGGTGTGGGCGCAGACATCGTTGCCATGGTAACAAGAGTTTTTGTCTCGCCCACCAGAGGTGAAGGCGAGACTTAGAGATCCAAATGTCGTCTGTCCGTCACAAGCCTTGCAATATAGAGCTCACACAGAAATTTGACAAATAAATACAATCATTATGGCGACAATGACCCTGCCCACATTCTGCCTGTGGGTACCAAGTTTGATGACAATAATATGACGTAGCAGATCTCTAGGTCGTTTTGTGATCATCACCAAAACTGGATTGCTCTTTGAACCATTGTACTATAAAGTGCTGATCAGACATTTCAACCATGTACATGAATAAAATTATCTCTTCTATACATGGCAATCCCACATCCATTAGGGATCAATTTGAAATGAAGCATTCATTACAGCCTTGAAGCTGAGTGACATTGATTAAATATCCAATATAAAGAGCTAATCTACCCCCACATTAATACACTGAATGAGCCCCCCCCCACAAAAACATTAAATTGCTGGCAGGCCCACATTATCTGTAAAATAGTCACATATAGATAGTGAGTAAATGGGCAATTCTGATTAAAAGCACACTGAAATTGTATTTTCCCTGATATTGTAGATCCTTTAATAATGTGAAATTGTGTTGAAATCCTCTACAAATATTCATTACAATAAGCCCCCCCCCACTACCTCCATTAAGTAATGGTCTTCTAACTCCAGCATAATGGATAATGTAGCAACGAATGAAAATCTAATAACTGAGTGAGCACTGAGTGTCTTTTTTGCTCTTTCATCCCTTCAACGTGAGCAACATCGGTAATACATGTTTTGATGTGATTACTGAATACCGATGACTTTTTCTATGAACAGAAACAGCACTTGAGTTTTCACTTTTTCTATTTCATTCTCCAATGTAAGATGCCCTGTCACATCCTGGCGGGTAATCACTCGCAACAAAACTTTGAGCATGCTCAAAACTTTCCTCCGTGCAAATCGGACTCGCGTGCGCTTCTGCGGGCCACCTGCCAACCTCTGGGAATGAAAAATTGTATTCCATGATAAAAAAGGTGTATTGATCCCCAAAAAAGTGTATTTCAAAATGAAATATGTGGCGCACTCGCTCATCGCAGCTCTCAAGCTGCATACAAGCTAAAATGCGAACTGCTCTTGCAGATGAAAAAAAATTTAACATGTGTATATCTCACCCTGGTTTTAACAAAATGATTGAAAAAAAAACAAGTTACCTGAAATTACATTGATCTAATAACCATATTTGTGTAAGTTTTATGAAATAGAGACATACAGAGACGATTTTCTCAATAAATTACGATTTAAAAAAAAAAATATTTTTTACAAAAACATTTTTAAAACAAAAAAATGTACTGCTGTATTTTGGTTGCAAAAACGTACTAAATATGCCAAAAACGTACTGGTTGGCAGGTCTGGCCATTGCGTGTGAGATTCATGCAAGATACTGTCAATGCGGGTGACATGTGGGTTGCAAAAATCATCATCCACAAGTCACACGGAATTATGTTGTTTAGGCCTGTCACTCTAACAAACATTGTTTAAGAAATAACAGGCTAGATAGGAGAGACAGAGAGAGAGAGAGAGAAAGGAGGAGACATGGATATCATATGTAGTCTTGGGATATATCCCTTTTCCAATTAAAATATTAAGTAGAGTGCAAAGGAAACAAACAAAAAAAGAAAATAGAGCATATAAAGAGAAGTACGATGGGGTCCTCAGGTCTGCGCATCTAACAATTTGAGTTAAGATTAAACATGAATTTCTTTTTATTTCAAAAAATCTTTCAGTTGATATTTATAATGTTCCTTACATCATTATGAGTAAGTGTACCAAATATCTCATAAAAATTGAAAGAAATCATAGGAATTTCTTGGAAAAAACGTCGGGCAGTCATTGTCAGATTGAACAAAAAATGGCACCCCATGTCTGTGCACCCCATTCACTTTGCACACAATTCGGGGAATTTGATGAGAAAGGCTGCATTTTGAGGCCGTCAAATGAAATGCCCTAAATTCATTATTTTTCCACCGTTTTGAATCAGATTATTTAATGAATATCTGTATATGTATTGCATGTGTAAAGTCTGTGTTTGTTGCATATCTTCTCTTACGAGAATCTCGCAGACTTGGGGACCACCATCATACTTCTCTTTATATGCTCTATTTATTTTCTTTTTTTGTTTGTTTCCTTTGCCATCCTATGGTAACTTTCATGAAATCCTTGATTTTTTAATAGTTGGTGATCAGCGTTACCATGGTAATTACCATTGGATAACAAAGCTACCATAATAATAACTTTTATGCAATGGGGCCCTTGCGAGCAAACAAAATTATTTTTGACACAACTATGTCAGTTACATTGATTGAAGGGCATAGAACAACATTTTCCCCTCATCCATGAATACGCACACTATTTCAGTGTTGTCAGCATGAAGCGCTCCGTAAATCTAAAGCAGGCTAAGTATGAACGCACCATGAGAGAGCTAATCTCTCCCAATCTTCCAAGCTTTGGGGGTGATAGATGCCTAAACGATGGCATCCAATTTCCTCCAAAAGAGGCTGATATTAATGGCTTCCCTTTTATTGTTTACATAACGAGATGGTTGTTTAGATCATCCTAATAAACACAGCCAGATCGTGAAACAGATACTCCACAAAGCTCCAGGATTCTTCCAGTTAATCTAATATGCTTTTCACACTGCATTTCCTTAACCCCATACTATCCTTAACCCGGACTACCCTTAACCCCATACTATCTTTTTTTTTAATTCACACTGTCTTTCTTAACCCCATACTATCTGCTAAATCATGGTTAATGCCTTAACCCCGGACTATCCCTCAGCTCATGAATATTGATGATTTTACGTACCATACAGAGCGCGATTAACGTGCAATTCGACTTCTGTGTTTGGATAATGCTTAGCCCCACTTTCCTTAGCCCTGTTTCGTTTTCACACTGCATCTCTTAGCACCGCAATGATGGTGCTAGCACCACAATAAGCCAGCTAACCCTGCTTTTTTACAGGGCCAGATAGTACCATACTATTTACCGTGCTAGCCCACTTTGCTAAAACGTAGTGTGAAAACGAAGTGGGCTAAGCTTAACCCCGGGAAATTGATGGGTCTAAGACCCCCCCCCCCCTTAGCCCACAAATTTCCCGGGGTTATGGAAAAAAAAGTGAAGTGTGAAAAGCATATAAGAGACTTTGGAGTCATTTAAGAATTCTTAAGCATGCCTTGATTTATATCCATATGGGATTCAAATATTGAAATTAGATTACTAGGTTAGGGTATGAGTTTGATCAGCCTATATTTAAATGGCTTTTTAATGTGCATTAAAACGTAAATCTATGCCAAATTGATTTTCATGGAAATAGAGAAATCTGTGCGCTCTCTCTCTCCCAACTATCGCTCCCTATCTTTCTCTCTCTCTCTACAATTAAGCATATATCTCTCGATGTCTCATCTATCTACATCTCTCACCCTCTCCCCTCTTTCTGTATTTTACTCTCCCCTCTCCCTGTCTTTCTCTCTCCTTATCTTACTTCCCTGTGCTTCATTTCTCCATTTGGCCCCTTTTAGGGGAGTTGGGAAGTATCCTGGAAGTAAGTAAGTAAGTATAAGTGAGTAAATAAGTAAGTAATTAAATAAGTAAGTGAGTAAATAAGTGAGTAAATGAGTAAGTAAGTAAGAATATGTGGCTAAACCCTGCTAACTAGAGTGCATGAGAAGAGATTAAAGTTAACTTCCAAACAGTTGTAGGGACTAGATGATCTTGAAAACAATATTGTGCAAAAGAGAACAAACCCCTAGCTCTGAAAGACACACCAAAGCAGGGTCACATTATTGTAGACAAATTCAATCTAGAAATTTTCAATCATTCTAGTATGCACCCTAATGCAATTGCCATTGCACGCCAAAGATGAATGAAAATCCAAAGGGTAAAATTCAATCATTTACATTTGTTTAAAAGCTCTTAAAGCTTACAGAACAGAGTGTATAGTTTTGGTAAATCCACCAAAATGCACCTATCACTATTCCAATTCATTGCTAGCTAATATGAATGGATATGCCCTATAACAGTTATGATGTGGAGGATATGAAATGAAAATGTGTTTTACAGGATAAATTTTGCGATTTTACATGGAAATTTAACCTGATCGGGTCACCCGATCAAATTAAAATATCTGTGTGTTTTTGTCTTTCAATTAAATCCTATTCCAAATCATGGAATGGGCTGAAACTTTCAAGATATGTTCTTTGTCTATACTTTTGGATATATAATCACTAGATTTATAAGATAAGTGCTTGAATGCCCATTTTTTAAATTTAAAACAAGCATCGCCGAGAGAGGGCGCTATATATCCAAGATTTGAATATTTGAAATTTTCTCAGAGAAGTGCAGTTGGAAAAATATCTAACGGTCTCTACGCTTCAGTAAGACTGTCATATTAGATGATATTCGATTATCAATCACATTATTGACCCTTTACCAAAGCTATATACAGGCTTTAACATTTTTTGTTTTTTATATTTCTGATTTGCAATCAGTTGTAGAAATAATAATGACAATAGTCTGCTTTCGTATGGTGTTCAATACAACAGAAAACTAAGTCTTTCAGCACTTTATCCTGGCTTGCCCACACACATTGTATGCACTTTCTCCACTCCCTGGGGAACATTTTACAAGAGTTTTCAAACTCAGTAGGTATGCATACGAGGCCTCGCACCCTACCAGTTACTTTGTAAGCACCTGGGTGGAGAGTAGCAAAGTGAAGATTAACATCTTGCCAAAGGATAATAGGCTGGATTTGAACACACGACCCTCTGATTACAAGTCGAGAGTCAGAATTGCTATACACCAAAACCCTCCACAAATTCAAGCCAGAGAGTGAATCCTAGTTTCAGATGTCATATCGGTAACATCCTTTAACATTTTACAAGATGGATTAAAATCAAAAGAGCTAAACTACATCATTCATATTTTTCCAAAGCTCAAAAGCATGAATTGCATCCTAAAACATGATAAGAGCAAGAAATGACTTTTCAGAGATGTCAGGTGAAACAAATTTGTTCAACATCGCTTAAAACATTTAAAACATCTTAGAAATCATTTCAATGAGATGGATAAAATTCCAGACATTTAACTCCTCTCCGAACCATTTTTTCAAAAGCTCAAAATATTTGTTTATGTATTTCTGACCAACAACCACTGGCAGACCAAAAAGCACCATAAGTCTTCTTGATGTTAAGTCAGATGAATATGTTGAACCTCCTTTTAAAACAAACACCACATTAAAGATTTTCAAAGAAGAATGATATTCAAGAGTCTAAACTGCTTCCTGATTTTTTTTTTTGAAAAGCTAAAAACATTTGTTGGTACCAGTAACCTCCAATAAGTAGTATAGATGAGATAAAAGCACCCAAAAAAAAATTCGCAATGACAAATCAAAGAAATTTGTCAAACAACTAAGACAGACAATATGGTAATGAGATGAATAAAAGTTCAAAGACTTAAAACAATTTCCTGCACATTTTGCAAAAAAATGCAAATTTATATCGTTTGCTGGCATCACTAACCTCCAAAAACTGGTAGAGATAAAAGCACAAAATGATTATCCTAATGTAGATGTCTGTGACGGAAATTTGTTGAACATCCTTTAAAACAATGGCACACAATAATAAAGATTTTCCTGATTTAACACAATTCCTAGATTCCTCCTCTCAAGATATTCTCCAGCACACGTGTGCATACCTGGCTTGGGCAGAGTTCGGCTAATATCGCATTGACTTTTTGGGGGGAACGACAATCGGGTATCATTTGCCCGAAAAACTGTGAACTCCCGACATTAAAAGGGCGCTGTGACACTGAGAGCTTCGCCACCCCGGTGCAATAATGTGGAATGGAGTGAAACAAGAGTGACTGGCCGCACTAATCTTGCTCCTACCGCTCACTTCTCTCACTCTCATCATCTCTTATCTTCATGGAATGCGGATGGAGAGGGAGAGAGAGGGGGGAGAGAGGGAGAAATATGATCACTGTCAAGATCTGACTTTTCTTACATCTGTAAAGCAGAGGTGGTTGACTGGAAGCTATACAGAAATCTTCGCCGGGCTTCATTTGGCGAACGTCCGAGACTTTAATAGGGTGATATCAATAACCCTCTTCCTCGCCTCACCTTTTTTTCCTACCGGTAAACCGATGGAGCGTCCGAGCAGACAAACCCGGGCAGTGTTTCATGGAGTGATTTGTCAGTGATATTCATTGCCAATTGTTATAAGCTACTGAAAGGCTTGCATTTGATTGGCTTAGAGTTAATTAGTCAGTGAAATACTGCCCAGGCTGCGTGCAGAAGATCTCCATGAATTGACCAATCCATTCATTATCCAGAGGGGGTTAATGTATAATGAGGGATAGAGTTCAATCTTAATTTGGGAGATATTAATATCTTTCGACCTTAACGACCTTCCATCTTAATGTCTTTCCAAAAAACTGATTATCCTGCAGGATTGAATAGAAAAGCAATTACAACAGCTTTCAGTGTGCTGGCCAATCAATGAAATTTCCTTCCATATGACAAAAGAATAAATCACTTTTCATTCATAAATATGAGAGTAAATAATAAAAATTACCATTATAGAAAGAAAAAGCACAGCAACATTAAAAAGAAAAGATAATATGATTATTTTCTAGACAACAGGATATGTCTGTCCACAATATGTGCTAGTCTGTACTCAACATGTACATACTGTGTTGTCCTAACAGCTCCTACCGTTGCTCAATGTTGCTTGTTTTTCTGTAATTATATGGACGAGTCAATACTAGACTAATTTAGGGTCTGTTAACAACAGCACAATTGACCTTTAAAGATCTGCCTCCAATATAGAAAGAACAATAAGATACCGCTGAAAATAGCTTCGAAGGATGTTTTTTCTGTCTCATGATAGGAGGAATTAAACGATCACTCTGCCATATACACACCATGTAAAGAAGAAAGTCTGGGTGCCAATTAGACAGTATTTCTTGATTTCTGTAGCAATGTAGGGGTTCTCCAGGATAAACTGTCAAAATGAAATTTACGCCAAAGTTGACTCTGTTTTGACTTGGAATTGACAGATTTCCACTTGTTTAGAGTCAAAGTGACTAGTTTCTGAGTTGTTTTGACTCGCATTGAGTGACGTTCACCTCATGTAACACCATTCCAAGTCAAATGATTTGAAATCTGAGTGCCTTTAACTTGGAATTCCATTGACTCCAATCTGGGTCAAATTTGACTCCATCAAAATAAGTGTAGAGAGCTCCAATGAAGAGGATAAAACTAGGAAGTAAAAAAAAATGAATGAATCGAAAGTAGGCCTATATATAATGTTGCATGCCATCTGAAAGCGGATATTACGCTATTACGAATTGGTGTTACAATCAGTCAAAGTTTGAATTCCTCTCTTGCCACACACCCGACTCAAATTCTGACTGCCATGATAGAAATATAGATACTTTTGGTCTTTATTCATGAGCGTAACACTTCCCTTATATTGCTTGACACATCCAAACAAAGTCAGTGGAAATGTTATGCAGATAAAAGTAAAGCATGCATCAGAATAATGAGTTTTCCTGTCATACACAAGGAAGCATGTTTGCACACAAAGCACATGGAAGGACGTTTGACTTTACAGAGCGCCATTCCTCAGGGAACAATTCTACCAATCTTCTCTTAATTACTTTTTTTTCCTCCACATTCTCTTTGATGTAACATCCTATATTTATGATGACAATCATCTCCCTGGTATATCTTGCCTTGGATACCATCTCGATAAAGAAATAAAACATGAGCCCCATTTCTAGTTCATCAAATCATACTAGCAAGAATGTCGCACCTTATTTGATCAGAAAGCGGAATGGTTGTCAGTTCTGTTTGCTGAACGACCAGGGAAGGGTGCCATGAATCATCTTCTCAGTGATTTTTCACTCACTAATTTGCTCTGAGCCTATCAGATCCCAGGATTTCGGTAGCTTGTAAAAGTTCTCTGTGCAAACCTCAGACGAGTGAGGCTGCGTGAAATGTGTGACATTCTCCCGACTGTCATGTATTGAACATGTGATCATTGTTGAGAGATTCAATGTTACACTCACATTGTAACTGGAGATAATTTTTTTTCAAACAAGTTCTTGATACAAGTAGGGAACGTGAAATTTATAAATAACAGCAAATGGTGTTCAAGTAACAACAGTTATGTGTAATATAACACAAATATGTGATGATAATAATAATATAGGGTATTTATATTGCGCACATATCCACCTTGTTAGGTGCTCAAGGCGTTCCTATATTACCCGGCTAAGCTAAGCGTTCAGAGCGCACACAGCTTCTTAAGGAATTACTTCCTACCGGTACCCATTTACCTCACCTGGGTTGAGTGCAGCACATTGTGGATCAGTTTCTTACTGAAGGAAATTATGCCATGGTTGGGATTCGAACCCACAACCCTCTGTTTCAAAGTCCAGAGACTAATCCACTGGGCCACAATGCTCCACATGTACAACCACAGCATGAATTCAAATACTGGATTACAATGCTTGGTGTGGTCATCTGCAAGCACTGGTAGATTTAACACCACAACATAAGACCCAAACTCTCAGAGAAAGCTTTTTTTTTAATATGCTGACAAAGCCCTGATGGGGGATTGGCAAGAAATTAACACTCAATTGGAAATCTATATCTAGCATCCCTACTTCAACCATACACTGCAAAATGCTGGTGTTAATTTAACACCAGCCTGGTATCTATATCATTCCACACCAGAGAGGTGTCAAAAGTAAAACACCGGTTTGGCATTAGGTTAACACCAATTAATGTTAAACCAATATTGGTCTAATTCTTAACTGGTGTTGTTTAAACACCTCTCTGGTGTGGACCGATATAGATACCAGGCTGGTGTTAAATGAACACCTGCGTATTTGTAGTGCTTATGTCTTGCAATTAATCTGCTAATTTGCGATTGATTTCTTTCTATTTCTTTCAACAAGGAGTGTTATCTCATTAATTGCTACAGCTAAAATTGATATATCAATTGTAAATTTTGTGAAAGATGTAATTGATTCCAAATATTTTCTTGTAACACCCCCCTAAGAAGCCTCAATGCAAAGGAACTCGGAAAGGTTGAGTGGGTGTCCTATTTACTTTGGTTACACATGAGATCCCATCATGTAATGAAGAGACTACTCTATCAGAGGCTTTGACCCCGTTCTCATCTACTTTATTGAACCGGTTTCCCCGAAGCCACTTCGAAACACCAGTTTAAGATTGCTTCGCTAGCGTTCTCATCTTAGCCTCCCGAACTGGCTTCCGAAACCGATCAGTGTAAAGCAATCTCAATGCTTTAGAAATGCTCTCAGTGGGGTCATGTTACGTGTGAAAGAGCCGCAGCATATAGGCATAACACGCAGCATACACCGAGTAGCGCACCCAAAATGCACACACAAATCGCACCTCCATGCAACATGCAAAGATATCTTTCCAAAGAACAGTTATCAACAGTTTAACGAGGCAGAGCGGTCTCAAAAACCATTTCCCATGGTGGATTTCCAAACTGGTTTGGTAGACCACTGAAGATCGCTTCAAAGACCGCTTTGACTTTCACATGGCACGTTAAAGTGGATTCCACAAAACTTGTTTTAAGAAAGCAGATGAGAACGGGTCCTAATAGATGATTTATTTGCCATGTTCATAAGGTAGGTACCTGTAAAATTCAATTTAAGAGTTCAGGGCTGGTATTCAATTTGATACATAATTTTAAGTATCCTACTCAGTATTTTGCTTGAATAAAATACTTATCCATCTTCAGTATTCAATGACATTTTTTGGCTAAGTCCTTTGCTTTAATCCAAGTTAGCCTCCTACCAGACTTAAGTCTGGCTCGCGCGCAGTTTACAAACGTGATGTGCGCAGTTATACATTCTGCGCACAGATGAACACATACATTGCGCGTTATTTGGCTCAAAAGTTTATGATGTCGCAATGGATATTAGTAAGTATTTAACTTAAATTTGACTTGATAAAGTAAAATACTGATCTGAATACGAGTTGAAGCATTTTCCTTAGCCAAGATAAGTGCTGAGTAAAATGTTTACAAAATCAATGTTTTCAATTGAATGCCGGCCCTGTGTGCCAAGTAAAACTGGCACAGCTCAAGGTAATCTTCTAAAGATATGAAACCATTATGCCCGAGACTGCCTTCATCTTGTTGGGGAATGTTGTCCTTCCTAGCAGCCTACCATTGGGCATACAGAACAAAAGGACAGCGAGACACGATTGCAAGTGGCAAAATAAGCAGATTTGAATCGGAACAAAGGGAAGTAGAAGCAATTTCCGCCGACAAGGACTACTACACGCTCTGAAGGGGACTTCTGTGTTTGCAGTTATTCAATTATACTCGCAATGCCAAAAGAAAATCAATATGAGCAAAATGCCAGCTAAATGTTAGCTGATGCTTAAGGGCACAGGACAAGGAGAAGTTGGGGTTGTATCGATACAATGTTACATTACATTCATAAAAGATGTTTTCACACCGGTCTGATCATGAAATATCTGTTAATCGTGAGAACTTGCTCAGACAACAAAATATCCGATGTTGCCTTTGGACAATCACACCTGCCGGCACCAGACTGAATTTCTTAAAGTTATGAGCCAGCACCGAAACTCTTGTGTAATGCTGTACAAATGATGCACATTAAACTTGTCTCACATGTCTTCCTAATTTCTTGGATTAAAGAATCATGACTAAATACATGCCACAATGGATCCTACAGCAAGTCCCTCTTATTTTGAAACATACCATCAATTTGCCTGTGTTGACTTTTTCAAGAGTATTTCTGGTTCTTTGTATTTCACACTGGAAAAACAAACACCTGGTATCTTCTAAAATGGTTCCATCACATTTGCTCTGGCAAATTCCACACACTTGACACTCTAACTTCAAACCTAAATTTCATGCTACACCCTACCCAAACCTAGCCCTACACATAACATAAAATCCCATTGCTACCTTTACCCCAACCCTATCTATATCTTAGACGAACTGAAGCCAAAAGCAAATGTAATGTCACCGGTAAAATCATACAAAAATGCCTGGGGAGAGTTTCATAAAACTTTATAGTCAGTGATTTCCACTGACTTTTGTTATAAGCTACTGAAATCTTCGCATCTGATTGGCTCAGAGCTAATTGGACAGTGAAACATCAATGGAAATAGCTGGATTTATAAAGCGCCTTTTGCCTGAGGATACAAAGCGCTGCTATCATTACCCCGGCTTTAGCTTGAGGTACCATCACTGGCACTCAGTGCATGCAAGGAATTACTCCTGCCGCATACACGAAATGCTGCCCAGGTATTGTTGATGACTGGGATGGTGTAGAAGGACCCAAAAAGAAGTGAAGGACGTACACGACTGGGGACGGGTAACAGATTTATCAGGACTTATGCTGCCTTCCATTCAGTCTTTTCTTCGTAATCTTCATATTAAACGTGGTGCTCTTTGCGATTAATCTTGATAAAATCAAGAAACCCCCATCTCCACCATCGCAAGAATAAGAGAGATTCTTGCTCGAGCGAAGTATCGATGCATTATGGTCTGACGCCGTGAAATAAATAATTCTGAGTGCGTCTGCTCCTGCAAATTAGCGGGATAATTTGTAAAATAGCGCGCTATTTTTTTGCAAATAATCCCAAGTTGACTTCGGATTGCAATCTCGAGATTGATCCTGCGATAATTGCGTCTCCATTACAAATAATCTCCAGATCAGATCAGGATAACTTGCCAGATCAGAAATAGCATGCTAATTTGAAAACTCGATATTGACATTACAAATTACAATTGAAGAAAATATGAATACTGTTAAAAACTGGTGGAAGTAATATAGTTCCAAATAACAAGGGTGAGGAAAAAAATGGTAATACATATGAAAAAATAGAAAAAATTAAGAAAAAAAATAGAAAAAATTAAGAGCAGCAGCACAATAAGGAGTTTAAGGATGTTTTTATTGAATTCCGACCTAACACATTTCTGCTTCGCAGAAAAAAAGACATTTTTCCCTGAAGAAAATATTCTTGCATTACTGTCAGGTAAATTGTTAGGGCTTCATCACATCATTTGCTATCATTACATGAAGTACGACTAGCCTTTATCTTCTTGATATATTGATTACTAGGAGTCCATATCAAACGGAAACCAAAAATCTAATTGGAAGAATGAGAAAAAATCTTTTTAGTTTGATCTCAGAAAAACAATATGAACAAAGGAGGCTTTGCGAGAAACTAATTTACTACTGACAATCAATTCTGGCTATTGATTTTACAATTGCAGAAAAGTATTCGAATTCAAATTGGCAAATTATGAAGACTTGTGATTGAATTTGGGACCTAAAATTGAATTACAACAAGAGAAATTGTCTCTCAAAGACCGTAAGAACATACCATTCTTGTCCAAATGTTGAGTTTAGGGGGTAGTCCTTTTCCGGATGAAAAGTACACAGTATATGAAGCCTCTATCAGGGAGTTCCTTACCATGGAAACTTTCAGAAATCAGTGGGGCTTGTAACACAGAGCTTAGCAATGATCGTAGAACATTTTTCTACGATTGATTCCATTGACTACAATGCACAATCAATCGTGAAAATCAAGTGTACGATTTATCGCTACTCTTTGTTTTACAGGACCCAGAAGCGTCTTTCATTGCGGAATCCCAAAGTGAAAGATGATATGGAAGAATTAGAAATCAGGATTAAAAAAAAAGAGTGATACAACATAGTGGTTGAATGTGAGTACTTGGATTATGGCAGGCAGTGTCGTAAGCAAGATGTTTGTTGTAAAGAGGAAATAGGGCCCCCGTTCAATATGGCAAGTGCAAGTGTTATAAGTGCAATTCAAAGTCACACTTAAATCTTAGTGAACCCCCCCCCACCACCACCCAGCTGATTATCACTAATAAAATGATTAAAAGGGCAAACTGGTATAAAAACCCTTGACTCATACAGTACATGTCACTGCTGACCTAAAATAACTGCAATTCTACATTACCGTCTCCTAAACATTACAATAAAGTCTGTGTTTGTAGACTAGTAGCAAAGTGCATGGAGCCAGTGCACAAAGGATAGAGAGATGATAATTCCGAGATAAGTTTCCATTGCTGTGAGCAATTCACCATCTACAATCAAAAGATCTTTGCAGTCTACCTGATTCCTCCTAATTCTCGTAAGTTTAAACTTCCCCTCAGAAGTGGAATAGAGTATTACGATGACGCTGCTTGTAATTCTACACTGGCAGTGCAAGGTTTTAAGGTTAAAAGGTTCATGGGGATTTTTTTTCTCTTCCGCTTCTAAAGTATGAAAATGAAGAGGGAAACAAGAAGAGACCTTACTTGATAGCTTTTTTTTCATGATTTTTCAAGAAATTTCTGAAAAGCATCCAAGAAATTTCTTCCTACCAGTTCCCATTCACTTCACCTGGGTGGAGTGCAGCACAATATGGGTAAATTCTAGCCAGAGGAATACATGACATGGCTTGGAATCAAACCCACGTCCCTCAGATTGAAAGACAAGACTCATAACCACTCGACCATGGCGCCCCTGTACTGCAGTGTATCTGTATCTTATCATTCAAGACTACACTGCAAAGAGTGTTGCATTGTGGGTTAGGAACCTGACCAGATATGAGCAGTTGAGGACTGGAGGTAGTGACTAGGCTGGTGGCTTGTTGCTTTAAAACAGACGCTAATCCTCGTGCCACACCCCAATGCGTTATTACACCCGAGACTTTAAATGTACACCCAAAGTGTTCAAATTCGAACTAAATGTATTAAATTCATACAGACAAAGCCAGGTGATTGCCATAATAAAGCAAATTTGAAACAGGTCTACGTAAATCGATGTGATCCTCCATGATGATTAACACAACACTTTGTACTTGAATCCAAACATAATAATAATAATAATTATCTGCTTATCTGCTTTTATATACACTTAATAGTAATACATCAGAACGAGATGTCTACGCGCTTTACAGTCTGTATATTATTCCCCCGGTCATCGGATTCAATCAGTCATTCCCGCACACAATGTATGCACATTCTCCACTCCTTGGGGAGTATTCCAGTCAGTCACCGGTGAGGCGCGCACGACTTTCACATCCTACCGAGTACCCATTGAGCACCTGGGTCGAGAGTAGCAAAGTGTGGATTAACGCCCTTGCCAAAGGACGCCAGGCTGCGGTGGGATGTGAACACATGGCCCTTGGTTAACAAAGCGAGAGTCAGGACCACTACACCACGGCTCCTCCACAAACATAAAATCTTACTCTGATACTAATCTTAATCCATATCCTTGTATCTTCATGAAAAATTTTAAAAACTCAAACTAAAATCAATATCAAAAGCAAAATCATATTCCCTAGTACACATACATGAATCTCTAGAAAAATTAATAAGAGCATTATTACTATTAGGTCAGCATAGTGGTTCTGATTCAATCTACTTAAAGGACAAGTCCACCCCAGAAAAATGTTGATTTGAATAAATAGAGAAAAATGAAAAATAGCAAAACACTGAATATTTCATTAAAATCGGATGTAAACTGAGAAAGTTAAGACAGTTTAAAGTTTTTCCTATTTTTCAAAAAAAATTGGTATGCACGACTCAAATGAGATAGTTGGTGATGTCCCTCACTCACTATTTCTTTTGTTTTTTTTATCGTTGAATTATACAATATTTCATTTTTTATATATTTGACAATAAGGACCAACTTAACTGAATCATGTAGTATTAAACAATACTCATTCCACATGTTCAGGAAGGAATTAATCGTTGTTTCACTCGATAATGAGGAGAAAAATAGAATATTCCCTATTTCATATAATAAAATACAAATGAAATAGTGAGTGGATGACCTCATCAGTCTCCTCATTTGCATCTATCCACCAGGATGTGCATATAACTGTTTTGTGAAATTAAGCAAAACTTTAAAATGTCATAACCTTCTTATTTAACATCCCATTTTGATGAAATTTTCAGTGTTATGCTTGTTGGATTTTTCTCTTTTTATTCAAATCAACTTTTTGTTGGGGTGGACTTGTCCTTTAATCAGAGGGCCATCAGTCCAAATCTCACCTTATGACAAAGTCAAATTCTTTCAGCCAAAATGTTACAAAATACCTTCATCCACTTTGTGGATACATCGCTTCAGCACCTCACGACTCTGATTTTATAATAAAAACAAGAAAAGAGGAAGATGTCCTGTTTTTTTTTTCATCCTTTCTTCGGGTCCCTCCTTTGATCATCCATTACCTTATGGGCAAAATCAACAAATTACTTTCCGACCATGCATTAGATTAATTGCAAATATTGCTTTAATCTCGTTAGCATTGTCCATATCAGGGAAAAAACAGAAAATGCTATTTTCCATCTAGAACAGAGGAGAGGTCAGAATATTTCAGTTCATAACAAGTGTTAAAGGGTGTGATTTCTTGGTACTATGACAAAAAGAGATGAGGGGTTATGTTTTATTACTGTAATTGTAAAGTATTGATAACATGATATGTATTGGAAAAGCGCTTAGAGATACTATCCACATATGTATTTGAGTGCTAAAAAAAATGGAATATTATGGTCATTATTAAAACATCATATATATTATTGTCATTATTACTACATTCTATGCAGGTCAAATACCCCCCCCCCCTCCCTTACCCTGTCTCCTACCCCCCCCCCTTACAATCAATACATAGAATCTATCAAGTTGTGTTCACTGACCACCATGAATTAAACATTCTCTCTTGGAAGCCAGCCACTCTACCACCTTCCAATCAATACTTTATCACATCTACACCTGATCAACAAAAGAGATACAAAAATTACAAGTGCATGCTCCAATAGCCTCTTTGCTCAGCAGGGGATCCTTTGTTTTACGACACTCACGCACGCGTACCCTCCGCCCACTCCTCACCCCCACGATCATGCCCAAGACCCGATCTTCATCACGAAAATTGCCTTTTTAACAATTCACAAGAAGTACTTTGGATCTGGTAAAGGTCATCCGCAAAGCTTGCATCATCATCATCATCGCTTTCCGTGAAGCTCGTCACCAACCCGGCACGATGAGAGTTGACATTATTAATATCCTCTCCCCGGAATCTATGGATATAATCACGCCGGCATTAGCACCACGGCTGAGCACAAAGTCGGCGGGGGCAAATTTGTCTCCGGAATTTATTGTGTTTTGATGAATTTGGACGGCCGGTCTGGCGGCAGATGCGGCTGATGATGAAGTTTGTCAAAGGTCACATCCAGTTCCAAGGGCCAGGGTTGGTGAGGATAACTAAGTTTAATTAATGGCTAGATTATATCATAAAAAACTTAACATGCAACTCATACATTGAATTGTGAATGGGTACCAAAACACTGAAGAACACTGAATGTAGTAAACCATTATTCACCTTTCCAACAATAATATTTGCACAAACTATATGCCCAACTGTGGAATGAAGTACATCGATGGCCATTTAAGACAGGTTGACTGTTAAGGTCTCACAATCTCTCAAGTATCAAAAAGGGAAATTTTATTCTTAGAAAGCATGATTAAGAAAACTGGGTCAATGGAGGCATCATTAGTCAAAGTCACAACGGTTTGCGATCAAATTTGGTGGTGAATCTAGCACGGAAAGTGGTACCATACCATGTATACAGGTCAAACACAATGCTAATGGAATAAACATTAGAAGGTGAAGAGTCCATGGGCACATAAATTAGGCGCAATTCAATTGTTTAAAAAAAGCAAGGTCTCGGACAAAATAATGATTATCGTGTGAAAATGCTCATATATTCATCTTTTTTTTTCTTTTAATGTTACAAAACAAAAGTTTTAAAGGTATTGAATAAATCATGACTAGAAGTGATATGTCCCTTGCCCATTTTTCTTCCCCCTTTCCTTTTATTATATTTTAAGCAATATAAGTGACATCACTTTTAAATAATGAAGACCCGGTATTTCTATCATGGTTTTCATGAGCCTTTTCTTTTCCCCCGGCTGCTATTATTTCAAGCTTTCAGCTTACGATTGCTGGCCTCTGCATTTAAATTTACTTTTTATTGTTAACATGAATTATGTCTATATCTACTTAACTACTATACAATTGTCACCTTCGTAATTTGATCATTATGTATGTTTGATGTTATATCATTGTTATAAATTTTCAATTTTGATTATTAGTATGTAGCTTGGAATTTATTCAAATTAGTGTTTGAAGATTTTTTAAAGGAAAAAACAATACTGTTGAATGCCAAATAGTAAAATTCCATGTCATAATGCTTTTTTAATGATAAAAACCTATTTCACGATACCTTTTCAATGACATATCCTGTTTCATAATGCTTTTTAAATGATATAACCTATTTCATAATGTCTTTTCAATGACAAAACCTACTCTAAAATCTAAATGTAGTTTCTATCAGCTGTAAATTGTGATCAGTCAATGTGTCCGATTATCCTGGGGTGTGTTCATGCTTCCATTGCGTAGACAGAATCAGCGTTTTCAAACATCGTTTCAGAACGCTGATCGTAAACGTGGTTCTGGGAGTGCTATTTATGCTTAACTTTTCAGAGACGAAATCATGATCTCCAGCTGGTTTTGCATCGTAATATTCGTTGAACAGGGAAACGAGATCGAAATGGGAGGGCCTTTTTTCAAAAGTTTATTTTTTATGAGTGTTGTTATGGTCGACTATTATCTAAACATCGAAAAATTACTGATATTTTAGTAATTGCATGGAGTTACTTGACATAGAATTTCCATGATGGTTTATGAACAAGGTTCTGTTTATACTTCCCCAGAAAGCCTGAATCTGGTCAAACAACGTTTACAAACGAACCTTTTTGTGAGCTTACAATCAGCGTTTTGAAACATTTAAACAAAAGTAAGCATGGACGCAACCGTGTTTTAGACTAATCACGTATGGAAATGCAGATTCTGGCCTGAAAAGTGGAAGCAAAAACACAGCCTTGGTTTATCCGAACATAAGTAGGTAGCAGAATAGTCCCACATGTACTGAAATCTGTTGGCTCAGGGTAATTATTTGATCAATATACCACGATACAAAAACCCTCCTTTAGAACACATAAAGGCTTCATTAACTTCCTATTACTAACACAAGCTTTGTTGTCTAAATGTCCATCACCTCTGTCGACGACGGGGATGTGCTTTACATTATCACTCATTGTACATAAATTTGCCAGCCATGGTTCCCGGCAACATCTTAATTATCAGTTCCTGCGAGATGTTTTCAGCATTTCCAGTGGATAGGAAATGAAATATTTTCCTAGCATAGATTAGCATTTAGCAGAAGAGCCAGAAGAGGCGTCAATTATATTGACAAACAAAACATTAGTCCCCAAAATGAAAGGGACTTTGATGGGTACGCCCTCCCGGTATCCTTGCCCCATTGTTATTCTTTATCATTGACGTATGAAAACGTCATCGTTCTGATTCAGTGAATAGTCTCTTCATTATCTTCACCTTCTTCTAAAATTACACTACAATAATACGTAGCCAAGATAAGTAGCCAAGATGCTTTTTAAGCTGGTGGACACCGACTTTTCATATTCCCAGTGGCTTTGTGCGGGTCTTGAGGCTGTGCGATGTATGTTGACGAAAGCCTCATTTTCTGACGTCATGTAAAGCATCTTCATATCAGCAAAATGCAGCTCTACAATATGGAATATCTTTCACTTGACAATGAGAAGAAAATTAAAATATTTCATATAATAAAATACAAAAGAAATAGTGCGTGGATGACGTCATCTTTCACCTAATTTGTATACCAAACAGGATGTGCATATAACTGTTTTGTGAAAATAAGCGAAACTTTAAAATGTCAAACCTTTTTTATTTTACATCCGATTTTGATGAAGTTTTCAGTGTTATGCTTGTTGGATTTTTCTCTGTTTATTCAAAATCATTTCTGTTGGGGTGGACTTGTCCTTTAACTCCATGTATCCATCCTTTTCTTCTTTCATCCACCTTTTATTCTCTCTCCCTCCTATTCCATCTTCTTTCCTCGTCTCCATCATAAGTTTGTCCTCTTCCCCATCCCAACTTCTACCCCTTTCCTCTCCCTCCCCCTTATCTACCTTCTTCCACTCCTCCTACTTCCTTCCCTTCCTTCCTTCCTTTCTTCCTTCCTTCCTTTCTTCCTTCCATCATTTTCTCCTTCCGATCCCTACATCTACCCTTTCCTCTCTCCTAACCTCCCTTTATCCATCCCTTTCTTCTTTCATCCTTCCCCCACGCACTCCATCCTTTTCACTCTGCCTCCTTCATAGTTTTGTCTTCTTGTCCTTCCCAACCCTACTTCTACCCTTCCCCCTCTCCTTCCTCCATGTGTCCTTCACTTTCTTCTTTCATCCACCTTTCATTCCCTCTCCCTCCTATTCTATCTTCTTTCTTTAAATTTCCATAAATTTGTCTCCTTTCCCATCCCTAATTCTACCGAGTACCCCCTCCCCCTATCCACCATTTCTTTTTGCTCCCTTTTCGTTCCCCCTTCCCGATTTGCATCATCTTCTCCTCTCTTCTCCTTCCTATCCATATTTCTACCCTTCCCTCTCTCTTGTTACCTTTACCCACTGTTTCTCCTTTCATTCCTCTTTCATTCCATCCCTCCCTCTCATTTCATTGATTTCTCCTTCCCTCCTTTCTCATTACATCCATCATATTCTTGTCATCTTCTCCTCATCATCCTTACTGTTACCGTTCCCTCTCTCCTTCCTCCCTTTCTTCTTTCATCATCCCCTTCCAATTCCATCCTTTTCTCCTTTCCTCTCCTTCCCACTCCCCTCTGCTTTTCTTCGGACTCTTGTTCCCATCATCTATCTGCTCACTTATCTCCAAAGGGAGCCTGGTCATAATCGGCATATCAGACTCTTTCAAAAGCCAGATACACAGGTAAACACGAATGCTGACGATTAATCAAAATGTATCAACAATCCCGGTGCCGCCACCGTAAGTCTGAAAAATAAACCATCCTTCAAACGAATTCCTAAGCATGTCCTATCTTTCCCGATTGATAGATTTCTTTCTACTCTGGAAGAGGAGAGTGGTCAAATGGTTTACAAGTGGGAAGGTCTGATAGCAGTTAAAACATGCAAGCAAACAATCAACTGCTTGCTTGTCACTGAAGTATTCACCGTGAGGCAAATGACACATGCACAGATTTCCTTTCTTATTTTTTTTTCCAATCAGGAATGGACTTCTCAGTTGCAATGTGGTGCGGTTGGTTAGAATAAACAAATGGTTACAGTTTTAGACATATGACAAACCTTCATTAATTTCAAATTTCCAGGGGCATTTCATGGGAAAAAATGGACATTTTAACTTTGTATCAAAACAATACAATCAATGGGGTTGTAACTTTGCATAATGGGGGAGTATTGCTCTACAGGGTGACTAAAAAAAATGTTAAAAATCTGAAAATTCCTAGACATGGTAATGACGGTATATATACAGTTATGACACAAAAAATAATAATGGATTGCATTCTTTACAAAGTACTATCATTAAATTTGGCCCGAGTTTGGAAGCTGTAGTTGATGACTCTTTATAAACAAATATAATCCCGTCACCTACACATACCCCCATAATTATCAATAATAATAATAATAACATAGGGAATTTATATTGCGCACATATCCACCTTGTTAGGTGATCAAGGCGCTCCTATATTACCCGGCTAAGCTAAGCGTTCAGAGCGCACACAGCTTTTGAAGGAATTACTTCCTACCGGTACCCATTTACCTCACCTGGGTTGAGTGGATCAGTTTCTCGCTGAAGGAAATTATGCCATGGCTGGGATTCGAACCCATGACCCTCTGTTTCAAAGTCCAAAGACTAATCCACTGGGCCACAACGCCACAATAGCAGGACTTACATGTCCAATCAAAAGGTTGTGATGGTGATGGTTAAATATACAGAGCTGCCGACCTTTCATAATAACGAGTAGTATTCCAGAAGCTCAAAAGTCATAATTTTGACATGTAAAAATCATAATTTCATATGCATAATGCGGTACTATTGTAAATTTCTTTGAAAAGGTAATATAAAGAACAGTTTCTTAAAAAAAATGAATCCTCTAAGGCTCAGATTCAGAATCATTTCTGGTAGACTACTCTCTCTTTTGTGTAAATCAATGATAAATCCAAGAGGAAAAAAGACAAGATCGAGTCAGTATTTCATGAGATGATAACATTCAAAGCAATGTAAACAAAGATACACGATCATGCAAATAAAAAAAAAGAGCATCGTTGGCCCTTTTCAGATGAGTTCACTACTGCCCAGTGTAGTATAGTATTATATGTTAACATGCTTCTTTGCCCTGAAAAGTGTAATATAAAGGTCAAAGCATATTGGCATAATTTGACATGAAAATCAAAATAGTTGGCAGCTCTGAATATCATCCATCACATTTGTAGTTTTATGATAATTTATTAGTTTAGTGTTGGTTATGAAGGGGGACATGTCTGAACACCTAACTATTTAAGTTAAGATTAAACGTGAATTTCTTTTTATTTCACAGAATTTGTCAGTTTATAGTGTCCTTTATATTCTGAAGAGGTGTGCAAAAAATCTCATAAAAATTTCAAAGAAATATATGATTTTATGGCAAAAAAAAAGCTCGCCAGTCATTTTCAGAATGAACAAAAAAGTGGTGCCCATCTCTGCGCACCTGCTCACTTTACACACAATTTGGGTATTTTGATGAGAAAGGCTACATTTTGAGGCCATCACAATAGGGCCTAAATGCCCGAAATTCATGATTTTCCCACCATTTTGGATCAGATCTTTTGATAAATATTTGTCTACGCATTGCATGTGTTAAGTTTGTGGTCGCTGCATGTCTTCTTTATACTAGAATCGCGCAGATACGGGTATGCGTGTGCGCAGACTTAGGGGACCTTACCATACAATTCTGGTAAGATCACGAGTTTGTTAACTGCAGTAGATATGAACTCATTATGGGGTGATATGTTCATATCAATGGGTGCACTGCTCAAATCCCTGGAAGATATGTTTCAATCATTGGAGATCGAGTTCACATTATTTAATCGGTAGATCTGTGAACATGTTAAGTAGATGTGTTAACATCATCTGGTGATGCATGTGTTCACATTATTGGGTAATGTGTTCAAATCATTGGAAGATAAATTAAAATAATTGGAGATGTATTCATATTATTGGGAGATGTGTTCATACAATTAATGTGTTTACATCACTGGGCCACTGGAAGATGTGTTCACATAACTGGACAAAGTGATTAAAAGATGATTAAAAGGAAAAAATGATTAAAAGGAAATGAAGGACATTGGCACTATTCATGCTAAATGTATAACGTGAATTTCCCAGAAAAACTATAACACAGGAATACATATTTTTATGATATACTGATGAAAACAAATGATAAAGGGGCCATTCAGGGAGGATACTGGAACAAACATGCATTTACACACAAGACCAAAGAAACAATTAAATAAAAACTTGTCCAACAATTGCAAGTAGAATATATTGAGATTAGTTTACCATTTTCTCTCTCTCTCTCTCTCCCTCTCACTGTTATGTTTTGCTACATAGTGACACATTTCAAGGAATATATTGTAAGTTGAAGATAATCATTTTGTTGACCACTTAGAAATGACCTCATCATATGAAACAGACAAGACCCTCTACTGCTGTTGAAAAAAACATTTTATTCTAAACAAGATGCCAGGGGATATTGTGTTAAAGGATTTGTACATGAAATTGTAATGGCAGAGAATTTGACCATGTGCTGTAATTGGAAGAAAACGGGTATATCAGGATGAATTTCTAATAGCCTATTAAGACAGATGTAGATATCTGCTTTGCATTGCATTGTCACGTTATCTTATTCAACAGTGATTTAAATATCACAGAGATCGTCTTTCATCATCGTCATCAATCAACATTATCATCATCCATGTCGGTGTCTCCATAAACGACATCACCACCAACAACATCAACACCACCAACATCACCACCACCAACATCAACAACACAATTATTGTTGTTATAATTATCCCTACAGCTCTCACTACCACAACCATTACAACCACCATCATCACTAGTTGTACCAAAGATGTAACCATTACTTTCATTAGAACTGTCATTGCTACAGCCTTTAATTGAAATCATGAACAATTTACTATCACAATAATTACCAACACATTACAACTACTACAATCGTAGACTATAATTAGTCTGCTATGCAGACTCTGAATGGCTCATGAGGTGGGATCTCAGCGGGCGAAGTGCACTGCTGCTGGTTTGTGAAGCAAACCAGACTGAAAGGGTGAGCGAAGGCGATCCACAATCTGCAGCCATACTAGACCTACATGTCTCGTTGAATCAGCTGTGGTACACACACTGCAGATGTGGGTCTACAAGACTTGACTATAATAATCACTACAACCGTCACCACTTTACACCACCCTCATCACCATCGTCATCATCATCAACTTCTTCATCACCATCATCATCAACATCATATTCACCACCATCACCATTATCATCACAATCATCACCATCACCACATCATCATCACCACCATCACTATCATCATCACCGTCATCATCACCATCATTATCATCACCATCATCATCATCATCACCATCATTATCATCACCATCATTATCATCACCATCATCATCACCATCATTATCATCATCATCAGCTTCATCATCACCATCATCATCATCACCATCATCATCACCATCATTATCATCATCATCACCGTCATCATCACCATCATTATCATCATCATCATCATCATCATCATCATTATCATCACCATCATCATCATCACCATCATTATCATCACCATCATCATCAACATCATCCCCATCATCAATACCATCACCACCATCATCTTCAATATCACCAACACCATCCTCCATCATCTACATCAAAATTCTCCTACCTTTCCAAGGCTGGTGTACTTGACCGCCATGGCCTGCTGGGTCAAGACTCTCTGCCAGGACCTCTTCAGCTTGACCGAAGGAGCACGGAACACGATGGACCCCTTGTGGCAGGCCGCATCATGACCCCCAGATGAGAGCACAGGAGTAATGTGAAACTCACGAGCTATAACGGTGCAGAGAAATAAATTAAATAATTTTTTTCATATTTTAAAAGCACAATTTTTATGATGGTATATGCATGATAAACTGTGCAATAGTGTACATAGTAAGAGTTTGCATGTTTAAGGGGATAACCTAGATAAGTAATTTTATTTTTTGTTATCCCCTCCACTGCTTTATAATATGCTTACTTTGTACACTTTCATTTTGATTGTGGAAATTCAATAAATTCATTCATTCATTTAATTCATTCAATTCATACATTCACTCACTCATTCATTCAATTAAGTTAAATTCAATTCAATTAGTTAAAGGTCAAGTCCACCTCAGAAAAATGTTGATTTGAATCAATATAGAAAAATCAGACAAGCACAATACTGAAAATTTCATCAAAATCGGATGTAAAATGAGAAAGTTATGACATTTCAAAATTATGCTTATTTTTAACAAAACAGTTATATGAACGAGCCAGTTACATCCAAATTAGAGAGTCAATTATGTCACTCACTCACTTTTTCTTATGTTTTTTTATTGTTTGAATTATACAATATTTCAATTTTTATGAATTTGATGATTAGGACCTCCTTGCCTGAAGCACAAAATGTTAAAATAATGAAATTCCACGTGTTAAGGGAGAAATAAAACTTCATTTCACATGACAATGACGAGAAAATACAAAATATTTCATATTTCTTATAACATACAAAAGAAATAGTGAGTGAGTGATGTCATCAGTTCCCTCATTTGCATACCGACCGAGATGTGCATATAACGTTTTGTGAAATGAAGCGAAACTTTAAAATGTCATAACTTTATTATTTTGTTGGGGTTGACTTGTCCTTTAATTCATTCATTCAATTCATTTGATTCATTCATTCATTCAATTCAATTCAATTCATTCATTCATTCAATCAATTCATTCAATTCAATTCATTCATGCATTCATTCAATTCAATTCATTCATGCATTCATTCATTCATTCATTCAATTCAATTCAATTCATTCATTCATTCATTCAATTCAATTCATTCATTCACTTTATTGTATGAATAGCAATGGAGTATACAAATAACAATACAGATACATTTTATACATTGAATAAGACATAACAAAAGAGAGTCCGAGGACCAGTGGCAAATCAAGCCAGGTAAAACACACAATACAATCTTGGATGCCTTACATGGTCTCTGAACAATATTCACCTATTGCGTCTAATCCGGCTAGATCAGCGCCTGCCCAGAACACCAAAGCAGGGCAGATTACCTTAATGTTGCAGTTATTTGCAAGAATAATACCATAACTGAATATCAGCTGAGTTCAATTAAAAATGTTATGCATAAAACTAAGATCAATGTCTGTCTTGGAAAGAAAAGGGAATACTGATGAGAGGACAGTTTTATTGGGGTGATGCGAAACCAATAAGCAATTCATTTTCAAAGGAAATTAGACAATGAGAAAAGTCTATTAGATTTTAGATTTCCATTTCATTTATTACTGCAACAAACAAAATTGTAAAAAAGGTCCAAGTATGAATAAAAACCAAATCATGGTTAAAGGACAGCGCAGGTGTGACTTAAAACCTACAAGTTATTATTGGTCAGAGAAATTAAAACAGTGGATTAACATATCTCTCAATGCAATGTATGAACAAAGCGGTACTATGAAAGAACAGGAAATCATGGTCAGAGGCCACCACGAGCATGTGAAACCTACAAGCTATATTATTTATGAGTCAGAGAAATTAAAGAATGAAAAGTAGTTTATATCTATGTTTTCATTCGTTACCATCTCTAATGCAATGTCCTAAATATAAGAGGCCCCACTGTGAAAGAAAAGGGAGAGTTAAAGGTCAAGTCCACCCCAGAAAAATGTTGATTCAAATAAATAGAGAAAAATCAAACTAGCATAACACTGAAAATTTCATCAAAATCGGATGTAAAATAAGAAAGTTATGGCATTTTAAAGTTTCGCTCATTTTTCACTGAACAGTGATATGCACAACTCAGTGTCATGAAATGAGTCAGTCAATGATGTCCATCACTATTTCTTTTATTTTTATTGTTTGAATTCTACAATATTTCACAACGAGGAGAAGATTAAAATATTTCATATTTTATACAATAAAATACAAAAGAAATAGTGAGTGGATGACATCATCAGTCTCCTTATTTGCATACCGACCAGGATGTGCATATAACTGTTTTGTGAAATTAAGCAAAACTTTAAAATGTTATAATTTTCTTATTTTACATCCGATTTTGATGAAAATTTCAGTGTTATGTTTGTTGGATTTTTATCTTTTTATTCGAATCAACTTTTTGTTGGGTTGGACTTGTCCTTTAAGTTCAGAGGTCAGCAAGGGTGTGATGTAAAACCTTCAAGCTATTATCAGTCAGAGAAAATACAACAGTAAAAGTTGAATATTCAATTTTCTACATCCATTATCCTCTCTTAATGCAATCCCTTAAGGCAATGTAAAAAAAATATGATCAAAGACCTACTGAGAAAGAGCACAAATTAAAGGTCAGAGTTCAGCATGGATAAGTGAAGGTGAAACCCAGAAGCTATGATTAGTCAGATATATTCAAACAGTAAAAGTATTCTATTCAAATGTTTAAATCCATTTTCATCCCTTAGGTGAGCTAAGTGATGCAATGTCCTAAATATGGAGAAAGCCTTTTGTGTAAAAGAACAGGAAGTACAGGTCAGAGGTCAGCTTGGGTATGATTCGAAACATTGATCAGAGAAATAAACACAGGACAATTCCATAAAATGATCAGCCTTTTGGTATGTCAGACCCAAATTTTCTCTAATCTTATTTCACTTCATAAACTGACAAGTCATGGTCTTTTGAGAACATTAAAGACTAAAATTAATGGGGTGCTGCAAGAAACTTGCGATCAATTGCAAGTCAATTATTGGTCCCTAAATCAATTATGTCTTGCGGTTAATTGCAAATTAGTGATTGATTGCTAATTTGCTACTTGAAACAAGAAGTTTAATCTCATTTACTACTGCTAATGTTGATCTATCAGTTGTAAAATTGCAACAGAATATGATTGATTGCAAATATTTTCTTGCAACACCCCCTAAGAACAAGAAATCAGGGACAGAAAATTTCATGAGGGTCCCACATATAGGGGGTCGGACCGTCGGACGTACATTGGACAGCAGAGAGGCAATTAGAATGTTTAATCCATTTTCATCATTCGGCAAGAACTAGGTGGTCCCTGGACTATGGGAATTACAGAATTGGGTATATTTAATCAATCGATACATTTAGTCTGAAAAAAATAATTAGGTGGTTTCAGACGGCCTCAAAGTTTGTCAGTTCCAGGTATTTTTTTATCAGGATATTTGCCCTGATCAGAAAATACCACATAATTTTGGCAGTGATAAAGCAAATTACACACAATATCCCCGAAAGAAAATACCCACTAAATAGTCGGTACTTGTCGATACTACGAGAGCTTTCGCGGGGATTCTTCCTAGATTGGAGGTATTTTGGCAGTGTGAAAGCAAATTATGGGAACTTTCTTAGTTGGGCACAGACCTGCCAACCTCTGGGAATGAAAAAGTGTATTCTGTGATATAAAAAGTGTATTTTTCAAAAAAAAAGTGTATTTCATAATAAAATGTGTGGCGCACTCATTTTGCAGATGAAAAAAAAAACTTTTAAACATGAGTATATCTCACCCTGGTTTTAACAAAATGATTGAAAAAAAAAATTACCTGAAATTACACTGATCTAATTACCATATTTGTGTAAGTTTTATGAAATAGAGACATATAGAGATGATTTTTCTCAATAAATTATGATTTTGTAAAAAAAAATGTACTGGTTGGCAGGTCTGGGGTAGTTGCAGAGCTAGCGCTTTTGAATCAAGCGCATTGCCTGCTTATTAGACAATTCTGTGCATGCTTTGTAACTTTGGGAACTTTCCCCGAAGGATATGTTTCGGGGTGGTGTGAATGTAGGAATGATTATCAGGTATTTTTTTTTTTGTAATTTAACAGGGATTCTCGTGATCAAGGCAGTTTGAAACCGCCTACTGAGATAAATCATTCAAATGTCTAGACTTGATCAAGAGAAAAACAAATAAAGGAGCTTTCATAATTGACTAGCATAGCAGATGTTCTGTTCTTTGTCAGGTGCAATGTACTTTACCTAAACAATAGATCCTCCATGATTTTACTCCCAAAAATGGATGTGATTTCATCAGTTAACTTCTACGTGAAATTTCTTTTTCAGGAAAAGTACTATATTTCTTAGAACCTCAGTCACATTTACTCTACAGCGGCTGTACGGCGAGTCAAAAACGGCCGTTTTACTAATTTATTGTAATAGCTACATGTAGGTGGTTTAATTAAAAATGAATAAAACGGCAGTTTACGACTCGCATAGAGCCGCTGTAGAGCAAATGTGACCGAGGTATTATAAATGATCTCTGCAAAGTTAGAGGGGGAAAAATACATGAGTTTTGCCTCCAAATTGTAGAAAATATCCCTCGAATTGGAGAAAAAAGGCCCTTGTATTATAAGCTGTGAATGAAATCTATCCAAGAGGAATAAAACTAGGGGGAAAAATCCCTCTGCAAAAAAAAATCATTTCAACCTATTTTGTAACCAATATTCATATTTCATAATGAATACCGGTAAATTCATGCAAAAGATAATTACTTTGAGTAAATGTGTGCATTGCGTGGAATCTTGCACATAAAGAGAGATTGGTAATTAACTGCGACCTTTTCAATTTTTTTTCAAATTAGTTTTACTATTCATCCAGGCATTCTCCGAGTCAATTTTGCATCAGCAAATATCGGAAAATGGAGAATTCAAGCGTCAACCTTTTGCCACAGTCACACTAACTCAATACTGACTAAAGTTATTGCGTTATTACCGTGACATAACATTCATTGGTTTGGTGTTAGTTTCATTGATGTGACTGACATTGATTTCCAGTGCGGTGCTGGCCTTGGTGTTGGAATTTGGATTGTTTCCCCTACATGTAGTTCTAAAATTTATTAAGTTTGTGAAACTGAACAAGATCACATTATTGGCATCTCAACAACTAGTGAGCGACTTTTCAGGACCATCTTCATTTTATGTTGGTGGTATGATGGTGTAAAAATTTACATCAGCATCAGCAATATATGGAAGAGAAGGTAGTCCTGTAAGTCTTCCGGTCGCTTTACCTTACACCAACACCAAAAGGTCAACACTGAACTTGAAATTCCCCAATGTTCCATCATGATTTGTTTTTTTTTATTTATTTTGCTTGGTTCTTGTTTTTTTTTGCTGCTTTTTTGTGTGTTTGTTTTTTACTAACTCTCCTCCCCCTTTATTATGCATTCCTTATCAGGGAGAGGAGTGGTAAAGCAGATGAAAAAAAAAAAACATTGAAACATCTTTATCTCACCCTGGTTTTAACAAAATGATAAAAAAAAACAATTACCTGAAATTACATTGATCTAATAACCATACAGTATTTGTGTAAGTTTTCTGAATTAGAGACATTTAGAGATGATTTTTCTCAATAAATTGCGATTTTGTTACAAAATGAATAAAAAAAATAAAGTTGTTTTTTACAAAATCATATTTTTTTTAAAAGAAAAAACGAACTGCCATATGTTGGTTGCAAAAACGTACTAAATACGCCAAAAACGTACTGGTTGGCAGGTCTGAAAAATGTTCATAGTATGAATTATGATTCAATTTATATAAATGATTTCATTTTATTCATTATTTTCACATGTTACATATAATGAGTGAAGAAATAAAATAAGATCTAAAAAAAAGTCCATCTACAAAGCTTTACAATCTCACCACAGTGAATCATGATCTTCAGATATTTTTTTCAAGTACATAGATATCAACAGCAGAGGGAGCTATCACTATTTCATGATGCTGTACAATTCATCATGCCATCACGGGTGAAAAATAAAGTAGATGGGTTTTGGTTTGGCTGCTTCTCCTTTCACATTCTTTTTTTGTTTTGTTGTCATTTTGTTTTTGTTTGTGTTTTATATATAAAATCTTTGTTCATATTGCTGTATATTCTATTTTTAAAGGTCAAGCCCACCCCAGAAAATTGATTATTTGAATCGATAAAGAAAAATCGAACAAACCTAATGCAGCAAATTTCATCGAAATCGAATGTAAAATAAGAAAGTTATGACATTTTTACATTTCGCTTATTTTTCACAAATCAGTTAAATTCCTAACTCAGCAATAGGCAAATGAGAGAGTTGGTGATGTCCCTCACTCACTATTTCTTTTGTTTTTTATTGTTTGAATAATACAATATTTCCTTTTTTACAGATTTGACAATAAGGACCAAATTAACCATAAACTGTTAAAATAATGGTAATTTCACATGTTCAAGGAGGAAAAACATACATGTATGTTTCACATGACAATGAGGAAAATAACAGAATTTTTCATATTTCATATAATACAATAAAAAGAAATAGTGAGTGGGTGATGTCATCAGTCTGCCAATTTGCTTACCAACCAGGATGTGCATATAACTGTTTTGTGAAAATAAGCGAAACTTTAAAATGTCATAACTTTCTCATTTTACATCCAATTTTGATGACATTTTCAGTGTTTTGCTTGTTGGATTTTTCTCTTTTAGTTTCCAATCAGATTTTTGTTTATACTGTCTTACATATATGAAGATACATATGAAGATATTTTTTTTCAATAATGCTATAACTTTCTCTCTCCATTGAAAAAAAATCATTTCATATATCCATTTTATTATCTGCTCAGAACTTAAGAAAAGCCTTATACTTTGGAATAGTTTTCATCATATGATAAATAAGAGTGAAATTAACTGTTTTCTGTTTGAATTTATAGATTATGATCATTTTTGTTTTAAAAATGTACATGGAGAGTTTTGTTCCGAAAAGAGCTCAATCCAGTTTGGTATTTTTCTGTAAATCAAGGGTTTTTTTAATTCACCTCTTTCCCTTAGCCACTGCTGTTTTATTTTGATATATGATAGCACTATCATCTTGGATTAATTAAATTTCGAAAATCTATAGCATTCATTGTCAGTTTTTAAAGAATTGTTGAAATTTAATATTTTTGATGGATTTAGCTCCTTTTGCAACAAAACCTTAGTAAAATGTCAATTTTGCCAATTAAAACATATTGATAGTGGAAATTGAACACGAAACACATAAATATTGCTAGCAGAGTACATTTCACATCTTTTCTGATGTTATCAATTGAAAATTACAAAAAGAAAAAAAAAGATATTCGTCATCTTTTCTAATCCAAAAGTATTCATAAAAATATCAGCAAAATTTGCACTGATGGTGTAAACTTGTATCCACAACATGTACCTAAACAATTGCATGCATAACTTAATGTAAAATACAGAATTATCCAATTTTACATAACCATGTAGTGGATTTAGCGCCTTATGAAACAAAACTGTTTTGGATTTAGCTCCTTTTGGAACAAAACTCATATTTTCAATCAATTTTTGCCATCTTTTCCAATTTTTTTTTCAAATGCAATATGTTGCATTTGATTCCCATGTCTAAGATACATTATACACATATTTGTATAAAAAATTTATTTGGTCAAAAGTGGATTAAAGAGCCCCTTTCGGAATCAAGCTCTTCATATCACGATGTATATCATTTACCCTTGTGATATTGCTCTACACTTAATTTTGTATATGTACTTTATTTACTATGTATGTATGAGAAAATGTAATATCTGTATATGAATAAAGGCTAAAAATCATTTTTTAGACAGATTATTGGTTTCTGTCTGTATTTCACAGGCTATGATAATATCTATCTATAATTGTAAACATTTATGTCACGAAGTACATTAGTTTCCTTTCTTTTTTATATTGGTGAATATCTCAATTTGTACCATATATACTATAAACAAGAAAAAGGGTAAAATTATCATCTGAATACAGGCTAAAAAAAATTAATACAGTATTGAGCAGATAAAGATGATGAAGATGATCATAAACATGATGATGATGATGATGATAAAGATGATGATGATGATAATAAAGATGATAAAGATGATGATGCTGATAATGATGATGATGGTGATAGTGTGGTACGGTATGTTACTGACACAGCTCCCGTAGGACTAGCGTGCCAAAATTGATTTTTTGGTTGTTTTGGCTTCAATAGGGTCCCCTTAGGCCAAAAACGATGGGGTTCAAATTTTCAGACCCCTCCTTCCCTTTGTGGGGGGTCATTTTTGGCGCCATATTGGCCTGTACAAAGCCCAATAGGATAATCCATTGTTTTCAACCTTATTTCTCACTTTTCTTCACCAATTATATTTTTAAGTTGTCTGACAGTGGCGTAGACAGGTCCTTAGACCTGGGGGGGATGATCCCTAGCTGGGTCATACTTTATAATATATATATATATATATATATAAATATACAGAATGAAGGAGATAACGTACTCGATAAAAACAAAATATCATGGGCTAAAGCAGACGAGTTAAAGATAACAAAATAACACGATCTGCCTCATGGATTATCTCGTGTGTCTTTTAATCACTTTGCTTTCAGCAATAAACAGGGCATCCAGTAATAAACAAACTTCCTTGCACATTTTTCATGGCAGTAATCTTTTGTTTGATTAATGACAATGAGTAAAGATGATCATAAGAGAAGTGTCATTTGTCGGATGTCTAGTTATCATCTTGGTCATGACAGTCCTGCTAAACATGATCTAGAATAACTAGTATTCCTTATTTTACTAGTATAGTAGTATACTCTTTTAAAAGTAGCGATATTGTTAATGATCAAACGAATGAATCAACAACTAAAGGAATAAACAAATAAACAGCCAAATAACTAAAAAAAAATCAATTACAATTATAGTAATACGGGTAAAATAAAAAAAGCTCAACATTATATTTCTTATCCACGTGCAGATATGCGGACACTGAAATGATAAGCACACTCTGTTTAAAATTACCATGATTACAAAGGCTTGATTGAATTAAGTATGGAAATGAAATAAACCTCACCGGGTTGTCGGAAGTAAACTGTATAGATAGTAACTTGTTATAATTTCGATTCATTTCTTATTATGTACCTTGTTATGATGATTATGATAAAAACATAGGTAAGGAAATGTAACAGTTTATAACCTTCAAACCTAGAAGACTGCGCACGTACAGAAATCACTGGTATAAGTAATTCCAAAATACATTGCGCCTCGACTTACTTCTTCTTGAAACTGGAAGACGTTTATTTTCACCCAATATAGTTATGCAAAACAGTCCTTAACAGTAAAGGATTATAATGCCCAACATGAAGGAAAAACAGGCATACTAATGCTTCATATGGCAGTATCAGGTAACACGCTCGAAAGGAACATACTTGCTAAGTTCCTATTCTCTTGCGAGTTAGGCTTGTTCTGTGATCTTAGACCATAAATTAATCTTATGCATGGATTGATTCAATCTGCCTTCGTGAATTAAGGCATGTCTATATATTGGATGATTCTACCTTCTTTGAAAAGCGCAAAGTACTCTGAAAAAAAATTAGTGAAATAGTTCACTCTTTAAGGAGTGAATATATGAAAGAGTGAATATTGAGTGAAAAAAACCTTGGATATCACTGAGGCCATCCAAAATTTGCACTTTCATTCCAAAATCATTCATTTACTAATTCGCTCCTTAGAGACTGAAAATTTTCACCTTTCCTTTGCAAAGTAGGGGTTGAGGACATGGCCAGCAGGGAAAAGGGTCAGTGTATGTGTATAGGTAATTTCTTATTAATTCGTTTGAACAGTGTTAATGTGTTATGAAAGCAATTGCTCTGAAAGGGAGTGATTAAGCGACACTTTCTTAAATCTGTAATGAAATATTTTGAACTTATCTCCTTTGCAAATACATAATTATTATAAGGAAATGTACTTGGTGAAACTCTAAATAACGATCCTTAAATGTATATGACGACGCAAGACAGTTGTTATTACTTAAAACTTGCAAGTTGTAAATGCATATAAGATGATTGACACTGAATAAAAGTCCAATTTTGATCATGTTTGTCATTGCTGTACGTTATGATTATTACTGCTATTATTATTGATTGATTTTAACTAGCGTTCATTGCTTTATTACTGTATAGTTTTGCTTCTTCCCCCACAGAAACCTGGGGGGGATGATTGTACACACCATCCCCCCCACCTAAAATTCTGGGGGGGATGCATCCCCCCCATCCCCCCGCTATCTACGCCCCTGTTGTCTGAGGTGTATGAGAATGAATATTTGATGATGTTGTGATGTCAATGTTTTTTAAATTTTACCATATGGGGGCGGACTTTACGAAAAATGCCCCAAAATTGTAAAATATTGCCCCCAAAATAATATTATTCCCTTTTTTGGCACTAAAATTAGGAAAAAAGGATTACAAAATGAAATGAATATGTCTTTTTATACAATCCAACAACAGAGGAATATATCACCTGTAATATATATCATCATTTTTGGTCAATTGATGTAAAAATCATCCCCATTTCAGGATTTTATGCAGTGAAAACCTTACTACAACACTAGAGGGCGCCATAACTTATGATAAGCACTTCCCTAAAAAAAATCAAATTCTAGGCACTGTAATTTTATCAATAAATTTGAAAGCTGACACATTTCAAGAGCAATTATTTCCAATGCCGATTCATAGTATGGGCATCTAATTTGTTTGATTCTACCCCCCCCCCCCCCCCCGGGGGGGGGGGGAATAGCTGCCTTAGGTTAAAATAAAAAAATCCTGGATTCTTTTTTTTTTTTTTAAATGACCTTTATTTGGTTTCTATTCAAAGATTTTTAAGGCTGAAGAAGTATATCGGGAAAAGTTGCAAGGACCCAGAAATCCAAGATGGCTTCCAAAAATGGAGTTTAAAATGGCTGTTGATACTTTAAATGGACATAGCACATTTTATATACCTGAGATAGATGGAATTGGTGTCTAGACCATGGTTTCAACGATCAAAATTGGGACAAGAATACCGTTTCCTTTTTTTATTTATTTAACTTTTGGAGGCCATCTTGGACTCAACATACCGGGACAGTCGGTGGTCCGGTATGTTAAAAAATCCAAGATGTCTTCCAAAAATGGGGTTTGAAATTGCTGTTGCTGCTTGAAAAACCAATACAGTTTGTTCAATATCCGGGAATATGAATGTGTGTGACTACCATGGAAAAGTGAGTCTAATAATACATTAGACATGTTAGAATAAGTTACAAGGAGAGTCGTTGGTCGAGTATGTTAAACAATAGAATATAAAATAGCTACTGTTATTTACAAGTGGACATGTAATATCCATCAAGAATATGGTTTGATGTCTAAACCATGATTTTTAATGTCTGAAAATTAGTTACAACCGTTCGGGTGTTATGGCCTAGTGGATTGGTCTTTTGACTTTGAAAGGGTCGTGGGTTCGAATCCCAGCCATGGCATAGTTTCATTCTGCAAGAAATTCATCAACATTGTGCTGCACTCAACCCAGGTGAGGTAAATGGGTACCCGGTAGGAAGAAATTCCCTGAATGCGCGAAGAAATTCCCTGAATGCGCAAAGAAATTCCTTGAATGCTAGAGCGCCTAGGCAGCCCATCTAAGGCAGGGATAATAATAATGGCAAGGCCAGCTGGGAGAACAGTTTTTAGTACTGAAGTGGCTTCCCTAGGTAAATATACCTATATTATTAATATTATCATAACAAGGACAGTCATTGGTATGTCGTTAAATCCAAGATGGCGTGAAGAAATCTGAGTCTAAAGTGAATGATGTTACTTAAAAATGGACATAGTTCATTTAAACTTCACCAAGGACATATGATTTTTGTGTCCACTCAATGGTTTCATGATTATAGTGATACTTTCGACTAGTTACAAAGATATGCACTTGTCCATTTTGCCTAAAAATCCATGAAAGTTTTCAAAATGACATCTAAAATGATTCCTAAAACTCATTAATAATGGTCAGAGCTCATACAATATTAATATATGTGAGGAATAATTTGGATGTCTACATGGTGGTATAAAGGGTCAGATAATACATTCAACAAATAACAAGGATATTTAGTTTTCCATTTTGTCTAAAATCCATGGTAGATTTAAAAAAAAATCATCAAATGGGTGCTAAATAACTCATGAATCAATGTGATAACTATATACATTTAACATGTTTAAGTGTATACATTTAATATTTTTCACAGGTTTGTATTGTTTGAATAATTTCTCCACTTTTAAGTAACAATAGTCATTTTGGAACCCATTTTTTAAAGCCAACTTGGATTTTAAGGCAAAATGGATAACTGCATAGTCATTGTAGCCAGTCCTTAATAAATATTTTTAATTTCAACTCTTGAAATATCAGTGTAGACACAAAAATAATATCCCCAGGTGTATGTTTAATGTTCTATATCCACTTTTAAGTAGGGGAAGGCGGGGTAAGTTGTGACACTTTTTGCATTTTGCATGTTAGAATTGATATGACTAATAATATTGTAGAAATAAGTACCTTGCCTTTAAATTTGATTCTTGGGAAATATTTTTCACCTTTATATAACTTTCTACCCCCACACTGAAATTCACTGTGACCTTTGAAAAAAACGATGTCAAATGGCTCAACTTGCCCCATATGTGGGGTAAGTTGTGCCACCTTCTGGGGTAAATTGAGCCACAAAAACTATGTACAAAATGTATGCGGGAAGAAGCAGCATGTCAATTTTTATTTACAAGTCTTTTCACTTGCTAATTCTCTATAAATACTAACATCCTCTAAAAGTAAAAGAACTGTCATGTGAATTTACATCTTTCTGCCTGCATATCAATGGCTTTTCAAGTTTTTTTTTTATTTTTCATTCTTATTACCATAAGAATTACCATGGCTCAACTTGCCCCATGTTGGTTGGCTCAACTTACCCCAGTCTGAAATTAATGCGATATTTTCAGATCAACACATTTCTTATGTATCCATCATTTAAAAGACTATAACAAGAATGAAGATCCATACCTGGACTAACAATATTGTTTTTATTTCTTTATTATATTTAAAGACGTGTGTGGGTAAATAGCACTCCTCTATTTTACACCCTTTTTTACTTTTTTAGCTGAAATTTGCATTTTTCCATCTAAAAAAGTACTTTTTGTTTCAAAGTCGAAAACAATATGGTTGGGTGAAGGGTTATGTAATGGGTCATCAATACATCACACCACCGTAATGTCTGACTCATTCATTATTGGCCTGGGGGTGGTGGCTCAACTTGCCCCTATGCTCAACTTACCCCGCCTTCCCCTACATGGTATAGCAGTCATTTAAGCAATCTTGGATTTTTGATAAACTTACCATCCGACTGTTCTTTCAACTTTAAACAATACTTGATCCTTTAAACTCTAGTGTAGACACCAAAATCAAATCCAAAATGTGCATTTCTAATGAACTATGTCTACTTTTAAGAACCACAGTCAATTTAGACCCTGCATTTTGGAGGCCATATCGCATTTCTTGACATACCAGACCACTGACAGCCCTTATTTACTTATCCAAATGTCTTATTTGACCCTTGAAACCATTGGTTTAGACACCAAACTGGGGGCCGTTTCATAAAGCTGTTCGTAAGTTAAGAGTGACTTTAAGAACGACTGGTTATCCTTTCTTACGCGGTAAACCATCGCCTATGGTGTATACCATTTACCAAAAGAAAGGATCACCAGTCGTTCTTAAAGTCGTTCTAATCTTACGAACAGCTTTATGAAACACCCACCTGATATCTCCCAGGCCGATATGAAATGAACTATGTCCGCTTTAAGTATCAGCAGCCATTTTAAGATCATTTTTTTGGAATTCATCTTTGATTTTTGGACATACCAGACCACTGACTGTCCTTGTAACTTATCCTTATATATTACTTGACCCAAACCAGTGGTTTGAAATTAAACATCGAAATCACATTTCCATGGACGATATGAAATCAGCTATGTCTGCTTTAAGTTTAGCAGCCATTTCAGAATATTTTTTTTGAAGCCATCATGGATTTTTGGACCCACCAGACCACTCACTGTCCTTTTTCCAATTTACTACTTCACCCTTAATATCATTGAATCAAAACCAAATTGCGGATTTTTAGCACACGGTAGCCTTTTTTGATGCCATCTTATATTTTCCAGCTAGGTATCCTGGGGTCATAATTCACTCTATCCTGTGTCAACAAATTATTTTAACTCCTAGACCATGGAGTATGAAACTAATTAGGATTCTAGGGTGGATAATGAGTGAGTCGTATTCATTAATTTTAAGTGAATGATGGCCATCTTGGATACTATCTTGAAAATAACCACTTTCCCTGATGCAGATTTTGGTAGATTTTTAGTACATTATTCCTGAGATCAATTAGTACTAAAAACTGTTGAAAAACAATGTAAGTTCGGAAGTTCTCTAAACACCACATGTTATTTCAATAATGATTATTTGCATGTGTGCCTGTGTGGGGGAAGGGGCTAAAAATATATTGTATGTGTTTCTTTCTGTCTATCAGTAATTGGAAATTAGCCGAGAAGTATATAATTGACAATTCGAATTGAAGTCCTTTAATCGTAAATTGTACTCTAGAACGAGTGGCCGAATGGTGAAAGTTGTATGCCAGTCAGTGGGGGGGGAGGGGGAGTAGGGGATATGGTTGGTAGGATGCTCGTCTAACTTGAAGCCTTCAGATAGGCATTCTAACTGTCTAGGGATGATAAAATACCATAAAACAATTCATTTTTTAACCGGGCGCAAAATTACCAATACTCCTGATTTTAGTGGGTCTTGATATAGGTGACCCCTTCGGGCAGTGGGTGAGGGTGGGGAAAATTAGAACCCTATCATTTCCTGATAGATTGGACCCAAGTGAATAATAAAAAAAAAACAATTTCGGCACAAAAATCCTGCAGGAGCTGTGTCATGATATACCGTACCACACTAATATCATCATGATAAGTTATGGCGCCCTCTAGTGTTGTAGTTAGGTTTTCACTGCATAAAATCCTGAAATGGGGGTGACTTTTACATTAATTTACCAAGAATAATCATATAAATTACATGTGATGTATTCCTCTGTTATTGGACTGTACAACAAGACATATAAACTTTATTTTGTAATCTTTTTGTCCTAATTCTAGTGCCAAAAAGGGGGAAAATTATATTTTTGGGGTAATATTTTACAATTTTGGGGCATTTTTCGCAAAATCCGCCCCCCGTATGGTTAAAAGTGAAAATATATTGACATCACAACATCATCAAATATTAATTATTGTACACCTCAGACAACTTAAAAATAAAATTGGCGTGGAAAAGTGAGAAATAAGGTTGAAAACAATGGATTATCCTATTGGGCTTTGTACAGGCCAATATGGCGCCAAAAAGGACCCCCCACAAAGGGAAGGAGGGGTCTGAAAATTTGAACCCCATTGTTTTTGGTCTAAGGGGACCCTATTGAAGCCAAAACAACCAAAAATCAATTTTGGCACGCTAGTCCTACGGGATGACACACCATACCCCACTATGATGATAGTGATGATTAAGATAAAGATGATTATGATGATGATGGGAATGGTGATGATAAAGATGATGATGATGGTGGTGATGATGATGATGATGATGATGATGATAAAGATGGTGGTGGTGATAATGATGGTGATGATGATGGTGATGGTGATGATGATGATGGTGATGATGATAAAGATGATTAAGATGATGATGACAATGATGGTTATGATGATGATGATGATGATAATCAGCTGGTTTTCTTTTACCTGCTTTGGTCAATTCCCATCAAATTTACTTTGGCTTTTTTAACCAATTCATTTCAATGCAATCAAGGGGGGGATTAAGTTCTGACTGCAGAGCAAGAAAACATCCTTTCCGTACTAGATATCAAGCATACCTATTGTATACTTGCAGACTTACACAAGTTAGATTCTCAAGGTCACAAGACAACAAACAAAAAATTTCATAAAATCATGCCAACTTTCCCAAGATCGTCAGCCGAGAGCTCAAAAAAATGGGGTTGATTCTCCCCCCCCCCCCGTGCCAGCTAACAAAACCCATAAAAGCCTGGCTTGGTTAGGCTTTGCAACCCTAACCCTACGTCTTAGATAAAATAAAGCCCAGAGCAACTATTGCAGGAGCAAACGATGTGTCGCATTTAAGAGGTACCCACCATTTTCACAGTTGAAGTCAAAGAGGCTGATATCAAGGATGAAGAGTTGGGGATAGATCACCCGTAGGCGGCCATCTTGATGCTGGGATCGGGCCATTACAAGGGCATCATTGAATAGGAGCACAAGGACCTACAAGAGAGAGACAAGAATATATTACTACTAACAATTAATATAAAAGTGGGGTGTCCTGGGGAGGTGTTTCACAAAGATTTATGTATGACAATGGCCCAAATTCACAAAGGTGGTTTTGAAAACCCATTGGTTGAGTCCATGATTTATGCAGATTTCCTGTATGAATTACGCTTAATTTCGCGCGGATCGGGCGCGTGTATAAAAAATGTCAAATGCTGATGCGCGCTTTTGTCACAATGCGCCAAACTGACGCCTGTTACCATGGTTAGATACGCTATTTTATTCATGAGTGCACTGTTTGAAGAGTGGGCTCATGAATAAAAACAGTGGACTTATGAATAAAATAGCATACATGTATCTAACCATGGTAACAGGCATCAATTTGGCGCACTGTGACAAAAGCGCGCATCAGCATTTGACATTTTTTATACACGCGTCCGATATGCGCTAAATAAAGCGTAATTTATACAGGAAATCTGCATAAACCATTAAAAATCAACCGTGGGTTTTCAAAGCCATCTTTGTGAATTCGGGCCTTAGAGTCAATCTTAAATGCCTAGTTGTGTACAGCATAGAAGTCATGACCGCATTGGTCAGATCATGCCAAGAGGACGCGCACTACTGCGCAACGATAAAAAATATGGCGCGTTGCAAATCACGTACGCGTCGGCATTTAAGTGCAACTCTAAGTCACACTCAAATCTTTGTGAAACACCCCCTTTGCCTAGTATTTATGACTCTCGTCTTTCAATCTGAGGGATGTGGGTTTCCATTCCCAACCATGGCGTGATTTCCTTCAGCAAGAACTTAATGCAAATTGTGCTGCACTCAACCCAGGTGAGGTTAATGGGTACCCGATAGGAAGAATTTCCTCAAATGCCAGAGCACCTGTAGGCAGCACAGTTAAAGTAGGGTTAATAATAATAAAAATGACATTATTGTAATGCGCACTTGAGTATATACGTATAGAAATTGGGCAATATAAATGTACAAATAATAATTATTATTATTAATAACAATAACCACTCTTATTCCCTGCACTCATGGATTAGCATCCCGATATAGTGAACAAATATGTACGGCTGCCAAAGGAGGTGGTTGGAACTATGGTTCCCGAAATGATGATGGAATATAACTATTCTCGAGCGTTGTGTGGAGCGTTGTGGCCCAGTGGATTAGTCTTTGCACTTTGAAACAGAAAATCGTGGGTTCGAATCCCAGCCATGGCGTAATTTCCTTCAGCAAGAAATTTTATCCACACTGTGCTGCACTCCACCCAGGTGAGATGAATGGGTGCCCGGTAGGAAGAAATTCCTTGAATGCTTTGAGCACCTAGGCAGCCCAGCTAAAGCCGGGGTAATAATAATTGCAGGGCCCACTGGGAGAACAGTTTTCGGAACTGAAGCAGCTTCCCTGGGTAAATATACCTATATTATTATTCTCCTGAGGGGCACAGCCCTGAAGGAAAATGGTTGCATTCGTATCACTGACGGGATCTGACGTCACGGCTCTTGGTACTATTCCCAGGTTGTGACGTCAGATGCTGGGATTCATGGCATTTTGGCCAATTTTGTGACATTGGTTGGAAACACTGAACTAGTGGTTGGAACTATATTAGGTTACATGACGGTGTTTAGACTGATCATCTGTCTAGATTATTATTATGATGGATATAATCTTCTTTATATCAATCATTACATCCTAACATCCGAACTAGGTCTCTGTGCTCTCCGATATCTGGTTGCCTTTTGGTTGCAAAAGATTCAAATGCTTGGGGTCCCATATTGTGGAATAGACTTCCTGAAGACAAAGATTGTATCTCTGTTGAGTCCTTCAAAAAAATTCTTAGAACCTTTCTTTTGACTTCTTAATTTCTTTTATACGCCTTGGGCACTCTACAGACTGAATTTGATGCTTCAGAAGTCATATGTATCATCATTATCATTCACTCACTTTGTGACTTCAATTATTAGTTTATTTTCCAAAAGGCCAATTTATGTATGATATTCTACACTGTATGTATTCTTAGCACTTAAGGGTTCCATTTTTTTATGTATTTACAGATAAAATTTGCTTATAACCAACACAACCCCAACAGAAGAGTTTCACCAGCAGACTGAATGCATTTCCCCTCCCTTGAGGATTTATTTTATTATAAAATTCAATGATTCAATCTATTTTACTCTGTTCCCTCGGTCAGTCTATTTTACGAAAAGCTTGCAATGTTGTACTGTAGTAGAAGTGTTGAAGCTCAATGGATTAACCTCCCGACTTTGAACCACTGGGTTCGGGGTTCGAATCCCACCGCAGCACCCTCATCCTTTGCCAAGGCGTTTATATATACTTTTGCCACTCTCCACCCAGGTATAGTAAATGGGTGCCAGGTAGGAAGTAATTCCTTGAATGCTCGAGTGCCCGATCAGGGTAGCCTTGCTAAAGCCAGGGTAATAGTATGCAGCGCTTAGAAGCATTTGTATTAAGTGCTTCATAAATGTTGCATATTATTATTATTATCATTATTATTAATAATAATAATAATAGTACATTTCTTAAATACGCATGACACCTACAGGTCTCTATGCGCAAGTGACTCAATCAAACATTCTGAAAAAGGTGGGTTTTTAATTGAACTTTGAATTTCTCAAGCTGGGTAATATTTCTTAATGTCGATGGAAGAGAATTCCATTGTGCTGGTGCAGCTTTCTGGAAAGCCCGATCCCCATATGATTTGGTCTTGACAGTAATTTCAGAGAGAAGATTTTGTGAGCCAGAACAGAGATTACGCTTAGGTTTATGAATCTGGACAAGTTCTTGAAGATAAGCAGGGGCAATACCATGAATACATTTGGATGTTAATATGAGAAGTTTATATTTGATCCTTGATCGAATGGGTAGCCAATGAAGGTCAGATAAGATAGGGGAGATGTGTTCAAATTTTCCTTTTTGAGTTATAAGTCTTGCAGCAGAATTTTGGATATGTTGTAATTTATCGAGAAGCGATTTCGATATTCCGAATAGTTAACTATTATTATTATCTAAGTGACTTAAGATGAAGGCATGTACTAATTTTTCTGTTGTTTTCCTATCAAGATATTTTCTCATTTTCCCAATTTTGTGTAACCCAATTGCAGCAGCCCTACAAATATTGTTAACATGGGACTTCATTTCTAATTCATTCTCGACAATTACCCCTAGATCTCGTGCCTTGGAGACTGGCTGAATAATAGAACCAGCAACATTTAGAGTTGAGACATTATCTGAGTTTCTGTGACGCGATGTTATGTGCAAGATTTCAGTTTTCTCAGAATTCAACTTGAAACCATTCATAATTGACCATTTCATAATTTCATCTAAACAGGACTCTATCCTAGTGATAATTGAACTACGGTCCTTATCTGAGAACATCATATATAACTGGGTATCATCTGCATATACAATTCTGCTCATACCTTGCTCCTCAATAATGGATTCTAGAGAAGCAGTATACATTATATAACACAGCGGTCCCATTACAGAACCCTGAGGTACGCCATCTGACAACGAAAACGGTGCAGATGACACACAATCAATTACTACACTCTGAGAACGATTTCTAATATATGAGTTGAACCAGTTCAATGCTAGACCTGAAAAACCATATCTGGAGGACAGACAAGATAGCAAAACATCATGATTAATACAGTCAAAAGCAGAAGAGTAATCAAGCAACACAAGAAGTGCTTCCTTGCCCTTATCAGCCGTTAGCAGGAGGTCGTTGTAGATACGAAGCATAGCTGTTTCAACACTATGGTCCTTTCTATAAGCTGATTGTGTTTTGCCATACAGATCATTGGATGAGAGATAAGCATGAACCTGCTTAGCACATGCCCGCTCAATTATCTTACCAATGAACTTCAGTTTAGCTATCGGCCTGTAGTTTTTCAGCACCTCAGGATCAAGTCCATGTTCTTTCAAAAGAGGATTGACATTTGCCTGTTTAAGCAAATCTGGAAAGTGGCCATTTCTGAATGACAGGTTGATGATTCGAGCAATCACAGGAGACAATTCATCCACACATTTCTTGACAAGCCATGTCGGTAGAGGATCCAGCTCACAGGAGGTAGATGGGGAATCTATAATCAATTTCTTCACTGCTTCAACAGTAACACAGTCAAACTCTAACATACAAGGATGCTCTCCTGGTGGCACATCAGTGGCTGGTTTAGGTGAACTTACAGGTGCTGACGCAAAAGAAGACGTGTCCCGGATCATATCCAACTCACACTTGATGTTGTCAATTTTGTCAGAGAAGAACTGTGAGAAATGTTCTGCAAGTTGGCGCCTGTTCATACCCTCGTTTGAAGGAAGGGTTTTGCTTGAAGATGGTGAGGATAATCTACAAACTTTCTGGAACAGTTGACGTGCACTACAGCCTTCAAAAGAAAGTCTGTAATATTCTTTCTTTCTATTATTATTATTATTATTATTATTATCATTATTTTTATTATTATTATTATTATCATTATCATTATTATTATTATCATTATTATTATTATTATTATTATTATTATTATTATTACTACAACTATTATTATTACTACTATTATTATCATTATTATTAATTTATTATTATTATCATTATCATCATCATCATATTCATCATCATTATTAATCTATTATTATTATCATCATCATTATTATTCTAGGAGCAACTGTTTCAGGAGCAAATATCCTGGAACCCCCAAACCTACAACATGGTCAACTCACCTCCCTGAACTTTTTACGCCTGTTGAAATAAAATAATCTGCCAGCATGGACCAGATCCCGATCAGGAGGACCTAGGGGAAAGGGCTACGGTGAATGAAAGAAAAACATACAAGAAAGAAGTGAGAAAAACAGAGGGGTACACTGACTGTTTGGATGGTCTAGTGTTCATAAAACGATTACCAATACATCAACATCAAACAAAATGTGTTATCCTACATGAATAATAACGATATTAAAAATACTAATATTCAGTTCTTAGAATGTAAAATACCATACAAATAGTCTTGAAGCATCAGAAAAGTGAATTGTAAAATTAATGGCTAAAAGCTATTAATAATAATGTCTTCAACAATGGTTTGCATCCATTAACCTCCATGACTGATCTCATATCTTTGGGAATATTGCTCGACATCGACGGCATAATTTGAAGAAAAAAAAGGCTCTCTCAGCGAACGTCTGGATTTCTAACATATCTGATTGTAAACACAGATTTTTGACAAGGTTGATATTTAAAGACCATCGAGCCTAATAAATCTTAACAAAGATTCTGTTGTATACATGTGTATCTTTATAGACTACCTTTTCACAAAAATATCAGAAATGCAGCTGGATTGAATTGTTTGCGGTGGGGTGGACAAGAAATAGATACGAGCTCAAGGTTGTATGAAAAAGAAGACAGATAGCTGCATGAAGAAAGAAAACTCTTTATAAAAAAGGTTTAAAGAGGGAAAACTAAATAAATTTCATGTACCTCTATTCCTTTTGCAAACAGCACCTCTTCCATCCTTCCAAATTGGGCAAAAGAGCATCTCATCTTGGTACTCCCATCTTCATCATCTTCATCTCCATGGTCATCCTTCCGGAAGCTACGAGTACTTGCTCCCTTAACGCTCTCCCCAGGACGGCCTCCGATCCTTTCATTCACATAGTGTCTAGGAGGCACGGGAGGTTTTGCCTTGGCCTTCTCGCGGCGGAGTGATCGTGACAGGGCAGCAAACGACTGGCTCTTCCCTTTCTTCATGAGGTGCTGATTGGCGTAGAGACTGTCTGATGATGTCACTTGAGGCTCACGGAAGGCGTTGCCATCGAGAACATCTTCAGACTTACTCCTGAATGTCTCCCGTTTGATTGGTGCCACTTTGGCTAGTCGTCGCTCTGCGACATGGGGCTTTGGCTTCACAGGAGATTGTCTTTCTAGTTCACCAATAGACATGGCAGATGAAGCGAGCTGCCCATCGTAAGGGCTTGACTTGTATAGCTGGGGTAAACTGGATTTACGTTGTGCTACTGGAGGAGACCTTCCATGTTGCCTTTCAGAAAACAAATCCTTCTTTGTAGCACTCTCGTCAAGTTCCCCTATGGTCATTGTGGATGATCCAAACTGGTTGTCATAAGAGCTTGCTTTCATTATATGAGGTAAACTTGTTTTCCGTCGAGCTACCACAGGAGGTTTAGCTAGGTTTCTATCAGAATGTGATGATTTCAGTGGACTTCCATTTTCTTTCATATCCATCTCTCCTATTCCCATGGTCGATGCTGAAAATTGCTTGTCGTAGGAGTTGGATGTCTGCAGGTGAGGCAGGCTCATTTTACGTCTTCCTGTAACAGCTTGTTGTCTTGTCAGGTGCCTTTCCGACAGAGAGGATTTGAAGGAGCTGCTCATGCTTCCATCAAGTTCACTCAGTGACATACTGGACCTGGCCAGTTTCCGTTCAGTCTGTGGCATCTGCTGTAAACTATTTCCACCATCTTGGACACTAGCACTCAGTGTCGCCTCGCCATCGGGACTCCATCTTTTGGGCAGCTTAGGCTGCACAATGATCTGCTGGGTGAAATCTTCAGAGAGTTTCCTGATCGGCGATCTTGGAGGAACAGGAGGACAAGTTGGACAGAAGCAGTTGGCTTTTTCATAAATGCTGCTCTCGTCCTTGGAACTCTTTCTTGGCATCATAATCCAAGCGTTTTCATACAGAGTGGTTGACTTCTTAGATGAATCGTCAGATTCTTTACTTCCTTCAGAACTACTCCTGGACGGTATGCTCACTGCATCCTGCAGAGAATTCCTTGCAGATCCTCTCGGACTATCCTGGGGAGGGTTCTTCAAGAATTCTTTGGTTGCTTCCTGGAACGAGTTCCTTAATGAAGAAATCCTCAGAGAGTCCCTTGCTGCATCGCGTTGTGGACTTGGTATGGTGATGCCAACTCCCTCAGGGATTGAATCCCTGATGGAAATCCTTGCAGAATCCCTCAAGGACTCACTGAAAGAATCTCGCATCGAGCTGACCATAGATTCTCTGGAGGACGAGGAAGATGAGGCCCCCTCTGGTGGCATAAAGACATCATCATCTCTACTCTCTGTAGTAACGCACTCGGTACTACTTGACCACCTCCCTTTAGGGCCGTTCCTCTCTCCAAGAGAGGTATCATCTTCTTTCTTCTCATTCCCAAGAAATACGGCCTCCATCAAGAGCTGATCTTCCTCACTCAACACCACCATCCGGTCTCGTCGCCTGGCGACCGTTGCAATGAGTTCCCGCTTCAATCGCTTCTGGACTAGACCGATGGACGGCATGGTCATGGAAGATCCTGCAGGCAATGATAGCATCATCCCTCTCTTCTGCATCATGGCCGTAGCTTTCGCTGCAGAGACCTTGACACTCTTCATTCTCTTGTTGCGGATGTTGCGCTTCATCTCCTCCTCTTTTTCCCCATCTCGAAGCTTGCGTCGGGGCTTCGACGGGCGCGGTGGAATAGCCGGTCTGGTGGTCGGGTCAGAGTGACGCTGCACCAAGGCTTCAATTTCGTTATTTGTTTGCCTAAATTATAAAATACAAAACAATAGAGATCACCAGAACAGTGACATAAGTTACAAAGGTCAGCAGTTAAATTTTGCAATGGAAATTGCTAAAAATGTAAAATGGCTGAGGAACTGTTGCCGAAGGCTCACTTCTACTAACATGTAGAAAGATATTAATTATAAAAGCATATTTTTAGTTGAATCGACATCCTATATGAACACATGTATTCTAATTTTGACATCGATATCAGGAATATTTTCGATTCAGATAGAGATCAGCTTTCAAAAACTCATTAATGCCATCAATATCTTTTTCTCTGTACTTCAGATTCATTTTCACACACAAACTTGGTTTGTTGTATGCATATTTTGGACTCCTCATTTGAGTGTCTCGACTCCTGCTAGCTCAGCTAAATGTGCAGTAATTCCCCCAAAAGACATAGGTTCCATTACACAGCGCTTGCCAACTTTCATCCCCAATTATTAATTCCTGTGACAGGTAACATCAGCCCTCATGAAACTCCTTTTGGTACAATTCAGACGGTCTTCTTTGATTCTTCATTAATCCATGATTAGGTCCCTTAACACAAATCACAGTAATTGATCATAAAGTTGATTAGTATGATTGATTGCATTGTTCCGGTAGTAGAAGTTGAAGCTAAATGGATTAACCTCCCGACTTTGAACCACTAGGTCCGGGATTCGAATCCCACCGCAGTACCCTCATCCTTTGCAAAGGCGTTTATATCTACTATTGCCACTCTCCACCCAGGTGTAGTAAATGGGTACCTGGTAGGAAGTCAACAATGTAGTCAATCATGAATCAGCTCTACAATCAAACACTACGCTTTGTGTTACAGGGTTCGGGGGCGTTGAAAGTTGTCAGCACCGACAATTTGGTCAGTGTGGACAACTTTCATTGAAATACTTGGTTTTGATTGGCTGAGAGGCACTGGCCTCTGGCTGTTACTATGGTAATCCTCAGAGAAAGACAACTTGTCAGTGCTGACAACTTTGATGAAACAGTCCTTAGAATATCATATAGATTAGTTGTGATTTGTAATGTTTATTACTATCATTATTATTTATTACTACTAATTTGTAGTTTAAGAATTTATCTCTTCTTTCAGAACTCCGTCTTACAAATAGTCACGATTGAACCGATCAATCGCAACTCTTTGTAAGACAGGACCGAGGTCTATGTTTCCTTTCACATCTTTGACTTACTTAAGAACATTCTTGATTCCTCTGCTGTTGATCCCAGCTACATTGTAACCTCCAATCTCAAGAAAGTAGTCTCCTTTCATCAGACCCGATGATTCTGCTTGGCTCCCTGAAAATATTCAAAAAAATCTTTATTTATTACGAGGCTTAAAGACAGTATCCATTATCAAGACTACGTTACTCTCTAAAAATTGTCAATGAATTAAAATTTACTTGCATGGAGCTTTGTGTCCATCCAACTAATTGACAACTCAACAAAACATGTCACCGATTCTGATATTTTTACAAAGGGGTTTGGGCAGGGACATGTTTGGAAGGATAGGAATGTACTCGCTTAGTACAAGCCTGCTTTACGAACATGTGACAAGCCGATAGTGGCAAAGTGAGCAAAAATTGTTGAGGGTGCCAGATATTGTGTATTGTACAAAATTTGTAAGCAGTTGCAAGCAAACGAAGCGAGCAAGCAAAAATTTTGACATTTTTTATTGCAAAAAATCAATATTTGTGATAGATATCAATAAAAAGGATTCACATTTTTGTAAGCAAAATGGCAGGTATCAGCGAAGAGAATCAACAATAACTTGAGTATTATTAAAAGTTGATTATCTCAGATTACTATCTCGCATCTTCAGCAAAATAAACCCAATGCGATTTGTTCCAAAATAGGTTCGTGGACCTGGATGGTGTTTCATAAAGCTGTTCGTAAGTTAAGAGCGACTTTCAGAACGACTGGCGATCCTTTGTTGTGGTAAATGATACATGTATGTTCACTGGTAATTACTTAGCTCGTAAGAAAGGTTCACCAGTCGTTCTTAAAGTTGCTCTTAACTTACAGCTTTATGAAACAGTCCCCAGATGTGCAGAGGTCTTTACACACAATTAGAGAAAATTTGCAATCGAGCTTTAACCTTCTGCTAACAGAAACCAGGTGGCTCCTATACAAAGTCTATGGGAGTTACGGCATTCAGGCGCTGATGGGTTAATACTAAAGTTACATGAGGGTGAGATGAAAGTGTGGCCCAGGTTGATAGGTCTATATTTAAACCTTGTATTCTAGAACACAGGAATCTTGAGAGGAAGCAGGAGGTAGTAAGCAGCGAATTATTTTCATCTACGTTGACGCAGACTTCCTTTTGGAACATTTACGACTTCGACGCTCTTGTGGGCCAGAGGTGGACCTCATGAAGAAATTTCCTCCCTAAATTTGATAATTGACCCTCTAAAATGTAATGATTTGAACATATGCATGCAAACATGTAGGTTTACTTCATGGTAAATAAGTGAAGAAAGTAAGAGGGATTATGGATTGGCTTGGCATTTACCCAAGGAAAAATATTGAAGAATATTGAGGATTTTTTTTTTTCTTTTGGGGGGTGAAGCATAAAATTAGATGATGAAAGTCTCCTGTCCTTTTCCACCCCCCACCCCATCCCTCTCTCTCTCTCTCTAATAATCAAAAATTTGTTTCCACAGTGATTACAGGCTCATAGTGCAGTAAAGAGAAGAAATAGAAGAAAACAAGGGAAGAGGCAAGAGCAATGTACTCAACTAAGCATGTCTGGATAGCCAGGTATTCAATGAGAAATCAAATACTGAAGTATATCATCTCTTTCTCACTCTCTCTCTCTCTCTCCATCACTCTCTGCTCTGTCCCTAAGTCACACGCCCTTGAAGAGTGGATAGCATCCACAAAAGTCGTACAGAAAAAATAACCCTAAACGAGGATTTGCAGGGTAGACTGCTAAGACACGCTAAACATCGATTTTGTGCAGATCCCAGATTTGCACACTCGAAACAGGAATTTTTTGTGCAGATTTGGAAATACATGTAACATGTGTGCGATTTACAGCAATGTAATTCAGGATTGTTGTTTTTGTCCCTTACTTTTGGTGCTTTTGATACTCTACTCGCATTCCGCGCCCACCCGCTATAAAAAAAACCTTTTCTGTGTTTTTTGCTTTGTTTTGGGGTCTTTTTGCACATGCCATCCCTTCTTAATAGCAGTGACCCCCACACAGGTGTTCATCAATCGGTAAACTTGGTCATTTGGCAGATGTAAAACTCTCAATCTACAACGTCAATATCATCCTGTTTCTCATCCTGTTTTGCCTCCTTCTTTACTTCCAACATTCCCTTTCTAGGTTATCTAAGTCATCTTTTGACTTTTTATTTATCAATATTTTCTTGGATATTCAATATTCTTATCTATCCCCACATTTTCCTCTGCCCTTCCCCTCTTTTGATACCTTGATATCCCCCTCCTTTTTTCTCCTCCTCCTCTTCTTCTTCTTCCTCTTCTTCTCCTCCTTTTTCTCCTCCTCCTCTTCTTCTTCCTCTTCTTCCTCCTCCTTCTTTTCCCCCTCCTCTTCCTCCTCCAACTCCTCTACCTCCCTCCCCTTCTTCCTGTTCTTCTCCCCCTTTTTCTCTTCCCCCTCCTCCTTCCTCTTCTTCTCCTCCCTTCTTCTTCCTCCTTCTCCTCCTCTTCCTCCTCCAATTCCTCTACATTTCTCCCTTTCTTCTTCCTCTTCTTCTCCTTTCTCTCCTTCCTCTTCCTCCTCTTCTTCCTCCTTTTTCCTCTTCCTTTTCTTCCTCCTTTTTCCTCGTCCTTTTCTTCCTCCTCCTCTTCCTCCTCCTACTCCTCTACCTCCTTCCCCTTCTTCTTCCTCTTCTCCTTTCTCTCCTCCCCCTCCTCCTCCTCCTCAGTCTTCTTCCTCTTCTTCTTCATCCTTTTTCCTCTTCCTCTTCTTCATCCTTTTTCCTCTTCCTCTTCCTCCTCCTCCTCTTCCTCCTACTCCTCTACCTCCTTCCCCTTCTTCTTCCTCTTCTTCTCCTCTTCCTCTTACTTCTATTATGGTCTCTACTTCGCAATATTCTCCCTTTCTCCCTTTTCTGCATTTATTGTTCTTTCTTCGGCCCAGCCACCTTTTTCTTATATTCCCTCCTCTCATTTTCTCATCTATTTCTAATAAGCCAGTTCACAGTTAGCTCATGATCAACTTTTCTCAAATGACCTTTGTGATTTTTCATTAGGATAAGCACTATCATTGTAGATGTTGAGTAAGCTTTACCTGTAGAGTATTCAAATTCTAAGAACAAAAGGAATTGTATACACCAGGTGACTAGAATAGTACATCAGGGATAAAGTTTGAAAATCTGTTTTATTGTCTGCCTTTGGCACATTTGACTGTTTAGGCTACTGTCATATACCAGTGATTATTAAGGCTCTATTTATTACTCTTCAGCTTGGATGAGATAAAATGAACATTTTGAAAGGAATATATGAATAACAAGTGGAATGCCTCTGGCCGTCTCACCTGCATCACGCGGTTCAATATAGCAGCAGTGCTGACTTTGAATACTACTCTAACTCGCACAAGATGTTCAGTGATACATGGTTACTCTTATGTCCACTTTTTATGAACTAGACCAATAAACTTACAGAGATTCACCAAAAAACCCCAACATGGCCAAAGTTCATTGACCTTACATGACCTTGGTCATGTGACCTGAAACGTGCACAGGATGTTCAGTGATACTTGATTACTCTAATGTCCAAGTTTAATGAACTAGACCAACAAACTTTCAAAGTTATGATGGTAATTCAACAGATACACCCAATTCGGCCAAAGTTCATTGACCTTTGACCTTGGTCATGTGACCTGAAACGTGCACAGGATGTTCAGTGATACTTGATTACTCTAATGTCCAAGTTTAATGAACTAGACCAATAAACTATCAAAGTTATGATGGTAATTCAACAGATACCCCTGATTCGGCCAAAGTTCATTGACCCTTAATGACCTTTGACCTTAATCATGAGACCTGAAACTTGCACAAAATTTTCAGTGATGCTTGATTACTATTATGTCCAAGTTTCATGAATCAGATCCATAAACTTTCAAAGTTATGATGGGAATTCAACATCCCCAATTCGGCCAAAGTTCATTGACCCTAAATGACCTTTGACCTTGGTCATGTGACGTGAAACTCATGCAGGATGTTCAGTGATACTTGATTAACCTTATGTCCAAGTTTCATGAACTAGGTCCATATATTTTCTAAGTTATGATGACATTTCAAAAACTTAACCACAGGTTAAGATTTCGATGTTGATTCCTCCAACATGGTCTAAGTTCATTGACCCTAAATGACCTTTGACCTTGGTCATGTGACATGAAACTCTAATAGGATGTTCAGTAATACTTGATTAACCTTATGGCCAAGTTTCATGAACTAGGTCCATATACTTTCTAAGTTATGATGTCATTTCAAAAACTTAACCTCAGGTTAAGATTTGATGTTGACGCCGCCGCCGCCGTCGCCGCCGCCGTCGCCGCCGCCGCCGCCGCCGTCGGAAAAGCGGCGCCTATAGTCTCACTTTGCTTCGCAGGTGAGACAAAAATCATCAAATCACAAATGCCTATGTCAGTGAATATGAAAGCCACCTATATGGTTTATCTCAAATGACCTTTTTCTGCTCATGCACAGTTCACAACCGTGAACAGGCTTATTATCTTATTACTCTAATATCACTTCCCTCTTCCCTTAAGAAATAAACGTTAGTAAGAAATATTTACTAGACAACATTCTGTATCAGACAAGTCATTGCAATACCTCAGCTACTGTTACTCTATCTCTCTTTTTTTCTCTCTTTCCTTGACAAATCGTTGCAATACCTCTCCTACTCTCCCTCTCCTTTTCTCTCTCTCTGTCAGCACCTGTTGTTAGGTAGCATGACTCGAACCGACACGCACTTCCATCTCTTAATCCTAAGCCTCTCACGATCATCAGAACCCCTAACCTCAATCCCACACCGACACATTATTAGCAGTCAATATCATAAGGCAGTTTCAAACCGCCTCGATCACAAGAATCCCTGTTAAATTACGAGAACTTTTTAGGCTAAAAAATACCCGTTAATTATTCCTGCATTCACACCGCCCCGAAACATACCCTTCGGGATAAGTTCCTGTAGTTGCAAGCATGCACAGTCTGATAAGCAGGCAAGGCGTGAGATTCAAAATCACTAGCCCAGCAGCCACCCACAGCTCTCGCGCCCAATGACACGCTAGGCTAAAAGTTCTGTAAATTGCTTTCACATTGCCAAAATACCTGCGACCTTGGAAAAATCCCAGCAAAAGTTCTCGTAATTTTGCCAAGTACCAACTATCTAGCGGGTATTTTCTTTCGGGGAAATTACGCGTAGTTTGCTTTCACATAACCTAAATACCTGGTATTTTCTGATCGGGGTAGATTTCCCAATCAGAGATTACCTGGAACTGACAAACTTCGAGGCGGTCTGAAACCACCTATAGTGAACCAGAAATCCAATTGGCAAATTCACAGGGGCTGCCGCATTCCCAAAATATTTCCTACGTTGTCAAAAACGTCAATGGATGACTCATGCATGTCAAACTTATGACAGTTATGATTGTAAGACACCTAGATAGATCCTTGTCATTTGATTGGTTGTTTGTTATCGATCATTCAGCCCATTTACAATGACATCATCAACCGTGCAATTTCAGACCCATTCATCGTGCAATTTTGGATCCATACCATTTTGTCCATTGCACGCGCGCACCGAGACTGCGGGCACCACAAGTAAAACCACTGGTGTTTGCATGCAGCGTGTAGGTTGTATGTACGCGACAATGAACAGACTGAACTTGCAATGCATGATCATATTTTGCATCGAAATCGATAAATTTCATTAAAAATTTTTTTAGGTGTCATATAAACCAAATAATGAATGTTCAGAGAAAGATGAAATGAATGATCCATTCAACGAGGTGTAGCCGAGTTGAATGGATCATTTCATCTTTCACCTCATGAAGTATTCTTTCCATTGCACTCATGAACATTCATTATTTGCATCATGTGTCCCCCCACCATTATGATAGAAATCTATGAATGATACCCTCTTTCAGGAGAGACATTCTACTCATTTGGAGACAGTTCTCACTTTATGAAAACAAATATCCTTTTTGCCATTTCAACTTATTTTATCTCGGCACGACATGATGAACAACCTCCACACACACCAAATTGACATGAAATGGTTTGTGGTGGTCCAATGATTGTCCAAATGAATATATAATAGGCCCCCATTGAAGTCAGTGTTAATTAGTGCAGTTTAAAACCGAACCAGGCTTATTCAAAGCAGAGGCGGTGTTTCACAAAGATTTAAGTATGACTTTATTAGAATCGCATACATGATATGCAATGTGCAATCTTATTGATCAACACACAGTAGTGTGCGTCCTCTTGGCACGATCTGATTTATATGGTCATGCCTTTTATACCGCATGCAACTAGGCATTTACTTGCGACTTTAAGCCATACTTAAATCTTTGTGAAACACCCCAACCCCCTGGCTAATTGCCACTGCTTTCTTTATAGTTAAGTAGGTATTCATACAACCACGTTGTGGGCCTCCACTGACCAACGCAAAAGTTGGGTTGTGGATCATTTTTTTTTTTCATCATGCCTCACTAAGATAACTGTATGTAATTAAAAATGAAAAATGTTGAAACGCAAGAAAAAAAAGTCTTTTGTGACATCACTGCTTCAGTAGGGGAAGGCGGGGTAAGTTGAGCATAGGGGCAAGTTGAGCCACCAGCCGCAGGCCAATAATGAATGAGTCAGACATTGTGGTGGTGTCATGTATTGATGACCCATAACATAACCCCTAACCCCACCACATTGTTTCCAACTTTGAAACAAAAAGTAGTTATTTAGAGGGGAAAATGTGAATTTCAGCCAAAAAAGTAAAAAAGAGTGTGAAATAGATAAGTGCTTTATAAACACACACGTCTTTAAATATAATAAAGACATGATAACAACATTATTAGTCCAGGTATGGATCTTCATTCTTGTCATAGTCTTTTATATGATGGATGCATAATAAATGTGTGGATACAAAATTATCGCACTAAGTTCGGACTGGGGTAAGTTGAGCCAAACAGCATGGGGCAAGTTGAGCCATGGTAATTCCTATGGTAATGTATCTTAAAAAACAAACAAACCATAAAAATCGATTGAAATGCAGGCTGAAAGGAGCAAATTTACATGACTGCTCTTTTCCTTTTACAGGATGTTAGTATTTATAGAGAATTAGCAAGTGAAAAGACTTTAAACAAAAAATTGACATGCTGGTTCTCCCCCATACATTTTGTACATAGTTTTTGTGGCTCAACTTACCCCAGAAGGTGGCTCAAACTTACCCCATATATGGGGCAAGTTGAGCCATTTGACATCGTTTTTTTCAAAGGTCACGATGACTATCAGTGTTGGGGTAAAAATTTATAAATAGGTGGAAAATATTTCAGAAGAATGAAATTTCAAAGCAAGGTACTTATTTCGACAAGATTATTAATCATATCAATTCTAACTTGCAAAAAGCAAAAACTGTCACAACTTACCCCGCCTTCCCCTACTCATTTGCAAGATGTAAAGACACATTCTTCTTGCCTGGAAATAATCATTCTTGTCATTCACTTTCACACGGTGAATGTCCAACATCCTGTGAGAAACTCCTGCACAAGTTCTAGTAACTATGTCATGGTTCTACTATTTTTTCTTTGGTGATATCTGGGCCCTGTCTTACAAAGAGTTCCGATTGATCCAATCAATCGCAACTATGGAAAGCCAGCAACATCAACATGTATTACGCGTGTTTTTTTTCAAAATATTTTCGAGCTATGATGTATATCAATGCATGAATTGTTTTCTTAAAAATTCAGTGTGCTTCACTTTCTTTACAAAGGGCATTGTGCAAATTTCCTTTCGAAAAATTTATGACACTGATGGATTTCCATAGTTACGATAATTGGATCAGTCATAACCCTTTGTAAGACGGGGCCCTAGAACTACTTTGCTATTACGCAGACAAAATACTTGATAATATTATTGATCCGGCCAGGAGGCATAATTATGTATATTGAATGCTCTGGGGAAGTTCACTTTCTGACATGATTTCCAAAGAGTTTCAGTGGAAACATGGAGAACAAGAACATAAAAATAAGTATCAAAATTCTAAAATGTGAAGTATCCTAGTGTGGGAGTGTGAAAATTGTAAGTGCTCAGAGCAAAATAGCTAGGTGTTTAGTGCTAAAGGCTAAGTCTTGAGGGACTAAGTGTGAAATATTGAGTGTTTGGTGCTTAGTGTTAACTGTCAATTAAGTGTTAGCGTTACCTGTTTCCACACTCCCGACCTGAACCGGAAGAGTATCGAGCAGCGTGAAACCGTATTTGCCATTCTTATCCTTGCTGAGCACAACCTAAACAAAAGTTAAAACGTAAAAATGAAACATTAAACACCAGGGTCAAAAAGGTATACAAGTATAATTTTTCTATGTCTAAAAATATGATTTATAACTGATTGATGTGTTTCATTATTAAATGAAAACTACTGAAGCTGTCGAGTCTCAGGGGATAAGTCTCTGGATTTTGACCCTCAAGGTCTGGGGTTCAAATCCCACAAAAGCACTTGCATCCTTTGGCAAGAGGTTCATCTACATTTTCCAATCTCCATAAAAAATGGGTACCGATTAGGAAGAAATTCTTTGAGTGCTCGAGCACCTGATCAAAGTAGCCATGTTTATGATGTCAGGAGGTCAAGCTGTCAGAATGCATATTTGTGACACAGCCAATGAATCTAAAAAAAATGCTTACATAATGAAGACTTATCCAAGAAAGTAGCGAGTCTGGTCGATCCATGCAGCCTGTCTCTGAATCACTGGAGCTTGGTCCTTTGGTTGATGGTTCTCCCTTAGCAGCAGACCTCTTCTCTCCTCCACCCCAAGTTCCTGTATCCTTGAGGTTGTCCGATCTTGCTTCCTGTGACCCACTACTCCCAGAATTTATACTTTTCGCATCAGCACCCCAAGCTGGTACCTTGTCCGCAAAGTCAAGGACCTGGTACCCATCAACAAGAGTCTCTACGATCTCCCGATCTCCATGGACTGTGTCTATCTCTTTGTGCCGCAGCTCCTCAAGGTTTCTGTCTCCTTCGCTTCTCTTCTTCTTCTTCTCCTGGTGCAGTCCGTCTGTCTTTAGCCACCTTCTCTGTCTGTCCTTCTTTCCTGCTTTTGCTCCTCCTTCAATCAATTCTGCCTTCTCTGTTTCTTCTAGTGAGTCATCTTCTCTCTTCCTCTTGCGGGTGTTCAAGTTTGGTCTCGTCCAACTGTTTGTTGGGTGCTCCTCTTTCTTGTCCTCTGTTGCGTTGACCTTGAGGTGCTTGGTTCGTCCTACATCTTCTCTCAGGAGATGGTACCAACCGCTGATCACCTGAAACAGGAACAAAAAAGAGGAAATACGTGGTTATTCACAGTGCAAGGTGCAATGTACTTCCTCCAAGAGACAATATGCAATGCACATTCCTCAAAGATAGTACTAACAATAATAATAATGTCCTATCTTTTTTACCCAGGGTAGCCACTTTAGTTCCGAAAACTTAACATGATAATGTTATTACCCCGGTTTTAGCACGGCTACCTTGATCGGGTGCTCAAGCATTCAAGGAATTTCTTCCTACCAGATACCCATTCACCTCACCTGGGTCGAGCTCAGCAGTGTGGATAAATTTCTTGCTGAAGGAAAACAAGCCATTTCTAGGATTCAAACCCATGACCCTTTGTTTAAAAGGCATTGGTCAGAACCACTAGACCACTACGCACCCACTAGTACACAATTCAATGCTTTTTTATTAAAGATAGCAGACCTTATGAGCATCATTGCGCCGTCATCTTAGTGGCCTTAGATGCTGAAGTCATTGCCTTGCATGCAATGATGATCTGCAGCTGACACAACTCTGACTACTCTGTTTATATGTATTCCCATATCCTTTGAGGGAGGGCGCTATGATATTTTGACATCACATGCATAAGGCCTGTAGACAATCTCTTCTCCTTGGGTAAGTACATGTAGTAGTTAAAATGTTTAACACAATCACCAATCATTTTACCAATAAAATGAGATTAATATTATGAGGAAAAAAATAAAAATGAATACTTGTCATGAAAATGTGGAACATTATTAAAGGTCAAGTCCACCCCAGAAAAATGTTGATTTGAATCAATAGAGAAAAATCAGACAAGCACAATGCTGAAAATTTCATCAAAATCGGATGCAAAATAAGAAAGTTATGACATTTCAAAGTTTCGCTTATTTTCAACAAAATAGTTATATGAATGAGCCAGTTACATCCTAATGAGAGAGTCGATGATGTCACTCACTATTTCATTTGTTTTTTATTGTTTGAATTATACAATATTTCAATTTTTACGAATTTGACGATTAAGACCTCCTTGCCTGAAGCACAAAATGTTAAAATAATGGAATTCCATGTGTTCAGGGAGGAACGAAACTTCATTTCAAGTGACAATGACGAGAAAATGAAAATATTTCATATCATAAATTACAAAAGAAATAGTGAGTGAGTGATGTCATCAACTCTCTCACTTGGATGTAACTGGCTTGTTCATATAACTATTTTGTTGAAAATAAGCGAAACTTTAAAATAACTTTAAAATGCCATAATTTTCTTATTTTACATCCGATTTTGATGAAATTTTCAGTGTTATGCTTGTTGAATTTTTCTCTTTTTATTCAAATCAAGTTTTTGTTGGGGTGGACTTGTCCTTTAAAGAAATATATAGCTTGGTCATTTATTAACATCTCACCTATAGGTACCTGATGGTGTACCTTACCGAGTGGTGAACATCTGCAAATGCAGAAAAACATCAATTTTGTCTTGTCAGATAAGTTGATCTGACATCTTATATTAAACAAGTTTGAAAGCACTTATTAAAACACTTTTACAAATTTCAGCAGGAAATGCATTCTCCTTTCCAACTTTTTGCAACATCATCAAACTATTCGCAAACTGCTTTCCAATATTTCCAATGCAAATCAACAACTCAGAGCAGAACTTGACATTTTCTTTTGCCACGTACACTCAATGAGATTACTCCGGAAGGATTTTTCGGTAAGGAAGTCTTGCCAGTAAAGAATATCCTGAAAATGAACGGGTTGATATAATGATGGTCTATCAAACAGGCTATTGAAATAGCTAGTTTTAAGTTGCTTGCTTTCATAAATTTCCTCTTTTTTTAATTCATTAGGTAGCTATATGATTCATCTTAATAAGTCTTTCACATGCAGCCATCTCAGACCTTGACACAGAGAGGGCCATCTTAAGCAAAAACCTCCGCGGAAACAGATGAAAAACAACTCCCTCTTTTTAGGTCAGGGATATGCGGATCTCTTGTGTTTTTGATGGCACACCCCTGCAAAGCCGTAAGAACACTCCGTCCCCAGTCAGGAAGTTTTGGTCTGGATCGCTGGACAATCCCAGGGGCGAAGCAGAACCGACCGAAAGACCGAAGCTGCGATAAGAATCACCTTCCCTCCTGGGAGGGTTGGACCAACACAACATGAGGTGATAGTGGATTGTTTCCCCTTGGCTTCCCGGAGAGGGAAAGGCCAATTAGACGGATGGCCGGGGACAGGAAGCTGGGAGGGGGAATGTTCGGTGTTGATGTTGTTTCAGGGCGATTAGGATAAGTTTGAAATTGTAGATTAACGACCCCCAGTGGGGCTTTGATACGAAACTGGAAAGAGATAGGAATCGGTTATGTATGAATGATGGGAAGTCTCCAGCAAGGAATGGATCTATTTTTAAGGACATTTCTTGGCTCTTCTTGGTTCAAGTTATGAACAAAATTCTGCAATGGTTTGAGGAGTCTGCCAAATCAAGGTCAAAGGCTCCTATGTTATATACCTTCTTTCAAAGGCTTACAACGCATTGTCTTTAAAAAAAATGATTCTAATCAAATTAAAAAGTAAATAAATCTCAACTAATTTACCTTGAATCAGCGATCCGTCCATGAATGGAACAAGTTGTCAATACAGAGCTGATAACATTGACAGTTTCCAGGATCCCCTACCGAGATAATACTCCCATTCGTCCTCATAACTTGCATGCAAGTTAAAGGTCAAGTCCACCCCACAAAAAATGTTGATTCCAATATATATAGAAAAAAATCAAGTAAGCATAACACTGAAAATTTCATCAAAATCAGATGTAAAATAAAAAAGTTATGACTTTTGATAATTTCGCTAATTTTTCATAACTCAGTGACATGCAAATGAGAAAGTCAATGATCTCTTTCATTCGCTATTTCTTTTGTTTTTTATTGTCTGAATACAATATTTCATTTTTTACAGATTTGATAATAAGGAGCAAATATTTAACCATCCAAAGTTGTTTAAAAGATATTTTCATAAATCAAATGGTAGCAGACCACATATTCACTTGCTTCCATGTCTCAAAAACAAGCCCCCTCCCCCTACATTTGAAAACAAAAACATTTCTACTAGTAATAAGCTTGAGGTACTGCACAATACTCCATACCGCCCCCCCCCCAAAAAAAAAAAAGTCCCAAGCCTATCCAACAGAATGCATTCCACATACATACTGATTTGCCAAACGTCAATTTCAAGTACACTCATACTGTCAAAAGATATTGACAAAAGAACGTCAGGTTTATCGATTTTGTCCCCAGAATCCCCAAATACCTTCTCGCATCTCCCCAAATTTGCATTTGTGAAGGCATGGATGATGAAAATTATACAGCAAATCTGGCGATGTCGTTTGTTTGTGGTTAGCAATAGCAGTAATTTTTTTCTAGTCAGATTTTATACATATTGTTTCAAGCATATTTCATTTCAAGCAAATTTTCAACAAGTATCAATGTGTTCGCACTGCAATTTTGTTTCTTCTTCTTTCTTATACGAGATATTTAATAAAGGCAAAGTCTACACTGGTCAGGAACATGTTCATTTGAATAAACGGAGAAAACTGAAACGACAATACATTGCAAATTTAATCTAAATCAACTGCAAAATAAAAGTTAAAATATCTTGAAGGTTTGCTATTTTCAGAAGACAGTGATTGCACAAAGCCATTACTTCTTTGTATGTTATTCATGGAGCAGCAAATATTCCATATTCATTATTTTCCTCAAAATAATGTAAAATTCAGACTTAATCCCCTATTGATCATGTGATTTTGCCATTATTATCTTAACTTACATTTGATTTTCATTAAACTTCTAGCATTAAGTTATAGTATTATTTTATTTCAAGGTCTGTGACCTGAATAGGCCAAGATCTACTTATGTGCTAAAGTTATACAAAGCCAATTGAGGGGTAGGGTTGGCTTGGTCATTAAAACGCCTGCCTGTTTCAAACCTGAGGTTGTAGGTTCAAGTCCACTGTGGGTGGATGACTCAAGCCTGCATTGTGTGTAAACGTTTCCCTTCCCTGTTCCATAGATGCAGGCTATGTTACAGCACTGGAAAACACTCCGTTCCTCAGACTGGACGTTAGATATAGAAGCGTCACCACCTTTGCATTAAAGAACTCACTGCCCCATTCTTATAAGAATAGGGGGAAACCCCAGCAAAAATGTCTTAACTTTCTAATAATTTGACATCCAATTTCTAGAAAATGTTCAGCGTTAAGCATATTTGATTTTATTATATTTTTTTAAATCTTTTTTTGTTGAGGTAGACTGCCCCTTTGAATTAGACAGGATTTTTTCTCAAATTAAAAGATAGTTTAGAATAAAGAATACAGGTTGGGTTTGTCTTTTAAAAACAACTTATACACAGTAAAAATGATGAAATTTATACAATGCTGTTTTTGCAAACCTAAAGTAATTTAAACCATGGTTATTGAGAATTAAGTATTAAGAATTGAACTTTATTCTTTAATATTTCATTCACTTGTTTAACTGCTGTTAAACAACTACTATAAGGTTCATACAGTAAACAACGTTGAATAAAGTTTGTAACAGCATTTTTATACGACTGAACCGATCCAAGAACCTGTGTATTTTTAGAGGAGTAGCATCATCACACCAATATGGAAGTAGGTACCCATTTTCTGACTCATGACAGTCAACAATCGCTTATCAGACAATAGACGATGACGAGAAGGAAATCAACAGGAAGGACAAGTTCTAAATATACAGACGTTTTTTACTCTCGTTCCATACTCTTAAATTTGATGAAGTTTCCTCTTTCCTTGTGTGCCAATGGCCAACATTTCACCAACTACTGAGCAAATTAAAAAAAAATCTAACTGAATCTGTATAAAATCTAACAGAAATGTGTTGCTTCTTTCATGCAGTAAAGGTCTATTTTTCCAAACTCTCCTGATACTTCCCCAATGCTGACGTAGAAGACAAGAAGTAACTCTTCATTTCCAAGAGTTATTCAGGTTGAAAAAGACTTTTGAATCCAAGAGGAAATGGGAAAAAAATGTTAGATAACACAGTGCTAGTAACTAAAAAATTGAAATCAATTTATTTGCTAAACCTCATTAAAAAATTCAATCTAATCTTTGGTAAAATAAATCAAAATGGGTTAAATAGTTAGATGTCTTGGGTTGGACTTGAAATATAAGTCTCTGGAATTTAACCAGCTTGTCACTAACTTTACTCATAGTGAACTGATCAGCACATTGTGGATCAATTTCTTGCTGATGGAAATTAGGCTATGGCTGGGATTTGAACCTATGTCCCTCTGATTCCAAGTCTAAAGACTAATCCACTTCCTTCCATGTGAACCCTGCTTGTCTGTGAACTTGATTTCTATTTGAACATAATTTTTGGTAATATTTAATGTTTCTTACATTCCTCTGGGTTTAATACTCAATGATATGAATGGATATCTACATTACCAAATTCCATGCAATATAATTAACAATAAGTATTCTCAATCTCAATAAAAATATTGAAGTAGGGCAATGCTCACACAAATTTAGAACTAAGAAGCACGAAAAATGAATCATTCCAACCACTGGCAAATTTTTGTTTCAGCTCTTTACCATAAAAGGAGAATGAAATCATCAGAATAAGAGAGCTTTCTATGAAAACAGAAAAATAAAAGAATAAGAAAAAGTTTGTTCTTTTTTATTTAATTTATTTCCATTAAACACAAATAACAATACATTGAGTGTGAAACTGAGTTAAAACAATACATTGATTGTGAAACTGAGTTAACTGACAAATGAAAATGGCAGGATGGCCCTACTCAGCAGCATCAATCATGGTGCTGCTGGTCTTCCGAGGGGTCCTCAAGAAATGAAAAGTTTGAGAACAGTTGGACACATCATGAGAAAGTCAAGAAAATAGAGAGCAAAAGGCATTTTATGTCTGGACGATGACAGAACTTCGCAGTATTCATCGTTCATCTTCAGGTGAAAAGATGCATGAAGGAAATTTCACTGGGGAAATCTAGAGATACAAATGACATCATTCCATTTCCTTTCCTCTGAGCCATTGAAAATTCCCCAGACCAATGACCTTTATCATCCTTTCAAACAAATGTGTAATGTCTAAACAGAGTACAGTGACGAATGTTTTCTTTTTCTTAAAGTGATTGGTTAACAATGGTTTGACTTTTAAAAAATCTGAGCTAGAAGGTCACACTTGTCACCTGTGTCTGTGATATGTTCCAAAAATGAAACCCTGAAAAAATTGCGTTCGAAAATGATTATTTAGTGCTTCAAAAATTGAAATATGAAGTGACCGGAAACACCATCTTAATTTCATCCCATACACTAATATGTGTACTATTTAGGTGTCTATAAGATGCCTATTTACTAAATCGGGGTTTGCCTTGTAGTTTTAGCTTTTCATTCTCAATAATGGTTGTTTTCAGGGTTTATTAGTTCTAATACATGCACTTGTACCGTACATGTTTCATCTTGGTTTGAGAATTTTTTAAATCGGCTGCTCACAAAGTTAAACAATATCTTTAATCCTTAGTTTTCTTTGCCCCAGATTACAGAGCATCAAACTGATGACGTCGCAAAAACTGTTAGCATTTTTTTGTTCACCATAGCTCGGCAGGGCATGACAAACACTCACACCCCAAATTTGGTGGGAATCGGTCCATGGGGCCCCAAGATATGACCTCATGAATACATAATTAGCCTCATTACAGTCAATGTAATACAATGACTTTAATGAGGCTAATTATGTATTCATGAGGTCATAGGTCCGTCCCCCATGGACCGATTCTCACCAAATTTGGGGCGTGGGGGTACATGTATTTCATGCTCTACCACAAAATGGTATAAAAATGTTTAAACTTTCGCAAAAGTAGATAACGTGATGTCCCACTTCGGTACTGTATATCCTATAACCTCAGACTTACTTTATCTTTTTTATTTTTTACCCTTACAATCTTTTTTCTTTCCTGAAGAACTATGAAATCCAATAATACTTCTTAAATTCAGCAAACTGTGGTGAATTTTGAAGGGTCAGCCCAAAGACAATTGTCATTAATACTTGTCCATTTTTTTAATAAACACAAATAGGAAATGACTAAGGATGGTCGAAAATTATTTTGAGGTCAAGGCCTCCCCCAGTATTCCAGTTTATGCTTAATGTTAATGGTTGCCCAGTTAGGTTAGAGGGTGGGGTATATAGGCCACACCTATAATTTGTTCTATGGTTTGGCACAAACTCACTAAATTAGAATCTCTTGCTTGTCCAAATGGAAGAAAAGTAGCCTGTAGGCACATAATCAACACGTGGGTCGCAAGTTTCAACATACTGTATGGATCGGAGAAGCTCTAGTACACAAAACCAATTCGGATTAGTTAGGAGGCGCCTGCAAATTCAGACCACTTTCAAGAAACACATTTGCCCCCATTAACTAATGCGGACGGGGGAGGTGATAAGACAGTATCCACTCAAGCAGACGAGTGACCTTTATAAAGCACTATAGATCTGTAGAATCGTCTCCAATCAATACTCATAAAGCTGAAAGGCAGCAAAATGTGAAACTATGATGATGGAGATGGTCTCACCAAACTCTCTCTCTCATCGTTGATTCAGTTCATGCCCGAAAGCTCTTCGGGAGGAAGAAGGATGGTGATATTTGGGATGAGGGGTGCCAATAGGGTGCATAAGTAAATACCATTGCCTTTATTAATATCCTGATGAGAAGGGCACCAGCACAAGGCAGTGGGAACAGGGTCATAAATCAAGGTCATCTTCACAAGGGCGAATAGTAATCACTGTTGCCTACATTAGAATACTAAATTAGGATTTACACACGCCTGAGCAGTACCCGAGGTATTAAATGGGAAGAAATTATCATCACACCTTTGCCATTATAATATATATCATTATTCTTCACGTTCAAAATCAGGGTTATATAAGCCCTATATTATTAAAAAAAACTTTAAAAATGTCAAAGTATAAAAAGTTAATTAAAAGAACCAACTTTCTAACTAATTATATTGACAGCTATCTGAATATTTTCAACACGGTTATGCCAGAACAAAATCTTCCATAACTTCACAGTCAGTATTGTTGCAGAGATTACCATGACTACCAGTCAGTCACCAAATATGGTTTGTGAAACATCCCCCTTTACTGCAGAGTGCAGATATTACCATAACTGTGCATTATCAATGGTGTAATACATCATCATTTTTATCCCTTAATACTGGTAGGATTTCAGCAGTTATATGGCATGTTTTAAACTACCTCAAGGGCAGGGACAAGTCATTAAGTCAAAACCATATTACTCACACACTTACATCACTAGTCGTTAATCTCATTGAATGTGATCGAGGTTGCCTGATATGCTTTTCACACTGCACCTTTTTTCCTTAAAGGTCAAGTCCACCTCAGAAAAATGTTGATTTAAATCAATAGAGAAAAATCAGACAAGCACAATGCTGAAAATTTCAGCAAAATCGGATGTAAAATAAGAAAGTTATGACATTTCAAAGTTTCGCTTATTTTCAACAAAATAGTTATATGAACGAGCCAGTTACATCCAAATGAGAGAGTCGATGACGTCACTCAATCACTATTTCTTTTGTTTTTATTGTTTGAATTATACAATATTTCAATTTTTACGAATTTGATGATTAGGACCTCATTGCCTGAAGCACAAAATGTTAAAATAATGGAATTCCAGGTGTTCAGGGACGAATGAAACTTCATTTATAATGACAATGACGAGAAAATAAAAATATTTCATATTTCATATAATAAAATACAAAAGAAATGGTGAGTGAGTGATGTCATCAACTCTCTCATTTGGATGTCACTGGCTCGTTCATACAACTATTTTGTTGAAAATAAGCGAAACTTTAAAATGCCATAACTTTCTTATTTTACATCTGATTTTGATGACATTTTCAGTGTTATGCTTGTTGAATTTTTCTCTTTTATTCAAATCAAGTTTTTGTTGGGGTGGACTTGTCCTTTAACCTTCTTTCCTGGGGTTAAGCTTAGCCCACTTCGTTTTCACACGGTTTAGAAAAATGGACTTGCACGTACAGTACTATCTGGCCCTGCGAAAAGCAGGGTTAGCCAGCTTATTGAGATGAAGAGATGCAGTGTGAAACCTAACAGGGCTAAGCATCAGCCAATCACAGAAGTCAAAATTGCACGTTAATCACGCTCTGCATGGTAAAATCATCAATATTCATGAGCTGTGTGATAGTCCGGGGTTAAGGCATTAACCCCGGCTACGAAATAGTATGGGTAGTATGGGGTTAAGAAAGACGGTGTGAATGAAAAAAAAGATAGTATGGGGTTAAGGATAGTCCGGGATTATATTAAGGATAGTATGGGGTTAAGGAGATGCAGTGTGAAAAGCATATTAGTGTGACAACTTTACAGCAGTCTCCCTTAATATCATACTTAACAGTCGGAGACCAAATACAGAGAGTGGTTTAAAGGTCAAGTCCACCCCCGAAAAATATTGTCACTGAATCCATGAAGCGGCACAATGTCCCAAAATCACATGAAAAGCCAATTTTATTTTTTTTTCAGTTTTAGTAATCTCTCGCTGTGGTCTATCATTTCACCGAAATACAGAACCTGATTTTCTCTGTTATTAATGAGATAATTAAAGTGAAAAAAAATGACACAAGCCTCAATAATCCACGTATTGGCAGGCAGATGCACGCCGTTTCTATGCACGCTGAAGTAATATTTTCCACAAAACAACACTTGTCATGTTTGTGTTTGAATCACTTCTATGTCAAGATTTGATGTTCATTCGATAAATCTTTAACATGGAAGGCAGCAGTAGATACCTGGCTCTTGGTTTGTGCTTTCTTTATTCTGTTAAACTTCACAATTGAACAAATCTTGAATCTTGAAACAATCATATATAGCAACGGGCAGTTTAAAATGTAATATTCTTTATTCGCATTTATCTAAAAAAGAGATGTATTTTCAAAAGAACATACAGAAGCATGTTATCTTGTTGATATTTTGTGCATTCCCACTGTAAGGCATTGTGCTCGAGGAGAAAGCCACAAATCCCTGATAATTAAAGTACATGACAAATGAGGAACATCACCTCTACTACTTGTCAAAATCCACTAACCACATGGCCAATTTGAGATTTATGTACATTCTAAAAACAATACACTCAAAATGAAAAAGACAAGTGCCAGAAAGGCACTTAAAATATCGTCGGCGGTCATCCGAACCGTCGTATCCACGGTTGAAAACCCATTTCAGAGAACATCGACTTCAAAGTTTACTATAATGTTCACTCTAAAATCTCCAGCCTTACAACATATTTATTGCTAAAAAAAATACATGGTATAGAAGGACCAAGACAATTGCTTGAAAATTGTATCCTTATTTTTACACAAAACCAAGGATTATAGAAAATATCGCAAAAGAGCTCTGTGCTTGTAATTTCAGTTTGAGCATTTTAGATTTTCCCTGTACAAAATCCCCTCATATCTCAGAAAATAAAAAAATTGCCGCCTAGAAATTCATTTCTGAATAGAATAGGACTTGTACATTCATTTTCTGCAAAAATCTGAAAATCGACCAAAATTTACTGATACTACAGTTCCGATGAACGCCGAAGATATATAAGAACTTCCATTTAAAAATTAATTAGATTTTTGTCAAATTTGAAATCAACATGACATGAAGATTTTTGTCATTACAACAAGAAACTTTTTTATGTTATTACTTAAATAGTGCTTATCTGATTAGATATAGATCAAATTTGAGTAAATTGTTTTTGGTATATAAACTTAGTAATCTCATGTTGATTTCTTCTAAATTTTCATTGTTCTGTTTTAATTTCTCATTTCCTCCTCTTAAACACATCATTTTTATATCACAAAGTTTTAATTTTGTCCGATTTCTTAAAAAAAAATCACCATTCAAATTTTCTCAATTTCTTCTGGAAACACATCATTTTGTCACCAAGGTATCTTGATATGTATTGAACATGGCATATAGATTTGTATTTGTTTTTAAAGTAGAAAGGAATTGAAGGTTCTTCTTTAAATTCAACCCCTGAAAAGCTGGCATTTTTTTCAACTGCGTATTGCAAACCATAATCTAGGCTTAGCGAGCTGCAATACCCCCCCCCAAAAAAAAATAAATAAAATTCTCCTTCCTTCGACCTCCTAATAACCAAACCAATAAAATGCTAAGAACATGACTTGGCATTCAAATGAAGTGGGCAAATGAATTATAGAGCACTTTCAGTGCTTAAAGCTCTGAGGCCCACTACAGTATAACATTATCAAGCTGCAATATGGCTAGAATTTATTGAAAATGATTTCTTTTTTAATTAGTAAGGACATATATATGGAAATGTCTAAGAGTAAACGAAGGCTTTGGGACAATGGTTTATCGAAATCAATTCTCACTATGTTAAATATTGCCACTTATGCTATAAAGCAGCTGGCAAAGCTTCCTAATCAATTATAAATGTAATTGCCTAATGGTTATCTATATTTCTGTTTCCCCCTATTAGAATCCCTCCCTCTCCATTTCTCTCTATTTCTTTCTCTCACACAATTATAGCACTCATTTTCTCTCTTCCTCTCTCTGGCCCGTATTCTGAAGTCAGGTTTAAAGTTGTGGTTTAAGTATGGGAAGCCAAAAGTATCAAATTTTTTTATAAAGGCGTACATTTCTTGTTTACTGTGCTCTATTCATCGATGGTGAAGACAATAATCTATATATACTTCCTAGACAATTATGAAGGATTTGAGAGCCAAATGAGCTGAAATATGATATCTCTACTGTTAGTGATTTATGTAACAATTGGCTATCCATATTTAATTTTAAACCACAACTTTAAACCTGAGTTTAAGTTAAACCCGACTTCAGAATACGGGCCTCTGTATCTTAATAATATATCCCTCTCACCAAACTTATTTATCTTACGTTCTCTATCTCTCAAACAATCATCATAAATTTAAACTAATTCCATTCCAATCACATGGGTTATCTTGGAATTGAATGATGAGCAATAGATGTTATCAAATAGAATTTCAAAAACCACAAAGTATAGTCTACACCTTTGGGTTGGATAGTTTTGTTTGTGTTGATTTCATGGCAGTGCCACTCATCGGGACCAGGAAATTGAAATAATGCAATTTGAAATCACAACTGTGTCACATCACACCAACTTCAACGTAAATGGAAATATACTCTTGAAGTTGGTCTCCCACATTCCTGGCGAGTATCTGATCCATTTTTGACATTTACTAGTTCAAAAATATCACTGCCAAACAAATCTGTTTATTATGGAAAGGTGACAAGAATAACTCCTGGACAAAAGATACAAGAGTTAAAGGGGAAGTTCACTCTGAAGAAAACTTTGTTTCAAAAATAGCAGAAAAAATAGTAAAAAATATTAGTGAAGGTTTGAGGAAAATCCGTTAAAGAGTAAGAAAGTTATTAGAGATCAAAGTTTTGCATTTGTGACGTCATAAACGAGCAGAGCAGCTGCCCCATGTGTTATGTAATATAAAATGCATGAATTTCAATTTTTTTTATGGTTCCTGATGACTTAATTTTGTTTTCTATTCATGATCGGGTGTGAAATGATTTGTCTATTGATATACAAAAGGTACAGCGAAAACCATTATCAATTTTCTGAGAAAATGACATTTCATTGATTTTTTACCATTCGCTATGTAGGAATGCTGCTCGCATATGACGTCACAAATCAAATAATTGAAATTCTAATAACTTTTTAATCATTTGATGAATTTTCCTCAAACCATCGGCAATATTTTTTATTATTTTTTCTGCTATTTTTACAATAAAATTTTTGTCAGGGTGAACTTCCCCTTCAAAGAGTGATTAATAGTAATGATAATAGAAATTCATATAGTGTCATCTAACTAGAAATAATTTATTCCGATGCGCACCGTTATTATTACTTCGGTTTTAGCGTCAGTTGCCTCCTAGCGCTAAGTGCATTTAGGGAATTAATCCTGCTGGGTACCCATTCACCTTACCTGGGTTGAGTGCAGCACAATGTGGTAAAATTTCTTGCTGAGGGAAACCATGCCATGGCTTGGATTCAAACCAGAGTTCTTAGGAAAGACAAGGGTTGCTGCACCGCTAGATCAAGACACCATGCAAGTTATGCATATAGGGGTCAATGAAGACTAATGCCTTTTTACACAGGATTTTCTTAACCCCAGACTATCGCTAACCCCGTACTATCCTTAACCCCGTACTATTTTTTTTCCTTTTCACACATGCCAAATTGTTATTGCTAACCCCGGATAAGGAATGCTTGCTTTTTACACACGAAACTCGCTAACCCCGGACTAGTGGTTTTTGTCAATCATTCGTAGTACAAGTGCTTCACTCGTACACTTTTTACACAAGCTACAATTTCCTTAACCCCGTACTATAGGTAGAGCCAAATTGCCATTTAGCCCCACCTATAGTACGGGGTTAAGCTTAGCCCACTTTCGTTTTACACATGCGATCTTAACCCTGTACTATTGCTCTTAGCACCGCAATTGGTGGGATAACCCTGCTTTTTTGCAGGGCCAAATAATCCCGTACTATAGGTGGGGTTAGCCCACTTTGCAAAAACGCTGTGTAAAACGAAAGTGGGCTAAGCTTAACCCCGTACTATAGGTGGGGCTAAATTGCCATTTAGCCCCACCAATAGTAGGAAATTTTTCTTTTTTTTAGCCTGTCTAGAAAGGGTATCTAAGTTAAATTCCATTGGTTTGCTCTGTGCATTAATCAGCACTTACACATTTCTATCAAAGTCATGCACCTAGCATGAAGAGAATATTTTATACTAATTATTTAACATACGGAGCGTGTTTGTATTGGCTTTTGAATATTTCTTAAATTGTTAATTTTATTTTATTTCTCACTGTAAAAAAAGCTGTTTAAATTTTAAGCACATTGTTTATGCCAGTCCTTTTAACAGCAATACTTTAAATTCTTTTTTTCTAATTGCTTAAATTTTAGACAACTTGTTTAAATATTTAAACAATTATAGAATAGGCGGCTTAAACAACATGGTTAAAATATTAAAAAGCATTTTAAACATTAATATATTACAGTAACTTTGACAGAATGGTAATTTCCCTGAAATCCTTGATTCTGATAGGTTACTTAGCATTGCTGTAACCATGGTAATTACGACTGGATGGCAAAGTTACTATAAAAGCAACTTTTATACAACAGGCAGGGGAATTTCAAACTTATCTTCGTGCACATGAGTGCACGAAGACAGCCAGAAATCTAGATCGAATGAGCATGACTCATTTCTCATGCTAATTAATTGGAGTCTTTTTGGCTCATATTCAGTTTTGGATTTCTGTCAAATAATACCATCATGTCATTATAAATGTAGAGGTATACTGATTGATAGCATCAGCAGTCCATGGACTACAGTTATTTGGCTATCAAAAAAAGAAGTGTTTATAACTGCAAAATCGTAAAAGAGCCTTAAAAACGGACATATTGAAGCTTTTCGTCATGCACTCATTAGAGTAAAATCGCATTAATGACCAGAACGCTTGAGCAAAAGAATACATAATAGAACCAAAAGTTACTTGGTTTACTTTGCCAAATGCCTGGCGGCTCATCCAGGTTCATTTTTGTGTTACTGCAAAAGTTACTTTTGTCTTTGCAATGAAAGTGTTTGATTTGTTTTATATCGTATGTATGTAGTCATGACTTTTACAAAGCACGCAACTAGGAATTTAAGTGTGACTCTAAATCATACTTAAATCTTGGTGAAAATCCCCCCCCCCTCTTCCCGGTTGGGTGGTTGATAGGAAATTGTGTTTGTGTCAAAATGAAATGCACCTCCTACGCGTGCACCTCCAGTGGGCTGTTCTAAAATTTCATGCAACAGACCACAGATGTATCAAAATATTTCGGTTCTAATGTCCTAAAAAAAACAACCTCACCATACTCCTCCAAGAGTGGAGAACAACAACAAAGCATGTACTTGAAAAGTTCTTTATAGAGACAGCACTTTGAAGAATGTTATCATTATCACCATCAAAGGGTACTTTATCCACTTTCTAAGGGTACTTTGGGGGATGGATATATTGGAATAACATAATGTGTACATATAAGGGTGATAAAAGTCATATAGGGTGATAAGTCATATTTACTCTCAATATGTTTGCAAGTATGAGCTAGGTTTTATAATACCATTACCAATAGACAAACAGGATAATTTTCTTTGATTGGGATAAACATGAGTATCCTATTGAGAAAAGATACATGATAAGTATGTATCAAAGGACTAATCCAGTTAATAACTAATGTGTCAAATAGCCCCCCCCCCCCATTTTTTTAACTACGAAATAAGAAGAGAAAACAAGCAAAAACAATCAGTAAAATTTAACCTTTTGCTTTGACGAAGGGCGATTCAAGCTTCCGAGTGTCTACTACCTAATTATCGATCGCTACATCACTAGGTCAAGTCGGGTCACTTTGGTCGTCGCTGAAGAATGCAGCAGTTAGCAGCCGAAAATTTTGAGATAATACTTCAGATTTTTCTTTGTGTTGTGAGCAAAATGTTAAATTTTACTTATTTTCAATCAACACAGATGATATTTCATGAGCAAAAACAATTTACTTCCCATATACCATTCCATTCCCTTAACTCCCCATAATTCAGTATTTCTCATCTTAGGAATATTACAATGTTATTATAAATTCATGTTAAGAGTCGGAACTTAAGTTAGGCTGCGTACCCCCCCCCCTTCCTTTCCAATCCTCATGGTTCTATTCTTAACCAAATCTGCTCATTCAATATACTATGCATTACTTGTTTTATATTTGTTTCAGTACATAAACTTTCTGTATTGATTCTATGTCCCCCTACATCATGTTTACTTAGGACACATAACCTGGGCTTAATATTGTTTTGATTGTTTTTATCTATGAAAGGTGATTAATCCCCCCACCCTTCCCCCCAAAAAAAAATAATAAATAAATAAATGAAATAAAATAAATAAAAAATATATATATTGATATAAATCATATAATGATATCCATTAATATACCATACATTACTGTAAAGAAAGAATATCTAAAAAAAGAGGTGAAAAGAGATTTTCAAATCCTCTTTTAGAATTGAATTGATTGGAAAAAACTTAATGATTCTTACTTACCAAAATAAATTTGATAAAATCCTGATTAATAGATTTCCAATAAAAGTCAAATGGCAAGGACACTAACTGGTGATCCACATTCTAAGCCCAAAGGAATGAAAATACACACTTGATGACATCAATCCACCATGCAGTGTTGGGCCCCTCAAAAAGAGCTCGCACTGTAAATAAAAAAAATCCATCTTTCGGCATCATCGCTGCATTGCTAAGTCATGTGCGTCCAACACCCCCTGATAAACATGAGACGTGTGTGAGAGAGAGAAAGAGCAGTCACCCCCTCACGTTCACTCGCTTGGTCGCTCTTACTTCTTTCTCTCGCCGAGCCGACTTGCTTGCGCTTCCTCCCCTCACACTGAGTGGAGATCACCGTAAGAAGACTTTGAAATGGGGAACCACTCTGTCTCGGGCCAGGGACGTACAGTCATCGTCGTTGCCATGGCAGCAGCAGAGTTCCTGTCACGTGGTCACTGCCAGGGAAGGGTTAGTCATATATACCTAAGCTCTGGGGGGAAGCACAAACTTCTCAAGATGATATGAAAAGACATATCGAGAGTCAGGTAGAGAGGGCCAGGTGGGGGGAGGGGGGGGCTAGTCTGATATTATAGTGCATGTCGCAGAGTCTGAAGTAGAAAGGCTAGCTTCGCTTTAAAGGACAAGTCCACCCCAACAAAACATTGATTTAGATAAAAAGAGAAAAATCCATCTACATGTAGCATAACACTGAAAATTTCATCGAAATCAGATGAAAAATAGGTAAGTTACGACATTTTAAGGTTTCGCTTAATTTCACAAAACAGTTATATGCACATCCTGGTCGGTATGCAAATGAGGAGACTGATGACGTCATCCAATCACTATTTCTTTTAATATTTTAAATTGTGAAATATTCTCATTTTCTCCTCATGGTCAAGTAAAACAAAGATTAATTCATCCCTGAACATGTGGAATTAGCATGTTTCAGTCAAGTTGGCCCTTAATATTGTCAAATCAGTAAAAATTGAAATATTGTATAATTCACACAATAAATAACAAAAGAAATAGTGAGTGAGGGACATCATCGACTGTCTCATCATTTGCTCGTGGCTGATTTGTGCAAATAACTGTCTTGTGAAAATTAAGCGCAACTTTAAAATGTCATAACTTTATTATTTTACATCCAATTTCGGTGAAATTTTCAGCATTATGCTAGTTTGATTTTTTTCTCTATTTATTCAAATCAATTTTTTTTTTCAGGGGTGAACTTGACCTTTAACATGTATTTCTGGTATGAAAGACTGTGCAGTACCAGCTCTACTAAGCCTATCATATCAAAGATATTTCCTACATTCAAACCACAAATATTTGGTAATCACTATCCATCTGGGGGAAAAACCACACTTTTCACCAACGAAATATCCCTGAATCCTATTCTCTAATACCCTTTTTACACACGCTAAGCTTAACCCCATACTTTAGGTGGGACTAAATTGCCATTTAGTCCCACCTATAGTACGGGGTTAAGCTTAGCCCACTTTCTTTTTACACAGCATTTTTGCAAAGTGGGCTAACCCCACCTTTAGTACGGGATTATTTGGCCCTGCAAAAAAGCAGGGTTATCCCAGCAATTGCGGTGCTAAGAGCGATAGTACGGGGTTAAGATCACTAGTGTAAAATGAAAGTGGGCTAAGCACGCCCATTCATGCCCCGCAACAGAGCCGGCCCTGTTGTCCAATCAGAGGTAAGCATAATGAATATTCATGAACAGCGAACACGGCGATGAGAAAAAGCGAATGATCGACAAATGTATTTAAAGCCACTACCACTAGTCCGGGTTTAGCGAGTTCGTGTGTGGAAAGCAAGCATTCCTTATCCGGGGTTAGCAATAACAATTTGGCATGTGTGAAAAAAAAAAGTACAGGGTTAAAGATAGATAGTAAGGGGTTAGCGATAGTCCGGGGCTAAGAAATTCCTGTGTAAAAAGGGTATAAGGCTGTGTTTATGCGACCTCAAGCCAGAATCATGATTTGAATCTTGATTCAAAACACAAACATGAATCACAATATCACAGTCGAACCGAAAGTAGCCCGACACAGTGAGGTCATAGAATCATGATTGAAATCACGATTGCATTTATACGACCTTTTTCTGTGTTTCATGTTTGTGATTTGAAAGACGTTTTCTTTCACTTTTGACTAAATGCAATCGTGATTCTGCAGAATTATGATTTGAATCATGATTCAGATCATGATTTTAGGGTAAAAAAGTGGCGTATAAACGCACCCTAAGGCTGCATTTATGCGATCTCAAGTCAGAATCATGATTCAAAACACAAACATAAATCGCAATACCACAGAATCAGCGTTTAAACAACCTTCATTCTAACGCCGTTTCTCCTTGGAGTCGGGTCTATCCAGTGCACATCACAGTGCGCAGTTTGACCCAGGAAGTACATTGTATAGGTCAACTTTTTGTGCTTGTTTTTGCTCTCGAAAAATCAATCTTTTACTTCCAGAATTTAGTCTATTATACCTCATTTTGTTTACTTTTATTCATCTTGTTGGCTTTATTAAAAATGGTGTTCAGAAGTGACAAATCTGAATCTGAATATGAATTTACTAGAATTTCGCTGATGTGGTTTATGGTGCACCATGTGGACTTTTAAAAATCACTCTTGAATGATTGATATTCCACTCCATCAGGAGTGGTCCCTCAATTCACTCTGAGAGGAGTGTATGATTAGGGATCAGATTCGCTCCTTTGCATTTTGAGAGTAATACCCTTTTCATAAACCTATCCTCCAATTAGCCGCCTAAGAGTAATGCGGATAATTCAATAAAAATTGCGTTCATAAACTCCGAAAATAAGCCGCATTATTTTTACGAGCGCCCGTCCTGAAAAAGGCGGATAATCGCCATGACAACTGGACATGCCCCCTCCGATGCAGTTGTGTTGGAAAAGGGTGACCTTGCGACCGCACCATGGCAATTATCCGCATTATTTGGAAATGCGTTCATAAACTCAAAATCTTATCCCGATGCCGCTATTATGCGGATAATAGCAGCATCAGAGTAATGCGGATAACTCTTGTCCTCCTCCAATTTTACGACCAAATTATGCTGCTATTAGCCGCCTAATTCATAGTAATTGGGTTTATGAAAGGGGTATAAGTAATATTCCAATTTCTTAGGGCGTAAAATACATCATGCAGTGAAAGAAAAGTACTTTGAATGCAGATAGATTTTTAATTTATATGGTATTAAAAATAATTCTACTTCAGATAAGTTTTCTTCTTTTTTACAAAACTCAGTGGTGACTTGGGCATTGAACAGTATTTGCAGATATCTATAATATATATTCGTGATCATCAAGTGCATACCAGCATGAATTTCCTTTTATGAACTCTCTTTTGATTCAATAGATGATCAATCATTCAATTTTTATCTAGGTTATGGAATGGTCTTCCCAAATTCTTTTGACATGATCACCAACTACCCATCTTTGAAACTGGAATACAATACTTTATTTTTCAGATTATTAACAATGGGTTATTTACTCTTTTAAAAGGATCTGTTGGTGAATATGTATGTCAAACCAATAAAAATGGTCTATATCAACCAAAATTTTGGTAGATGATAACCAATATATTGGTTGATTTGAACTTATTTTTTTTGTTGGTCGCATACATATACACCAAAACATCCTTTTATGCATTACATGTAAAGTCATTATTTTGGGGTTTTTTCTGTCTCATCTAGGTCTTTCCTTGGCAACTACATAGGAAGTGGATACAGGGGTAAATTACCAATTCGTCTATTGACAACTCGTCCACTCATAACATCGTCTAACATCACTTAGTCCAATACCATTTCGTCTTAACAACCATTTGGTCCAATCATCACTTTGTCTAATCACCAGTTTATCTATGACCATTTCGTCTCATAACCTGTTGGTCTAATATCCCAGGCCTCGAAATAATCGACGGCCATCGACGGCCATGGCCGTCGATGCCCCCATTACTGGCCGTCATGCCCTTCTTCTTTTTGCTAAAAGTTACGGCCACTAAAAATGTGCCCTTTTTTATATGGCCGTGGTGCCCTTTTTCTCATAAATGTGCCCTTTTTCTGATATATAATGTGCCCCTTTTGAAAGTCTGCACCTTTTTTTCTGAGCGAGGAAAACTTTTCTCCGATCTCAAAAAGTATCCAATACCTTAGCTTTACCAGCAACGTCCAGTGCATGTATGCAGTCTAGTCCGAAGCCGCGCCGAACGATATGAGCTAGCTATACACCGCTAGCGCGCTTTACATATGCTATGTAAGCTGCAGCATAAGAATGGACGAGCCCTCGATACACAAAATGAGTTCATTGTCTGCGTGCACAAAACAATAAGAAAACACACAACCAAGCTCACTTGAGCTGATTGGACCTTCGGATAGCCAATGAAACTTTTGGGGAAACAAAGAAGGCACGTGGTTCCCTTATCAGGAGAGGTCATGACTTCAGAAATAAATTGACCCCTCCCCCATCTGTGTGTGTGTGAGGGAGAGAGAAAGAAAAGGGTGGGAGCCGGAGAATTCCTTTCATGTTTCAAAACAATAATGCAACCTTTTTTCTATCCCCCTCACACAATGAAAACTACATTCCAACATGCGCCCGTCTTCACCGGTACTTTCTCGACTAGTCTCCAAAAATAGACCCAGTTATACATGTAGGTTCAAATGATAAAAAATCGTAATTTTAAAAGGTATTTCAAATTAAATATTTTGCAAAATATTTTTTTGAAATACATGATGTGTAGAATCATGGGCAGTGCCACAAGTGGGGGCGGGGACATGGTGTGGGCAAGGGATGAAATTGTTCAAGAAATGCTCCACCTGGGGTCAGTCTCAAAGAATAGTTCATGAATGAGTTGTTTACATCTTTGGGCTTTGGACTTTGGACTCGGCTGATCTGGGCTGATTCATTCATATGCAGGGGTGTGGCACTTGGAGGGATGCATGCATAATACGCATAATACCAGAGTACCAGCATGGATTTAGGAAGGATTTTCATTGGAACAATAAACTGAAAGTTTTAATCTCATTTCATGTAGTTTCTTTTGATATAAATATCATGGAGAAGGGGAAAAAGGTCCTACTTTCATTTATTCTAAACATGTGACTTTGATGGAGATTTCTTCATGGGGTGGGGGGTCACCATAAAGTAGGTCAACTATTGTGACTTAAAAGACCTGATTCCCGACGAACAATCAAATCATTCGATTATTTTTTCAGGAAATTATTGAATGGTAAAAATGACAATCGTCCCAGGCCTAACATCCATGCACCATAGCGGTCACGCACAGTTCTCAAACTCCTTTGCTATTCGTTCATTGTGTGCAGAGAGGGCGGGATAAAATGACAAACACAGTACAACTCCTTTGCTATTCGTTCATTGTGTGTATAGAGGGCGGGATAAATGACACAGTACAAGTACATGTTCCTTGTATACAATGCATTTATTCCAAGTTCCACTCCCATCATATCAGCCCATATCAGTAAGCGCAGCTACCGGTAGGTCATGGAAGTAGGTCAATTTTTGAGTGCGTGATTTCTGATATTCCAGGAATCTCGATTAATCGAACTAATCGATTGTTTCCTCTGGCGAACAATCGAATGGCAAAAAGGGTATTCGTCCCAGGCCTACTTGGCATGCCATGAGGTAATTTGGATAAAGAATTAGATGAAATTAATTTACTTCTACCAGAGGTACTTTTACTTGATTTGTTAATATGTACATGTTACATGTTGGATGATTCAAGACTCAAAGCAATGCAATGATGTGTTATCCTGTCCTGAAGTGATTCTGAAGAATAATGAAACTTTCTTTTAAAACCTTATACAGTGAGTGTTGTCAGACTATTAAAGTTCATTTTTTCTTAAGTAAATAATGTGGTTTGGTAATGAATCTGATGTATAACATCGACTATGGAAAGCCCCCCCCCCCCCCACGCCGCGAAACTGTAACACCTACAAATAATTTATTACATGCCCCTTAAAAAGTGGCCTTGGTGCCCCTCTGTATGGCCTTGGTGCCCTCTGCTGCCTGGCCTCAGTGAAAAAGTGCCCCTCAAAAAAGTGGCCTTGCCCCCCAAAAATCCTATTTCGAGGCCTGATATCCCTATCATTTTCATTCACTTCAACCAATTAACACTTATACCCCTTTCATAAACCCAATTATACGGATAATATCCGCATAATTTGGTCTTAAAATCAAAGCGGGACCAGAGTTATCCGCATTATTTTGATGCTGCAATTATCTGCATAATAGCGGCATCGGGACCAGATTTTTACTCTATGAACGCATTTCCAAAGTAATGCGGATAATTGCCATGGTGCAGTCACAAGGTCACCCTTTTCCAACATAACCCCATCGGAGGGGGTGTGTGCAGTTGCCATGACAATTATCCGCCTTTTTCAGGTCGGGCGCTCGTAAAAAATAGTGCAGATTATTTTCGGAGTTTGTGAATGCAATTTTTATTGAATTATCCACATTTCTCTTAGGCGGATAATTGGATGGGTTTGTGAAAGGGGTATTAAAGTCCAATTAGACCAAAATGGTACATGGACTAAATTGCTATTGGACCAACTGGTTATTAAACAAAATGGTGAGTGGACGTACCCTGTGTCTAATGCACGAACTGATGGAGGAGCACATGATACATGTAGATGAGTTGATAATTGGACGAATTGGCATTAGAACAATCGAACACAAACCGATCGGGGGGGGGGGGGCTGGGGGCTCCTGGATGGTCAGCCGAAATAGTAACTCTATGGAATGGATGCCACTGGGTCCCATGTATTTGTGATGGCACTTAATTTTTGCTTGTCATATTTGGTTGTTGTTTTTTTTTATGACAATGATGTCATTCTTGCCAACAGGGACATTTGCTATAGTTTTTTTAATTTTTGCAAACAAAATGGAAGAATTTTCTGGGGCTCTTATGCAAATCAAGGATAAGCCTCCTACTCTGAGCTTGATATTGGTACTATATACTAATTCCAGGAATAGATCACTACAGTAAAACTAAAACTTCACTCCATCTACTCGAATCAAAAGTTATAATATAACATAAAAATCAACTGTTTGTTTACAACAAGAAGGGGATAATTATAAACACAAACTCTTTGACAATGTCAATGAGTTAATTGGAACATACAAATCATAAAAAGATACCTGCTAATATCATCACAACTTTGTCAGTTCTATCTGAGAAAGATCATAATATAATTTTTTTCTTCTTCAATTATCTGACAGATAAGATTCTAGGTCTGTCTTTCCTGATGAATCCCCAAGTCTGGTGGCATTTACAGAATGCTGAGGCAGGGGAGACAATACTTCCTTTCCAATAAGACTCTGCGGGTCGGGTTACGGCATCGCGAAAAGAAGAATCTGTCCATACAGGGTTTTATTCCTCAAATCTAGAAACTGATCTTTAGTTGGTGTATAGCTTATTCTATGGCATAGGCCTAACATCATCATACATGTGGCTGAGTGGATTAGTCTTCTGAATTTGAAACAGAGGCTCATGGGTTCAAATCCCAGCCATGGCGTCATTTCATTCGGCAAGAAATTCATCCACATTGTGCTGCACTCGACCCAGGTGAGGTAAATGAGTACCTGCCAGGAATATATTCCTTGAAATGCCACTGCACTGTAAAAGGCTGCGGGGTTAAAGCCAGGGTAATAGTATCTTAGAACTGAGTGCATAGGACACATTTGGCAGTGATATGCACAATAGCATGTTGGTATTATTATTATTATTACATATTATCATTATCATTATTATTATTATTATTTATAATTATTATTATTATCACTATCATTATCATCACCATCATCATCATCATCATTATACAAGGGACTCGAGGAATAACACTTCTATTCCATTGGATATCATTGATATTAACATTCCTTTGTGATGATCTTTGAATTGAAAAAGCACTTCCTTAGCTTCAAAAATGACATAACTTGTCAAAGTTTTTCAACAATGTCAATATCTCGCACAAGTAGACTATACTTGATTGAATGTAGAATGAATTCAGCAAGAGCCTCAAGAAATAATAAAAAAACAGGGTTTGAAGTTCGGGACTTACATGTACTTCAGCATGAGATTTGAAAACTGTGCAATCTCTATGAAGTTTCCGATCAGCCCCCCCCCCCCCCCCATTAAAAAGACTCTAGAAACTCATCATATTCACAACGTAGTTTTACAACTTTATATTTTGAAAGTATGAAGAAGGAGAATCACTCTTACAGAGCTCTTATTGTCTTATTTTTACTTTTTGAAGATCAAGTTCTCATTTTTAGCTATTTACAGAGAACCATCTTTTGGGTGTGGCTGTTCACATATAGCAATATTTAATTCAAACATTAAAAAAAATGAAATCATCAATTGTTTCATTAAAGTAAGCATAACAGTGTCATATCCCTAGATTTAAACTTAGTTTGTATAGACACATTTTAGTAACCGAGGCATTTCGCCTCCTGTGCATACAATAATGTGCACTTCCTCGTAACCTATGCCAAGGTCTACCGGCCAGAGGCCATAATATCATGAAAATATTATCTCATAAAGGGAAAAGTATTAATTTTGAAATAACGTCCACCTAGGTGAGGTAAAAGCAATGAAGCTCAAACACATTTCTTAAGTTTGTTGATGGAACAATTGTATGCATGTTATACAATGAGTAAGCTGATGATGTTACACCCCTTGTAATGGTTTTTTTTTAATAATTCATTTTCATTAACATACAAAATTTGCATCCCTTTCAAACAAACAAGTTAAAATAATGAATAAATCCTGTGTTTTAGAAGCAAAACATCTTTAGACAATATTGTATTTTTGTAATGAAATACCAAAAAGTGGTGATAATGTTTCATCAGCTTTCTAATTGAAAACAAAATGATATAATGGACATAACAAATATAAAGTTGTATTTAAAATACAACTTTATATATTTGATATCCGATATTGATGGAATTTTAAATAGTGTGCTTCTCCAATTTTACTCTATATATTCAATTCATATGTGGCTGGTCACATATAGCAATATTTAATTCAAACATAAAAAAAAATGAAATCATCAATTGTTTCATTAAAGTAAGCATAACAGTGTCATATCCCTAGATTTAAACTTAGTTTGTATAGACACATTTTAGTAACGAGGCATTTCGCCTCCTGTGCATACAATAATGTGCACTTCCTCGTAACCTATGCCAAGGTCTACCGGCCAGAGGCCATAATATCATGAAAATATTATCTCATAAAGGGAAAAGTATTAATTTTGAAATAACGTCCACCTAGGTGAGGTAAAAGCAATGAAGCTCAAACACATTTCTTAAGTTTGTTGATGGAACAATTGTATGCATGTTATACAATGAGTAAGCTGATGATGTTACACCCCTTGTAATGGTTTTTTTTTAATAATTCATTTTCATTAACATACAAAATTTGCATCCCTCTCAAACAAACAAGTTAAAATAATGAATAAATCCTGTGTTTTAGAAGCAAAACATCTTTAGACAATATTGTATTTTTGTAATGAAATACCAAAAAGTGGTGATGTTTCATCAGCTTTCTAATTGAAAACAAAATGATATAATGGACATAACAAATATAAAGTTGTATTTAAAATACAACTTTATATATTTGATATCCGATATTGATGGAATTTTAAATAGTGTGCTTCTCCAATTTTACTCTATATATTCAATTTATATAAGTCATAGACAAGGCAAGGGTACTCTTTTAATACAAATAAGAAGTTTTTTCAAAGGGTAGCCCCATGTAGGATATGAACTTGGTTCTATTTCAGGCAGTCTTGGCAAGGGAACTACATGTACACCATTTCTTTCATTTCCATTTCTATTAATTCTTCCCACTCTAAAGAAAGTCTATGAAAATGTACATGTATGTTAGGAAATTCAATCACATGTTAAGCTTATTGGGGCTTATTGAATATCCGTAGAGGAAAAGAAAGTTATAAAACAAGTGAGGGTTTAAACTCAAAGAGATGATTAAATACTGTGAAATTATCAACAGTTGATAGAAATGTACATATCTGAATATAAGGGAGTTATTGGGGATGAAATAAAAATTCAAATGTGATTTCATAAATTACGTGATTGATTGACATTCTAAAATCTCTTTAGATTCAGTTGAATTACATTTTCCCCTTTAAATGGTTTGACCCAACATTTAAATTGTTGGGACTCACGTGGGAGCGTCGTGGTCTAGTGGTTAAAACTTTCGGCTTTCAATCAGAGGGACGTGGGTCAAATCCAAGCGATGGCATATTTTCCTTCAGCAAGAAATATACCCGCATTGTGCTGCACTTGACCCAGGTGAGGTGAATGGGTACCCGGCAGGATTTATTCGTTGAAGCCAGGGTAACAATATGATACCAAGTATCAAGCACAGTAGAGTATAGAAGCTGCACTATACAAATGAAACATATTACTATTATTATTATTATTCAGCTTTGTTCGAGGTTGGATATGACATTTGGAAAAGGTTGTCACTCCTCCAACCTTTCAATTGTTAAAGGTCAAGTCCACCCCAGCAAAAAGTTGAATAAAAAAGAAAAATTCAACAAGCATACAACTGAAAATTTCATCAAAATCGGATGTAAAACAAGAAAGTTAGGACATTTTAAAATTTTACTTAATTTCACAAAACAGTTTAATATATGCACATCCTGGCTGGTATGCAAATGAGGAGACTAAGACTTCATCCACTCACTATTTCTTTTGTATTTTATTGTATGAAATATTCTAACTTTCTCCTCATTGTCAAGTGATACGATTAATTCCTCCCTGAATATGTGGAATTAGCATTGTTTAATACTACATGGTTCAGTCAAGTTGGTCCTTATTGTCAATTCTATAAGAAATGAAATATTGTATAGTTCAAACAATAAAAAAAAAATAGTGAGTGATGGACGTCATCGACTGACTCACCAAATTGTGCATATCAGTGCTGTTTTGTGAAAAATAAGCGAAACTTTAAAATGTCATAACTTTCTTATTTTACATCTAATTTTGATGAAATTTTCAGTGTTATGCTAATTTGATTTTTCTCTATTTATTCAAGTCAGCATTTTCCTAGGGTGGACTTGACCTTTAATATAACAATTCAGTTCTTAGAAGGTTTGCTTTAAATCTTTGTTTCCATATTTATAGATCTGAATAAATTCAAATGAAAGGGTTGGAGGACTGACTGTAACTTCAATTCTTTTGGACTTGTTTCAAATTTTGAAAGTTTCAATGGTACCTCAGGTAGGAGATTTCGCTTTTCAATTTTGATTCTTTTTCATCAAGATTTGAACCGATAATTTCCTTTTATTCCTTTTTCTTTTACCAATTTGCTCTGATGCATAATAATAATAACATTAATAACAGGCATTAATATAGCGCCATCTATCTAAAAATATTCTATTCCGAGGCGCATTGTTTATTATTATTATTACTCAGACTTAAGCTCGAGCTACCTTTCAGCGCTCAGTGCATTCAAAGAATTAATCCTGCCGGATACCCATTCACCTCACCTGGGTTGAGTGCAGCACAATGTGGATAGATTTCTTGCTGAACACATAATTTACATGAAAAAAAGTTCTATACAACTTCTATGTATTCATTAACAAGTTTATTATTGTTTTAAGCATTGTGTCCAATTTTAGTAGTAAAAAAACCTGATCTGAATAGGAATAAATAAGTTAAATTATCTGCCTTAAATATAGCATAAATGACAGACATGTAAGATCATACAAAATTTCATTTATGATATCTGGGCCCCGTCTTACAAAGAGTTACGATTGAACAAATCAATCGTAACTATGGAAATTCATCAGTGTCATAATTTTTCTACAGGAAATTTGCAAAATGTCCTTTGTAAACAAAGAACATACCAAATTGTCAAGTAATCAATTAATTCATGGATATATTATGTACAATAATTTTTGAGCAAACATGCATTTAACATGTTGACTTTTACGGCTTTCCATAGTTGGGATTGGTCAGATCACTCACAACTCTTTGTAAGACGGACCCTGGTGCATTTCAGTGTGACAAGCTGAAACAAAATAATATTAAAATATTTGCCTCGAGTCAAAAGATAAATATGCAAGATCATCAAACATTTACTCATGATATCTGTTGTATTTCAGTGCAGTATTTATTAAAAGTATACTTTGAGAAATTAAAACAGAAATGAAAAGATGGAAAATGGGTAATAAAAAATTGTGAACCCCTACATGTACAAAGAGCAATTTTGTTTAACTAGTATTTTTCTTCTTTAATCAGATTAATTGACAATTCAAACTTGACATCTTTTTTTTAAGTTTTTACTCCTTTTTTGTCAAGACTTAAATTGCTGTTGATATTTGAGAAATATGCCAGGATTTATTGGTACCGTACCGCTAATCAGCTAATTCCAATGACCTTCTTCGACCAATTTAAAACAATTAGCAATTCCTAATTCCTCTGAATTATAAAGTGCATTCATGTTAACATAATTAGGCATATTGTTACATTTTGTAACATGAAACTTAAAAATGATTCTCCAATGGTGAAAAAAATCAAAAGTTTTATGTCTTAAAGCCTGTGTATATATTGTTAAATTTGCATATTCAGATCTTTCTTATTCACAGGTTAGTGTATATCCTTTAACATAAGATAATGGAAATGCTATGTACAAAAAATATTTATGGGTAAAATGTCACATGAATACTTTTAAGTGCCCCAAAGTTTGCAAGAATTTGTTTTGCTCAGATTTAGGGAATATTGGATAGCCTTGAGTGGGATGCGAAGAAATATTGTTCTTCAGCGAGTAACAATATTTCAACACATCCCACGAAAAATGGTCATCCAATATTATTATTATTTAGATACCCCCACAAAGCTAAACATAAAGTAATGAAGCAAAAAAAAATTGTTTTTAGTAACCATCATTTATGGCAATCCTGTAAATGAGCATGGCGCCCGAGTATTGTCATTTTTAAAAAAGAAATATCTGTAATAAAGTAAAGATGCACAAGCATATAGTGCAAGCGCATTTGAATTCAATAAATTGACGCTCCTTTACCACACCTCCTGGCAACTAATATGCAATGCAATTTCATTGTGACATAACTATAGCTTCATGCACACAATCATTTATTAACAATGATAATCTTGTGGGTGGGCAAAATATTCATTTCGTCCAATATTTTCAATATTGGATGGTTTTCATAGGCATGCACGTTAAAAATTAGTTGTAATATTTTGTCTCTTTGAAACAACCTCGCAAGACATCAAAATATATCTGCGCCTCTAAAACCCTACATCTAAATAATAATAATGAATATGGTTTACATCATTAGTTCTTTATCAGAACTGTAGATAGGTCTGGTTTAAATTGAGGTTCCTTCTATCTGCAAAGGCTTGAAATCTAGAACAGTATAAAATTCAGACTCACATTCCTTGATTCCACTATTCAGTGATCATATGTCATTTTCTTGTAATTTGAACCTAATTCTAGTGTATCTAGTTTACAAAAATTGAATTGTGATACTGATAATCTGATTCTTCCTATTTTCTATAGTTCTTTAGTTTCTAGCCATCTTTGCCCCCCCCCCTGCTTATCACTATTCCCCCCCCCCCATATTCTTCTTCATAAATTTACCTCCTTCTTCCCTGCCAGCCCTCCCTCTTCTCCCCCTGTCTCTATTAATTAATCCCCCTCCCTCTCTCTCTTTCCTCCTCTAAATTTATATCCCTTCCCCCTTGAAAACACCTCTCTCATCCTCCATTTCTCTGTCTTTCTCCCTTCCCCCTTCCTCTCTCTCTTCCTCTTTACCCCCCCCCCCCTCCCCCTTCTTAATCTAATATTCAGCTGGTCACTATTCACAGCTGATCTGGGGGGTGTTTCACAAAGATTTAAGTATGACTTAGGTCACACTTAAATGCCGGCGCGTACATGATATGCAACACGCAATGATCGCAATCTTATTGATCAATACGCAGTAGTGCATTTCCTCTGCCTTTTATACTGTGTGTAACCAGACATTTAAGTGCGACTCTTTGTGAATTGTGATACGCCCCCAGGTCATACATGTATAATCGGTCACAGTAATTGGATTAATTTGAATCCTATACAAGCATATATTTGTCTAAATAATAATTCTCTACATATGTCAGTGTTCGACTTTGTGTAAATATCTCCTTTTTCTATGTTCAAATACCATGTAAAAATGTAAATTTTCATTTAATTACTTAGGCAATAAATGCTACCTCATGAAACCTTATGAACCTTTTAAAACCTTTGAAATGATGCGGATGTCAACACCTATTTTCCGTAATTTCCCATTTCCAATCTGATTGTTTACATGAAAGCTTATAGAGGAAGTAATCACTAGTCTGTGACCATACAACCATATATCCATCCAGGGGTGCGGAAAATGCCTGGTAGGGCAGAGGTCGCTGGAGGTCAATTTCAATCTGAATAGCACCTGTCCAAGGAGTTACATGCATTCCTTGATCTGTCCCATCAAGGAGAAAGGGTACAATTCATACCGACAGCACCCCTTTTCTTATCAATGCAAAATCATACAAAGATCTTTCACTGAAGCACGACCATATGACTCTAATCTCCAATCCTTAGAATAACAATAACAACACAAGCATATATGATTTCATCCAGTCATATTGTGCTTTGATATGCACGGCATACGGACACACCCACGCAACCTAGTAAGATGGAGGCCGACTCGAGTGTACGATGGCAGACGATATTCACATTCATTATTATTTACCATCGTATCAGCGGAAATTTATAAAGAAAAAACATCCTGGTACTAGTATATGGCCGAGAGGTCAAGCAATTGGATCAATGGTAAGGATTATCTGTTAACTTTCATTATTTTTATGGATTTTCATGTTTAGGGTGAAGAAAGGAGTCAAAGGTACAAGACCTCCTGTAAGAAAGTGTTGTTATCATACTTGATGGGTATAAGCCTATTTAACATGAGCAGGTATACAGAGTCATTTTACAATTGCATGTAGATATGAATGATATGCACATACAAACATAATTTGAATATGAATTAGTGGAATTCAAACAAGATGTGCTTGAGGCAATGTCTGTATAAGCATGTCAACAAAATTAATTTTCATTAAGTTGGACAATAAACAACAATAAAAATATCATGTATTGGCTTATATCCTGCTGCATTTGAAATTGTTTGATATGATTTGTTTACAAAAAGCATTAGCAGGCACGCTACAACTGTAGAGTTATAATATACAGAGTTAAAATCATAATTTGAAAATGATATGAGTCGTGATGAATAGTATACTAGTAGTAGTGTAGAAAATAAAACATACAACTGGATAAAGAAATTTGAAAAATGTTCCCTCACTATCAATATCATAAATTCAATGATGTTCAGGTTTGTGATCAGATAGTGGCTATATAACATGGAAGAGCCATGGTGTAGTGGTTCAGAATCTAGCCTTGTAAACAGAGGGTCGTGTGTTCGAATCCCACTTCAGTCTAGCGTCCTTTGGCATGGTGTTAATCCACACTTTGCCACTCTCGTGCTAAATGGGTACCCGGTAGGATGCGAAAGATGTCGTATGTTTGATTTTGCCAGCGCCATAATGAGGCTGCAATGAATGCTCCCCAGGTAGTGGAAATTGTGCACTTTTCGTGCGGGATTGAAATGAATCCAATGGCCGGGGTAATAATACATGTATGCTGTAATGCCCTTTGAGCCGTTCTGGGGAAAGCGCTCTATAAAAATTGGCTATTATTATTATTATTATCATTATTATCATTTTCAATGTTTTAGTCTATCCTGAACCTGATTTGTACAGTGTCACAATTTATTTAAGTCCAGCATATCTAACAATATCAATACACAATCATAAATTATCAGTACATTACGCTGTGAGCGTGCATGTGTTGATTAGTATCATGGGTCTTAATGTTCACAGATAGGCCTACACATACTCCTAAACCTTATTTCAAGATGGTGTAACAGTGCCTACAACAAACCAATTGTAACTTTATTTCTAACAAAGTCAATGGAATATGAAGCGATCAAAACGCCCTTGAGACACAAGATGCCTTCCCCCGCCCCCTTTCTTGAGGAGTGGGGTTTCTCTGGGCTGAAAACAGATTGGAATCAATAAATTTCTGAAAAGGGAACACCGTCTTTAGAGTTAGATATAAAAATTAAAGGTCAAGTTCACCCCAGAAAAATATTGTTTTGAATAAATAGAGAAAAATCAAGTATTATGCTGAAAATTTCATCAAAATCGGATGTAAAATATAAAAAAGGTATGAAATTTTAAAGGTTTTGCTTATTTTTCACAAAACAGTGATATGCACAACTCAGTGATATGCAAATTTATGTGCCAGTCGATGACATCCATGACTCACTATTTCTTTTGTTCTTTATTATTTGAATTATACAATTTTTTACAGATTGACCAACTTAACTGAACCATATAGTATTAAACATTGCCATCTACACATGTTCAGGGAAGAATTACTTGTTGTTTCACTTGACAATAAGGAGAAAATTAGAATATTTCATATAATAAAATACAAAATAGTGAGTGGATGATGTCATTATTTTCCTCATTTGCATACCGTCCAGGATGTGAATAGAACTGTTTTGTGAAATTAAGCGAAAATTTAAAATGTCTTATTTTACATCTGATTTTGATGAAATTTTCAGCATCATGCTTTAAGGAAGTTCCTCTTTTTATTAAAATCAACTTTTTGTTGGGGTGGATTTGTCCTTTAATAAGGAATGTTCCAGTGCTCCATTCATTAAATAAAAACAGCTTTGACTCTTTCAGAAATAATGAAAACAATTTGCAGTCCCGGGTTGGCAATATTCTGATTCAGACTATTTGAAGGTGAATTAATGAACGGGGTACTGGACTAGTTTGTCACAACAGGGACCGGGGAGTTGCAGAAATATTTGCAATCAATTGTAAATTTAAGATGCAAATTTTCAAGGGAAAGATCAATTTCAACTGAAATCAATTCATATTTTTTAACATTGTCAATTTCTTTTATTCTTGCTATTTGCTAAATATTTTTTTAAGTACCATATTCTTCCTTATCATGTATATGAAGAGTTGCAAAAACAGTGAATGAAATGAAATTTTAAAAAAATCATACTTGTTGATGCAAGAGGCAGACCACAAATCAATTGCAAATTTGAAATGAAATGCAAGACTTGTGATTGATTCAGGGACCTGGAATTGACTTGCGATCAATTACAAGTTTGTTGCAATACCCCACATGTTTGATACATCTCAAACGGAATGTGAAAATAAGCAATCCAACAAGGTCAGTCAAAAATAGAAATTAAAATCATAGGAATTTTAAACACTTGGGGTGTGCATATGAATCACAATCGAGTGGGTGAGTGCTAATTTAATTACCAAAGTGATTAAAATATCTTGAATATGAAGTTCATATTGACATAATTCGATATAGAAAAGTAATGCAACATGTAATAGACTCAACACAAGTTTAATTCAAAATATGGTCTAAGGTTGTGGTACTATGGAATAATATGGAAAGCCAATGTGACACAAATCTCTTCAATTTACCACATCCATTGAAAATTGATTCATTTATGATTTGTCTCTAAATATCTACATGTACAATAGTTTTCTTTACTATAAAAAAATCTGGAAAATAAACAGTAAAGACAGAAAAAAAATACAATAACAACATATTAAAGGTTTTTTAGCTTCAAATGATTTTAGCACCTGCATGACCAAAGTTAAACTAGATTTCAAAAAGCATGCCAATCAATGATGTATTCAGAAATTTATGGGGTTCACTTTAGTTCTTCTTTTTGCGTTTGCAATGGATTCCATATTAATCTATTAGTGATCAGTATCACATTTAGAATCATATCTGCATTGCTTTCTTGATGAATCCATGCATTGGTATATCATGAGTCATTGCATTACGATTATAAACCTGAATATGAAACAAGATTCATGATTAACATTGCTGTGAGTATCAAATCGCAGATAATATATTTGTATGCATATCATCACACAGAAACATCTCGAGTATTCACGATATTCACTTTCACCTTTCGAGAAACTAAACTTTTTACAGATCACTTTCTTTTCTTTTATAACAATTACTTCACAGATTTATATCTTAGAACTTAAAGGGAATGAAACCTTTGGGATAAGTAAGCTTTTGTCGAAACAGAAAAATCAAAGAAACAGATCAGCGAAAGTTTGAGAAAAATCGGACAAACAATGAGAAAGTTATGAGCCTTTGAATATTGCAATCACTAATGCTATGGAGATTCTCCCATTGGCAATGCGACAAGGATGTGTGATGTCACGTGTGAACAACTTTCCCTTTGATGGACTATAAAATGCCCCCAAAATGTCTCTTTTTGCTTTTTCTTATGCTGATACAAACTCTTTATCCATGATGTATTCTTTAAAAATCTAATAGATATGATAAAAGAGGCAATTCAAGTGAAATATATACTAAAGTAATGGGGAGTTGTTTACAGGTGACATCACACATCTTTGTCAAATTGCCAATTGAGGATCTCCAAAGCATTAGTGATCGCAATATTTAAATGCTCATAACCTTCTCATTATTTGTCCAATTTTTCTCAAACTTTTGTTGATCTCTTAGATTTTTCTGTTTTCACACAAGCTATCTTGTTCTAAAGATTTCATTCTCCTTTAAAAAGCCTACATTTGTTCTTGGTAAAAATCTAAGTGAATGTCACTATTCTGATTCCAAATTAGACTATAAGAATGTGTATGCCCTATAAAAACAATCATATGAAAGATATGGGGGGATTTTTTTATTGAATATAAATTTTGCATGAAAATCTGTTTTGATCATGTGCAAGATCAAAACAAAATATCTGGGAGTTTATTCATACAATATAGATCTTTGAATCTGTGATAATGTGTTATTCTAATGTGAAAAGAATATATCATTACCATGTGACTATTCTTATTGTAAATAATATAATTTTGTTAAAAGTGCATTTGGGATACATGCATATTGACCAATAATGTGTGTCACAGAAATAAAAATAACTCATATTTAGTGAAAATATTAAAGTGTTTATAAACCGATGATTTTAATATATCACTCTGCATCCACATGCTGATTATTACAGGCTTATCAAAAATTATACAGTAAAACTGTAAAGTGCATATTAATCATAAATTTCTAGTTAGTACTATCGCAGACAGCACACTTACCGTTTATACTTGGGATCCCCATGCAGCAAGCGATAATACATATAAAACAAATGTGATTTGCTGTTAATGATACTAGTTGAAACTAAAGTGAATATCTCTGCTTGGCATTTGGACATGCAGGAACATTTTATTGATCCCTTGTCGGAATTAGGGATTCCACCATAAATCTATACTCCATATCACATTACAAAGCCATGGCTGAATTTCCAACATATAGAGGTAACCTGACGAATCTTTCTGATTTCATTAAAACGTGTTGGCTCATATATATACATATGAAATATCTTGGCATAAAACGTGTCAGAGGGAAAGAGGTTTTTAGAATTTTGAAAAAAAATGTTGGTTTCTCTTTGCAGTGAATATTATAGGTGCTGTACTAAAACGAGTGCTCTAAATAGAAATTAAAAAAAAATCACTTCATTTGCACCCAAATGACCCGATGAGGAGCGGACATTTTAGGAGTTAAAATTCAAATGCATGAGCTGCGTACGGATGTAAGTTTTACATAACATGCCGAAAGACTACAACATACCCAGTAAATATGTTGTTTAAAACTTTTATACAACACTGTTTTATATGAACCTTACAGTAACTGTTTAGACAATTCAAACAAGTGTTTAATATCTTAAACAACAAAGATTAATTCATTATTTGTATCTCTCAATCAATCAAGAATGGTTGTTTAAACTTTTAAACAACTTCTGTAAGGCTCATATAGTAAACAGAATTGTATAAAATTTTGAACAGCATTTTTACTGTGATAGGAGCTTTGACACAGTAAAAAAAACTTTTAGAGTGTTTGTTTAAACCTGTCACTCTAACAAATTGTTTTTAAAAAATTCAAATTGTTTAATTCTTTTGTAAAATTGTTTAAACATTTTAAAACAACTTGCTTAAAACTTTAAACAACAGTTGTTAGAGTGAAGGGCTTAATCCATGCACTTAAAGTTTTAATCAGCATTTTTACAATGTAAACCGTATCTTCATTTTATATTCACTTTGAACAATTTAAATAAGAATTGTAGAAATCTTACCTTAGATGAAGATATCATATTCTTCATACCAAAGGACATACAGCCAATGACATCATCAAATCTGCAATGAGAGCACAAAAAAACGGACAAATGAAAGATCATTTATTTTAACAATTACAATAATTATGTACTGCACTCAACCCAGGTGGGTGTTTCATAAAGCTGTTCATAAGTTAAGAGCAACTTTAAGAACGACTGGTGGTCCTTTCTTGTGGTAAATGATATGCACCATTTAATGTTCATTGGTGGTAATTTAGTGCGCAAGAAAGGTTCACCAGTCATTCTTAAAGTCGGTCTTAACTTACGAACAGTTTTATGAAACACCCTCCTGGTGAATGGGTACCATTAAGAAATGTTGTTGATGGATTTCCATGTATACTTGAGGTTGAAGCCTAAAACGTAACTCTTTGTAAGACAGGGCCCAGGACCAAAGATGATGCTCTTCAAGGTAGCCGTGGTGTAATGGCTTTACTGTTACACGGAACAAAATGATTCTTAAAGTCGCTGGTAACTTACGAACAGCTTTATGAAACACCCTCATGGTGAGGTAAATGGGTACCATTATGAAATACTTCTTCAAATGGCTAAGAGTACCGGAATCTGTAGACTAGCTTGACCAGAGTAATATCGGAGTGTCTTGAGCACCCAACAAGGTAGATACGTGGACTATCCAAATACCCTATATTACTGTTGTTGTAATGGTTTAGAATATGGGAGAATCTTTGAACAACCACAACCCCTACACACTGTACGGGTTAACTATATGAAGAATAGCTTGATGATTTGAGAATTGAGCTCATTTTATACATCCTTGTATGATTTTTTCTATGATTTTTTTTCATGTTTCCATATGTCTTTCTCCTATTTTCGACCTCTCGTATCATATTATTTATCGGGATATACTCCTTCCCCACCCCCATGGTAAGCTGTATAAAGTGCCTTACAATGTTGACTTTTGGGAAACACTTATAGGATATAATGTTATAATCAATGGGTTCCTGGCAGTATTGGTTTGAAATGCCTGAATCACTGTTCTTCACAGATAATGATCATTTGATTGGTTTATTGAAGTACTTCTGACCTAGAAGTATAAAAGGGTCAAGGAAGTCTTTTAAAGGTAATATACCACAGTTATCTTGTATAAGCTTCAACTCAGTCCTTTAAAGGACAAGTCCACCGCAACAGAAAGTTGATTTGAATAAAAAGAGAAAAATACAAGTTTAACACTGAAAATTTAATCAAAATCGGATGTAAAATAAGAAAGTTATGACATTTAAAGTTTTGCTTATTTTTCACAAGACAGTGATATGCACAACTCAAGTGAGACAGTCGATGATGTCCCTCACTCACTATTTCTTTTGTTTTTTATTGTTTGAATTATACAATATTTCATTTTTTTTATAGATTTGACAATAAGGACCAACTTGACTTAATCATATATTATTAAACAATGCTAATTCCACATGTTCAAGGAGGAATTAATTGTTGTTTCACTTGACAATGAGGACAAAAATAGAATATTCCCTATTTCATATACTAAAATACAAAGGAAAAAGTGAGTGGATGACGTCATCAGTCTCTTCATTTGCATACCCACGAGGATGTGCATATAACTGCTTTGTAAAATTAAACAAAACTTTAAAATGTCATAACTTTCTTATTTTTCATCTGATATTGATGAAATTTTCAGCGTTATGCTTGTTGGAATTTTCTCTTTTTATTCATATCAACTTTTTGTTGGGGTGTACTGGTCCTTTAAAGTATCTCTACGAAGTTCTAGTAAATATCAAGCAAGGTAAATTGCAAATGGGGCCAGTGTAAATACTTCAGGGCCCCCATCTTACAAAAGACTTACGTTTGATCAGGGGGGCGTTTCATGAAAGGACTTGTCGGACGTTTTATCCGACAAGTCCCATTTTATCCGACAGTTACCATAGTAACAGTACCTCTCAGCCAATCAACATCTGAGAAAGATGTCAGATCTGACAACTTATTGGATGAAAATGTTGATGAAACGCTCCCCTGATCAACCACAACTATGGAAAGCCAGCAACGTCAACATCTAAACTGCATGTTTGTTCAAAATATTCCGTAGCTATGATGTACGTTCATACAGTCACTGTTTTCTTGTCAATTCAGTACATGCTTCTCTGTTTTCAAAGGACATTGTGCAAAGTTCCTAAAGAAAAACATGTCATTGATGGATTTCCATGAAAACTTGAGGTTGATAGGATCAATCATAACTCTTTATAAGACGGGGCCTAGGACTGGCGATGATGCTCTTCAAGGTAGCTGTGGTGTATTGTCTTCAAATTTCACCATTACAAGGGACAAAATGATTTTTCATACATGCACTTTAAGAAATTATGCATTCTGGGTAATTAATTGGGACTAGTTTGAGTAGTTCAGGATTGGAGAGGGTGGTCTTCATGGTAGCTTCGGTGTATTTCCTTTGAAAACTTCACCATTTCAAGAAAGAAATGGATTATAGTATGCACTTTAAGAAAAGTTTCATTTTGGGCCATGAATTAGGAACAAATTGGGTAGTTTAAGACTAGAGATGAAGTTAATTATTAGTAGCTGTGGCCGATTACTTTTTAAAGAGAAATTCCAGTAGTTGCAGTTAACACTGATTTCATGAGAAAGTCTGTAAAACAAGGCTTAATTGCAAGTATATCATCGAGGATCTAAATCTGGTACAGTTACATTAACTGGACTTTGTGAAATCTTGAAATCTACGCTGAAAAATGTTCACACCGAAAATCCCCAACACAGATAAGCGCACGTGGGACAATGTATAATTATTGCTCAGGGCGTCGGGCCCGACGCCCTACCCGAATCCCGTGCTTATTTGCTGATTTCTCAGCAATTACACAATTTCTTCCAGAATCCTTTGGCACATGCGTTTTATTTATACAAACAGACACTTTAGTGGTCATTTCATTGGATTCTGTACGAACTCATTTTGATATCGTTACCAAAACTAGCATTTACCTTTAAGCTTCACCATATCCTGTTACAAAAATGTCATCGTAGCACACCATGGCTTGCTAACGATTAACCAGCTGATGTCAGTTCAGGTTGGGACAGTCCTGAACCTTTCCTAGGTACTTTTGAATTAGTCACATCAGAGATCTACGATGGTGGCGTCAACGGAACTCCGCATGTCACATGACCCATAAATGTGTGCCCTTGACTTCCAGGGTGGCCAGGGGGAGGGGGTTAGGGGAAGTGACATAAGGAAACATGAAACCAAGGCTTTTGGTGGGATAAGAGCAGTATTATGTGCAATGAGTCTAGAATTGCATGAGTTTGAACTGTGTTATAGTTTGAGTGACAGAAAGGCTTTGTTTGATTTAACACCTTTTTGACAGTTAAAGTCATTTGGGGAGTAAAAGTAAAAGTTAATTTAACCTATTAGGTTTTTGATGGTACTTGAGGGTCTGTTATGTCCCTTGTTAAAAGACAAAATAGCAATAGCTCCTTACATCTCATAAGACCTAAATTTATTATGTATATCATAAAGCCCTAGGAAACAAAACTGAAAGTAAGATATTCATCAGATTGAAGGGGAAAAAAGGGAAGATTAGAAGAGAAGAAAAAAAGGAGGAGTAATACAGGAAGATGATGACAAAGAAAAAGGAGGTGAAAACGACAACAAAAAAGGAGAAGTACAAGAATTAGAAGAAAAAGAAGAATGAAGAGGAGAATGATGAGGAGGGAAGGTAGGTGGGAGGAAAGGTAGATGGAGGATAAAAAGGATTAGGGTTAGGGTTAGAGGAAGAAGAAAGCAGAGAATGCGGAGAAGAAGAAAGAGAAGATAGAGAAAGAGAAGTAGAAGAAGACATTGGAGTAGAAGAGGAAAGACAGTGGAGTAGAACAAGAAGGGGAAGAAAAGAAAGACGATGAAGACGATGATGACGGAGAAGACGGAGATGCAGATGACGACAGCGAAAAAGAAAAAGAAAAAAAGACGACAAAGCTGATAACAAAGAATAAGGAGAAAAGGAAGAAGAAAAGGAAGAAGAAAAGGAAGGAGAAGAGGAAGAGCTCAACTAAGAAGAAAGCAATGACAACAACAAAGACAAGATAAAAAAGGAAAAAAGAAAGAAGTAGAAAAAGACAGGAAGACAGGGTGTGTAGAAAGAAAAACAAGATGACAATCTTTTTACCTTTTTCCTGTCTGTCTGTTGAGATGAATGATGAGTCTACTTGAGATTTGAACCAGTTCTAATGGACTGTGATGAAAGAACAGAAAAAATATATATTTCAAATTTCAATCATTTTACTTTTCTTCCACATTAGTACATCTTTGATATGAAATGATGTAATACCTCCTAATCATGTTCGATTGTCATTTTTAGTCATCAAAATCATTATTATTATCAAAACATTTTTCAATTTTCATAATATTAAGACTAAGAATTGTTTCTAAACAATATGTCAGAAGTTACTTGCTCCTATAATTCAAAGCATTGTCAAAAAATATGATTGCTACATATAACAAATCTCTAGGTCGATTACTGTAAATACTATACTTCCACCCTGCCAGCTCCATTTTATATATGCATTCCTATGCTACTTATCACAGATTTATACTTTTAATCAGGTCATTCACTCTTATTTCTGAAACCAGACAGGTTGAATTTACACATCTTTATATAATGTCGCATACACAAGCGAATCAAATATGGAACATAAAATTTTTCATTAATGAGATCATAATGGATTCTTTGGACTGTCATTCTTCATCAGACTACAGATTAAATTCTCAACAAAGGGCTGTAATTAGGCAATAAGCCAGGTGCATTGCTTTCAGTGCATACATTATTTTTTGTTAGGCAAACTTAGGTGGTTTCAGACCGCCTCAAAGTTCGCCAGTTCCAGGTATTCTCTGATCGGGAAATTTACCCCGATCAGAAAATACCAGGTATTTTGGTAATGTGAAAGCAAACTACGCGTAATTTCCCCGAAAGAAAATACCCGCTAAATAGTAGGTACTTGGCGAAATTACGAGAACTTTCGCGGGGATTTTTCCAAGGTCGCAGGTATTTTGGCAATGTGAAAGCAAATTACGGGAACTTTTAGCCAAGCGTGTCGTTGGGCGCGACGGCGTGGGTGGCTGCTGGGCTAGTGATTTTGAATCTCGCGCCTTGCCTGCTCATCAGAGCATAATGCGCATGCTCGTAACTTCAGGAACTTATCCCGAAAGGGTATGTTTCGGGGCGGTGCGAATGCAGGAATAATTAATGGGTACTTTTTAGCCTAAAGAAGTTCTCGCAATTTAACAGGGATTCTTGTGATCGAGGCGGTTTGAAACCACCTAAAGAAGCTGCCCAGTAAAGCCAGGGTTAACACCAAAACGGAATCCTCCCAAATAAATTTGGACCGATTTTATGGCCTGATTCGGATGGATTCTGTGGTTTCGTTTCAGAACCTATTTGTTTCTGATTTGGTGAGCTCCCCAAATAAGAGGTGAATAGGTCCAGGACAGGTCCCAAATCAGAGCAGAATCATCTAATATTGACTGCCCAGAATACCCCCATGCCTCTCAGAATCCAACAAAATTCCATCCAAATACATCCCGAATGTGGCCCGAATAAAACCACATTCGGTAGTATTTGGGGGGGGTATTCAACTGGTTTTGAACATTTCAAATCAAGCCAAATCCCTCTATGAATGTTCTTGCATTCGTGGAGAGATAACAGAATAAATAATTCTGAATCCTGATGAATATGTCTATTCAGATGGATTCGCAGCTGATTTGGTTCCGGTGTAACCCTTCCATAAGAAGTCTTTGAAACAACTATTTTGGGGAGGGGGGAGGGTTCAATTATTATTCAAAGGGAAATCATTTTTACAGAATACATCTCACATGTGAGATTATCAAGTGCTGTTCACATCAGCATACTTACATATAGAATGTTTTGTCAAACTTTGGTTCTCTGGTGTCATGTTGGACAGATGTGAACTCCCTCAGGATCTCTTTGCCTCGAGTGACGACAGATATCTTCAAATAAAAAATGATTAATAATTACAAATTCATAAAACTTAAAGGCCCAAATTCACAAAAGTGGTTTTGAAAACCCTCGGTTGAGTCCATGGTTTATGCAGATTTCCTGTATAAATTACGATTTATTTACCGCGTATCGGGCGCGTGTATAAAACATATCCAATGCTGATGCGCGCTTTTGTCACAGTGCGCCTAATTAACGCCTGTTACCATGGTTATCTACGCTATATTATTCATGAGTCTACTGTTTGAAGAAAAACAGTGGACTCATGAATAAAATAGCGTTGATAACCACAGCAACAGGCGTCAATTAGGCGCACTGTGACAAAAGCACGCATCAGCATTGGATATGTTTTATACACGCGCCCGATACGTGGTACATTAAGCGTAATTTTATTCAGGAAATCTGCATAAACCATGGACTCAACCGTGGGTTTTCAAAACCACCTTTGTGAATTCGGGCCAAAATGGCCTTTTTCTTGTCAGAGAGACCAAGGGACAAGACCTTTTTTTCAAAAGGGCACTCAAAGGCAGTGCTATTTCTAGGGGACATCCAAGGTCAATCAAAAAGTGCATTGATAGCAAATGTAGGACTAAACATTAGCAGTGGCCCGATGGCCTGGGGCAACCAAAAATGAGAGTCGGGCCATTGAAATTCTCTAAAAGCCCACACTTGGTGGCCCGGTTGGATTACCAAAGTTTTGATAAATTGTAACGCTTCCTTTTGTTTTGCTGCCAGCAAATTTGCTTCACAGGCCCCCAAAAATATGAAATTGGTGATTTGGGGGAACGATCGGGCCACCAACAAAAAAAGTTAGTCTGGAGCATCGAAAAATGTACTTTCAATAGGACACATGCACTGGAATAATGCAGGTTACAAAGGCCAAAGGCAAAAAGGGCACTCATTTTTTTTTTACTTTTAAAGTCTACAAATATTTGGAAGGGCATCAAGGCCAATCTAAGGATATCGGAGGCCATGGCCTCAGATTGCCTTGAGTTTAATAATTTGAGCCCTGTAGTCATCACATGGTACCCCAAGCTATCCGTTAACACCCAAACCCTTATTTTCTCAAAGCATTCTCAATGCCAAATCCTTTCTTGATCAAAATGTCAACTCCTGGGGAAAAGCAAGTTGAAAGACGCTTGGATGAAGAACAATACCTTCTAAATTTAGGGTTGATATGGAGTTGACTGTATTTTTGGCTTCGTACCCCCGAAACCCATCTTTGCAGCGTCCAAGACAATTTTAATTTCCTCCGAGCCAAAAACCACTCCTCAGACCAGAGGCCTTTCGGCAACAAGAGGGGTATTGGACAAAACATGGAACTGTGAACTTTAAAAATTCAATCATTTAGAAGGTAATTCTTAGGATACAGTAAATAGCTTAGACAAAACAAATATATAGAAAGAAGGAAGGAAATAGTGAAGGAAGAAGCGGATTGATTGAATGAATGATTGAGGTTTAATGACACTATCAACACAATGTGTCATAATAAATGTCTGCATATTAATCATTTTTATGTTAAATGGCAGAATTTGTTTTCTGAATGTTATCAATATCATCTATAGATTGAATTAACAAAGTAAATGGAGTAATAAAAAAAAGTTAACTACTTCACCAAAGATATCTTGCCTGGACAGTCTTCAGAAGTAGTTAAAGGGGGAATTCACCCTGACAAAAAGTTTGTTGTAAGGAAAGCAGAAAAAATGAAAAAAAATATTGAAGGTTTGAGAAAAATCCATCAGACTATTAAGAAAGCTATTAAGTTTTTGATTTGTGATGTCACATACGAGCAGCTGCCCCATATGTTATGTATTAATGCATAATTTTCAAATTTTTAATGGTATGTGATGACTCATTGTTTCATTTCTTTCAGGAGCAGGTGTGTAATATTTTTTTCTATTGATATATTAAAGGTACAAAAATCAATTTTTCTGAGAAAATTACATTTCATTGATTTTTTTTTACCATACTATCTGTGGAAAAGCTGCCAATTCTTCCAATAACTAAAACATCTACTATCATTTGGTCTACCACCAGTTCGTCCACTATCCACAGGGTCTAATTGCCATTTCGTCCACCCACCATTTCGTCTAATAACCAGTTGGTCCAATAGCCATATAGTCCATACACCATTTGGTCTAATAGGACTAAGTGTTAATTGGCCAAAGTGAATGAAAAGAAAGTGGGTATTAGACCAACTGGTTATGAGACAAAATGGTCAAAGATGAAATGGTGAATAGATGGAGTGATTATTGGACCAAACGGTTTTTAGACAAAGTGTTGATGGACGGAATAGCCCTACTAAATGAAGGTAGACCGTGTGATGAGTGGAGTGTGCAATGGACGAATTGGCAATTTACCAAAGGAATAGGATGGAAAGTAGGTGCGACTGAAAGATCAGGGATTGGTGCTTATTTAGAGATTGTATAACATCTTCATCTATTTTGCAAATTAGCCCAAGACTTTGGCAGAATAATATTACTGAATGGGAACAAGGAGTGAATAGGAGTGTAAAGAGTGGTGGGGAATACTTTGGATGGACAGTCTGCAGAAAAACAGAAAAACCTGGAATGAAATACCAGGAAGTTCAGACTGTTGTCAAATGCGACGGTAACTTGCTGCTGAGTTTCGTCATCTCTGACCTTTGTTGCATGTTGTTGTATGAACAAGCATTAAGCCTGCTTATAAAGTGTGGAAAATAAGTGGATAATGACAACGGGAGATAATCTTTATTCTCAAACTCAAAGTTCATAAAGCAAAGACTTGGCCATTTGGGAATGAATAGATTTCAAAAACATTCTTAGATGTAAAAACTTTCTCCACATTTTACTTAGCAAATGAGCACAGAAAATCTGAAAATGGCAATGTGATACCAGGAATATTAAACCCTAAAATAGCATAAAACGCAGACCAAAAATGAGTTTCTTTACAATAACAAAGCTTTGTCATCTCCTGCAACTACATTGATACACAAGAGAGCTTTTAATTAAATCAATACAATAGAAACCTAAACAGGGCATACTTGTTCTTGTCTCAATTGTCCACGAGACAATCAATTGTTACAAAAATCCCAATTCTACTTTTAACAGGAAATTCTTTTCTGCACTCAGCCCATTTTAGTTCAATCCAAATATTCTACCTTGCCAAGAAAAATCTTAAGATAGTTCCATCATCAAATGGGGAGAAGGGGGCAAGATTGCGGGGGATAAAACTTGGCGATGAACATGAATATCCGCTTTTGACTCATCACACAGTCACACACCCGTCAAAATCAGTGACATTTCAAAAGTTGGTCTCCAGAGTTGGTAGGTGGTGACTTGCAGGTTTCATAATAGTTTTTATTTGTTTAAATTAATTAAGAACAATTATTTGAAAGACGGTTTTCCACAAAAGGTACATTGTAGGTGTTCGTTGTAATTTCTAGTAGGTTCCATGGTAACGTACATGTCTAGCCAGGATCACCAGGCACTACTAGTTCACTTCTCCTCTTTTTCCTTCTCTTGCTCCTCCTTCTCATCCTCCTCTTCTTCTTCTTCCATTTCCTGTTTCTTCTCTTGCTTCTTCTTCGTAACATTCTTTTCCACTTCCTTCTCCTCCTTCTCTTCCAATTCCTCTTCCTATTTTTTTTTCTTCTCTTTCTTCTCTCTCTTCTTGTTTTCTGATTGCTTGTCCTCTTGTTTGTATTCTCTCTTGCTTCTATTTCCCCTTTCTTCTCCCTTTCTTCCCTTTCTCATTCTGCTTCTCTTCCTCCTCCTCCTCCTCCTTCTTCTACTTCTCCTTCTCCTTTTCCTTCTTCTAGTTCACTTCTCTTTCTCCTTCTCTTGCTCCTCCTTCTCATCCTCCTCTTCTCCTTCTTCCATTTCCTCGTCCTCCTCTCGCTTCTTCTTCTTCATAACATTCTTCTTTCTCCTTCACTCATTATTCTTTCTGAATCTCATTCATCACATCCTTATTTATCTTCTACTTCTAATTTCCTTCTGTATCACTATATTTAGTTTGTTTTTATTGACATTGATTTCCATTATTTCGCCCTTTTCACACTTTGACGTACAGAACAATGGAGAAAGTTGCAATTTTATGACTCAATTTTATAATTCCTTGAATTCCTGATAATCCCACCCAATAATCAATTATAAATTAGGCACTGAGAAATCTACTTCTGATGGGCAACAATATATTTTAACATGAACATGAAACTAGAATTCCCAGAGGAAAACTCCAATAAAGCAGAACAATCAATTGCCAAATTTGGGGTCCTCGGCAATTTAAGGTAATCAAAACCGTTGTTCATCCACGGTTAGATCAGTCGCAATCTTTGGCAAGCCAGGTTTTAGGAGAGACCTGGAAAATAATTAGGGGGATCTGGGAAGGTGGTTCAAAATGGCAATATGATTGCCAAATTGGCATTAATTTAAGCATTACTGGTCATGTCGGACCCATAAATCTTGCTATTTTTGGAAAAATTACTGGCCGACAATGATATTTTTTTACAGATCAAGTCGGACAAGTAAATCTTGCTCTTTCTGAAAATCTACTGGCCCGACAGCGATTTTTACCGGTAGGGGACCGTCAGACCGGCACTAGTGTCGCGCCCTGCTGTTATATATAAAATGAAAATAAATTCTTGGCTATGTCACAATTGTGATTGATCAGGGGCTAATACAAATAATTGATCATACACAATAATCAATGCAATCAATCCTAGAAAACAGTCCCAGATCAATTGCTAAGCTTTATGTTACAAGGCCCCTGATGCAAGTTTCTCAATTAAGACAGGGTCACGTATCTTCAACCCTGGACATTAAAACATAAGCTTTGTAATTGATCATAAGTCCGATATCTATGATTGATCATACACAATAATCAATGCAATCAATCCTAGAAATCAGCCTACGATCAATCACTAAGCTTTATGTTACAAGGCCCCTGATGCAAGTTTCTCAATTAAGACAGGGTCACGATGTGCATCACTGGACCCAGTAACATAAAGCTTTGTGATTGATCGTTGAGCAGATTTTACAATTGATCATACCCAATGATCAATGCAATCAATTGTAGAAAACAGCCTAACAATCAATCACTCTGATTAATGTTAAATGGCGCTGATGGGTGCAAGCTGTTTGTAAAGGCCACCACACACTTTAAGATTGGTCTGTGACCCAATTTCGGAATAAAACATAGTAAAACTTGATGCCAAAATTGATACGTGGAACATCCTTTCAAAATTCTAAATCATAGTATGAATATTCATGTTCAAATCTGTGACTACACTATTACAATATCATCCCTATTAGAATAAATGCAAACTGAATTTATTGAAATGTAATGACGTCATAGCAAACGTATTTGGCAACTATGGAAACCAATTTGGCCTTTACTCCAAAATAAAGGCTTGCAATCACCCAAAATTGAAAACTTTTCATTCATATTTTCAGCAAATAAGCAAAATGTGATTTGTTCCAAAATCTGACCGTGGACCAGTGGTAAGGTGTACAGAGGCCTTAGTTATGAAGTCTGCAACATGTACTTTGTGTATAAAACCAGAATCTCAACTTTTATTGCAATCACAAGAAGCTATTCACACAGATTAGAATTCTTGCATTCAATTGCAAGAAAATAATAACAATTCAAATCCCAAACAAAGGGTGGGGAAGACATTCACAGAACTGTTGTAATTGACCAACATAATTCAAAACTAAATCATAACTTTGTTATCCAAGTTCTGATTTTGATCCAATTTTAAATGTTTTGTTTGTCCAATTTTACTTCATCTGTTCAAATTATATTTTTTTTTCTACCAGGGGCCTGTTGCATAAAGCTTTTTACCTGAGAAAACACTGGTAAAAACTGAAAACTAAGGTTAGTCTGATTTCTGCCATTCACTTTAACACAGGGCAAAAACTCTGGTAAAAACAACCCGAGTTTTCTCAGGTAAACAGTTTTATGCGAAAGGCCCCTGGAGTACCCCTTTAACCAGCCCAAACCAGCCATATACTACTACCAAAGTAATCAGTAATCATCTTTTTTATTTTTTGTTTATCCCTCTCTCTCTCTTCTTTATAATATTTCCCTTTTCTTTCTGTTCTAAGGGGGTGGGAGGGCACGTTTGGATAGAACAGGTCATTGATTGAACTTTCAACGCTGTCAAGGTCTATTTCCTTAATATTAATTTTCATTCTGCATATAAAAAATGCACACTCACCCTTGCATACAATCTGCACTCCGGAGTCCTGGTTGGTATTTTGAGTTCCTTGGCTCCACAAACTATGGTGTGAAATAAAAACAGATGACACAAAGGGATTTATGAGTTTGGCACATATTTCTCTGCACACTACTGACAAATAACCTAGATTACTAGTAAGATCATTGTGAATAAGTGGGATTAATGATCATCACGTCCATCTTCTTTTGTTGGCATTCATGTAAATCCCCAATTGCTTTGTCGCTAAGCTAAGCTTAAAAAGACACATCACATCAATCAAATAGGTAATGCATACTAGGTAAAGTATATTGATCATGAATTTTGTAATCTCATTTTGTTATAAATTCCTGAATTAATTAAAGATGTACTCCAAAATGATACTATTGTAACACTGAATATTTTATGTTTGTTAATATATATATTTTTGTAGTTATGGTAGCGTTCGATGGCGTATCGAGGCCAGTGTTACAAACGAAAAAAGATGACAAGGCGATAAATATTCAGTTCTGATATAATATATTTATTCACCCTTTCCTGATGGTAGAAAGGATGTAATAATGAAGCACAAAAGGAATATCGATGAGAAGTATACAAATGAAGAAATATGAATAACAATATATATGAAAGCTATAGGACTACTTTGCTTACGGCCATGGGATGGGCCAGGAGAATGAACTGTATGATTTTATGCGGGGTGGAGCGGTAGCTCAATAACCCCCAAATCTCTCTGAAATATCTATTTTGTAAAACTGTATTTATACCCTGGACTTGATATACATGTATGACAATCACAATGTTTCTATATTCTTGGACCAGTTGACTCATACCATTTCTAGATAAGAAGGAAATGGGTGTGAGTGAGAGAGGGAGAAAGAGAGGCCCAAGTATGAAGCAGAAACCTTGAGTCCGAAATGGTCATTTTCATGGAAGAAAACTTTGAGTGTGACATAGTGAACAAGTGGACTTAAACAAAGTAGTATTGGGTTAGTGAACTCTTTGATTACAGTTCAACTAATGTTTCTTATTTTAAATCATATATTGATTATTTCTACTCTTACACTATCAAAGAAACATATTCAAAATTGTAAATATACATACACGTATATGCTAAATTAAAAAACATTGTGAGCTTCTGGATCAATCTTTGATGGAACTGTTCATCATCTGTGTCACAGTCACAATTAGAGGATGTTATTTCTGATATTGAGTGTTTTCGTGTTTGAAGTTTAAATTCATCCTGGATTATGCTCTGAAGCTGTTAGAAACCGTCTTTCTCCCTATCGCTATCTTCCCTCTTTCTTTCTTCCTATCTCTCCTTTTCTTTTTCTAACCTTTCCTTTTCTTTTTTACTCTTGGTTAACTTTTCAATGTTCTGCATATATGGGTGTGTGTGTTGGTATGTTGGTGTGATTGTGTGTGTGTACGAGACAGTTTTTCTTTTTATCTGCTTTACGCTTTAACAATGTAAGATCTGTTTTGTTTTGTAAATTATTGTACAGGGCCCCATCCTCGCAAGCTATGCTTTTCTTGGGGTCCTTCCGATTTTTAGTTATGAATTTTGTATGTATTTATTTTGATTGAGTTTTTAATGGAAAATGAACTGAACTGTCTCTGATGATTTGTTTCCAATCCCATCTAAAAACGTTAAAACTGATTGACATCTCAACTGGTTTCAACTGATTCCAACTGTTATCATAAAAGAAATTCAAAAGTAATCCAGTATCTACCCATTCAGTGTTTTTCTCCTATCATTCATCAAATTTTCCTCACCAACATACACATTACACACTAGTCATATACACTCACTGTATTAACAATTTGTGAAAATGTAAAAAGTAAAAATAGCATCTCTATGATGTAGAGCTCTTGGAATTCCAGTGGGTGATGCAAACCTGTATTTTTTTTTCTTTTTTGTAAATTATGTACCGGTTTGTATTTTTAGTAACTTAAAGAGAAATTCCAGTAGTTGCAGTAAACACTGATTTCATGAGAAAGTCTGTAAAACAAGGCTTAATTGTCAGTATATCATCGAGGATCTAGATCTGGTACAGTTACATTAACTGAACTTTGTGAAATCTTGAAATCTACGCTGAAAAATGTTCACACCGAAGATCCCTAACACAGATAAGCGCACGTGGGACAATGTATAATTATTGCTTAGGGCGTCGGGCCCGACGCCCTACCCGATTCCTGTGCTTATTTGCTGATTTCTCAGCAATTACACAATTTCTTCCAGAATTCTTTGGCACATGCGTTTTATTCATACAAACAGACACTTTGGTGGTCATTTCATTGGATTCTGTACGAACTCATTTTGATATCGTTACCGAAACTAGCATTTACCTTTAAGATCTCTTTGTTGACTTTGTTTACATGTATTTATATGTAGTTTATATACATGTATATGTATCCAAAGGAACTGTTGCTGGGCTAGCGCCATGAGCGTCTTTAAATGGTGTGTGCACTCAATAAGACATCACCATTATTATAATATTTAATCAAGACAACAAAGACTTTTATTTGCTCAACCTGCATTGCATCAGAGTCATTAATAGAGAGTTTGGCAATTCTGGTTTCAATAGGTTACCAACATCATCAACATGGGGCAATTTCTTTCGAATTGGGCTTGCCCAACAAAGCATTATGCACTGTGTTGGTAACCCATTGAAACTGAGTTGGCCACACTCTCCCTCTATTAATGGATTTGCATTGCATTCCGTCATACTACCCTCTGTTGTTCAAATTGAGCAGCATTCAACTTTAGCTCCATATGGGCACTGTTTCAAAAAAACTTGTTATCAATGGAGGGATGCACACTCCGGTTATAGGCTACTGGAATGAAGCTTTCTGACTGTCTGAGAGTACATTTGCCTTGAAATTTCAGTATTTCACATTGAAAATAAGTGTTACAGAACAAGATCAGGATAAAGGCCTTTCCCCAATCATTTTCCAATTTAGTTTTAGTTTGGTCATACATGTATATTCAAGCAATTAACTATGCATTAATGTATTTATATCATTTCCAGGAAAGATGAAATACAAGTACCTCGAAAACATCAACGCATTGCATGTAAGTATGCTTTGGTAGAATCAATTGCAATAAACATAATTTAAATAATCATAATCATTTCTGGAAAGGATCCTACAGTTTTGATTAAAAGATTGGTGAAATTTATTTTACATCACTCAGTCTCATGACTGGAATAGTATCTTACCTCGAATTGAGAAACAGCTTGACTTTGTCTTGATTAAGATCTTCAATTTTCCTGAAAAAAAAATAATAAAAAGAGAAATTATAAGATTTTTTTTCCTTATGCAAAAGTGTCAGTTACTCTATAGATTGTATCAATAAATTATAGTAAGAATCATAATCCTTATCATGGTCATCACCAATAACCACATGTATCATCTTCCAAATCATAACCACCATCACCATCATCATCATCAACATCATCATCACCATCATCATCACCACCACCATCATTATCATCATCATCATCGCCATCATCATCACCATCATCATCATTATCCTGATGCTCAATACCATCATCATTATTGAAATCACTATCATTACCATGATCACCACCACCAACATCATCATTATCAACATCATCATCAACATCATCAACATCAACATCATCAACATCATCATCAACATCATCAACATCAACATCATCATCAACATCATCAGCACAGCAGCCACAGCACCATCACTATCATCATCATTCTCATCATCACCAACATTATCATTATCATCATCATCATCATCATCATTATCATTATCATCATCATAATCACCAACATCATAAGCAGCAGCACCATCACTATCGTCATCATTCTCATCATCACCAACATTATCATTATCATCATCATCATCATAATCATCATCATAATCATCAACATCATCATCATCATCAACATCATCAGCAGCAGCAGCAGCACCATCACTATCATCATCATTCTCATCATCACCAACATTAGACATCATCATCATCATCATAATCATCATCGTCATTACATCATCATCAACAACATTACCATCACTTTCTTTACCATCATCATCTATTATCACCTTAACCACCACCACCATCATCAATATCATCATAATCATCTCCATCACCTTCACTACCATCATCTTCATCATCACCACCACCACCACCCTTTATAATCATCATCATCACCACTATCATTATCATCATTGAGATACTGCCCTGTGCCCACTAATTGTCTTTTTGGTATCTTTCCTTCAAATTGTTTTTATTCACTCATGTGTACATAAGGAATCAAACGAAAGAGGAGCCACTAGCTTAACAGGTTCTGATAAATCATTGAAAAATTCTGGGTCCGGTGTTTTATGACTGAGACACACTGTATACAGAAGTGGAAACTGCTAGACTCAAAATTTAATAGCAATTAAGATTTAATAAATCCCAATGCCAACTAACAGTCTTTATTCATGTTGCACTTGCAAAAAAATAACCGCTTTCTGAAGTACTAGGCTCTGTAGGCTTGCAATCGACAATGACCAATCACGATCATCGTCGTGATTGCACAATACACAATTTGTTTAAAGCAATGATAGTAGGCGGCAAGTAGTAAGAATTCCAAAAATTTTCTGTAGAATCTGATTTTTTGTGCTATTTCTCCTATTTTTAGGGTGCTGAATACGAATCTGCTTGTTGCCAAATTTATAAATGCCGTCTTCGACCGTTGCCATGGCAACCGATTAATTTCTCAAAAATAACATGTATTCCCATGTAAATGGTAAATAAACATGATATAAATTAGCCAAGAGATTGAATTCAAGGTTCCGATTAAATACAAATAAAATTCAGAAATATTTAAGATCATCAAAATAGTTCCAATTAGCCCGTTGCCATGGTAACGGCTCATTTTTCCTCCAGAAAAGTAAAAAAAAATTATTTAAAGTTGTATAATCTGTTTTTTGTTTCATTTTCCCTGCGATTAGGGTGTTAAACATAGGGAGTGATTTTGCTAAATGTATAAATACACTCTCATTCCGTTGCCATGGCAACCAAATAATACCTAATTTGGTAAAAAAAAAAGAGATAACATGTAAAAAAAGATAATGGCAGGAAAGACAATAAAAGCTACTTAATCTACATGTGTTGGGTTTTTCCCACTCATTTAGAACAAAAACTACATAAGTGTTATGCATGAGATTATTGGAATGATAGGAATTGATGTTGCCTTGACAATGCTTGAATTTAAAAAATATATCAATGTTGCAAATGGCCCGTTGCCATGGTAACATCTTATTTTTCTCAGAAAAGTACAAATTTTGATAAAATCATGTAGAGTCACGTTTTTATCCTTTCATTTCCACTAAGTTTAGGTTGCTAAAAATTAATATGCTTGTTGGTAATTGTGTAAGTACCATCTCAGACCATTGCCATGGCAACCAAATACCAACTTATTTGGTAAAAAATAACCTGTTGAAAAAGGTAATGGTGGGATGTACAGTAAAAACGAACTAATCTACATGCGAAAGGCTTGACCCATTAATTTAATTTTTAAAGCAAAATTCCGGTAAGTATTCTGCATTAATTAATTAGAATGATAAAATGGATATTTCCTTGGCAACGCTTGATTTTATTAATAAATATCAATGATGCAAATGGCCTATTGTCATGGTAACGGCTCCATTTACACCAGAAAATAACAAATTTTAATAAAAATATGTCCAATTATTCTTTCATTTCCGCCAAAGTAAACATGTAGGTTGCTAGACATTGATATGCTTGTTGCTGTTGCTTTGATAGTGGTTAATCAATTTAATTTCATATGATAAATATCAATGTTGCAAATTGCCTGATGTCGTGGTAAACATCACTCCTCGCAAAGTTCCCTCCTGCAGACTTTTCAACCTGAAGAAAGTAAACTGTGAGCAGTTTTCCATAGATCTGGATACATATCTTCAGAACCTCCCTGCACTCCCTACTCATTACGACACATTTTTAGAGCTGCTGAAGAAATCATCAAGGAAGTCCCAATCTACATGTAGGTCCCAAGTTACCGCCGGTCAAGTGGCCAGCCAGCTTCTAGTGAACAGCCAAGGTAACCCGCGAAGTTCCAACCTCAAAGTTTGGGAATAGCCTGCCAAGAGTCATCTGAATTCACAAGAACTTTCAGCATGAACGACTTGTGCAATGCTATCAAAGCAATGAAGATCAGCAAGGCAGCTGGATTGGACGATGTCCTCAATCTGTGAACAGATGAAACATCTTGGACCTGTTGCACTCCAACGGCGGCTTGACATGCTAAACTACTGTCTTGAGTGAAAGCACAATCCAAACTTATGGAGGAAATCAAGGGTAGTTTGCCTTACTCAAGCCAGGCAAAACACCAGCCAGCCCAAAGAGCTACAGGCCAATATCTCTGCTTTGTCATACAAGATCTTTGAAAGGCTCCTACTCCACCACATTGCTCCCTTGGTGGATGAGCTCCTCATTCCAGAACAAGCAGGATTTAGGCCTGGAAAGTCTTGTACTAGTTAACTGCTGAATCTGACACAGTACATTGAAGATTGCTTCGAGGAAGGGTTGATAAAAAGAGCAGCCTTTGTTGACCTCATTGAAGCTTATGACACAATCATTGAATACTCACAAGGAAAGTCTTTGAGATGACAAAGGACCTTAGCCTGACACAGACGATTCAGAACATGCTCTCAAATCAACGGTTTTGTGAATCTCAGTGGTTCCAGTAGCAGATGGCTGACACACAAAAGGTCTCCCACAAGGAAGCATCATCGTCCTACTCTTTATCATCTACACAAATGACCAACCAATCCACCAAATAATGAGAGCTACCTGTCCGCTGATGACATTTGCAGTCCTTTGAAGAGATGAAAAAGCACTCAGCGATGCTCTGGTAGGCCTGACTCCTTACTACGCTGCAAATCATCTCTGGGCAAATCCAGAGAAAACCCAACTCAGTGCTTTCCACCTAAAAAACAGAGATGCAGACCAGTAACTAAGGGTCAGATGGTATAGAAAATGGTTGGAACACACCAGTAAGCCAATCTACCTTGACGTCACCCTAGACAGTTCCCTTACCTACAAAGAACATTTTGCCAAGACAAAGGCTAAAGTTGGAGCAAGGAACAGCATCCTGAAGAAGCTTTCCAACACAAAATGGGAACAGGTGCAAAACCATCCGTGCGACAGCTCCTGCTCTTTGCTACTTGACTGCTGAGTATGCAGTCCTCATCCGTTTTAGGTCATCACATGCTGCCACGATTGATACAGCCCTGAATGCTGCTTGCAGAGCAATTACTGGCTGTGACAAAAACAAGAGCAGATGATCTCTAGCTACAGTGTGGTATTGCCCATCCACACATCAGAAGAGAGGTATCAGCACAGTTGGAAAAAACAAGCAAGAAGATAACCATCTTCATCCACTCTTTTAAGTATGAACCTGCCAAAAACAGACTCTAATCAAGATGTAGCTTCCTTCACTTGACTGAATCCCTTGATGGCTCTAATCATAATAAAAGGGTCACCCTATTGCCCAAGCACCTACAGTCTGTGGTCAACGCTCAATCTCTCCAATAGACCTAGCAAATCGCTTCCCAGGTTCAAGTGAGGAATGTGTAGTGTAAAGATTTTTTTAACCATTTGTGCTCTAATAAATTTTATAACGAAAAAAAAAGTAGCCAGTATGCCAATTTTTCTAAGGGTTTGTGAAATTTGGGAGAATTCAGCTAGAGAAAATCTTGAGAATATTTTGGGCAATTTGGCCTAGAAATCTGACAGAAGTAGTGATTTAGGGGTAAAGTTTTTAAGAACTTGACATGCGACATCTATTTGCTGAATTGAATTACCCCCAACTTCTAACTCCAAGGTTGCTGCCAATTTAAGTGTCACAAATGATTCCATTTTGATAGAGAGTTGTTCAAAATATTTATTTGGGGGTTTTAGAGTCAAGAAATCAAAATTGGGGCCCTGTTGTACAAAGAGTTGCGATTGATCCGATCAATCGCAACTATGGAAAGCCAGCAAAATCAGCATATGAAATGCATGTTTGTTTAAAAAGATTTCTAGATATGAATGTATATCTGTAAAGTCATTAATTTCTTAACAATTTTGTGTGATTTCCTTTGTTTATAAAGGACATTGTGCAATTATTTCATAGAAAAAATTATGACACTGATGAATTTCCATAGAGTTACGATTGATCGGATCAATCATAACTCTTTGTACAACAGGGCCCATTTACATTTGACACACTGACCTTGGCTTTAAAACGAATGGCGGTCGGTAGTATTTGAAAATGGGTGATGGGTTTGAATATATGGCGTTCCTCAGGGTTTTGTACTGGGACCTACACTTTTTTCTCTGTATTTATTACCACTTGGGGACACTTTGAGGCAGAATAATGTTGAATATGATTTCTTTAGTTCCCAAATCTCCAACTAGTTTTCACAATGCTATTGTATTCAGGAAATTAATGTATCAATGATAAGAAATAAAGTTAAGCCTACTCTTGAATGAACAAAAAGTCCTAGACATAGACACTATTTACCTGCCCATGTTCATTTGTGAATTGGTAATTCTGAACCTGCTGAATCTGTTAGAATTCTAGTTGTTGAACTTAATTCGTTATTAAAGGTAAATGCTAGTTTTGGTAACAATATCAAAATGAGTTCGTACAGAATCCAATGAAATGACCACCAAAGTGTCTGTATAAATAAAACGTATGTGCCAAAGGATTCTGGAATAAATTGTGTAATTGCTGAGAAATTAGCAAATAAGCACAGGATTCGGGTAGGGCATCGGACCCGACATTCAAAGCAATAGTGTCCCACATGCGCTTATCTGTGTTGGGGATCTTCAGTCTGAACATTTTTCAGCGTAGATTTCAAGATTTCACAAAGTTTAGTTTATCTAACTGTACCAGATCTAGATCCTCGATGATATACTGACAATTAATCTTTATTTACAGACTTTCTCATGAAATCAGTGTATACTGCAACTACTGGAATTTATCTTTAACGAGTAAGTAAGTAAATTTGCTCTGAAAAACCCAAAACTCCCATTTATACAAACATGGAGCTACCATGATACAATATAATGGCCGGAAAGATATTGACGGATGATGCTTGCCATCATGCTGTTTAATCACTGATGTTCAGGCGCCTAGATATAGTCAAAACAGCACATTCAGAATCGAGCAGTAGGTACCATTACAACAGCCAGAAAGTATGATCATGTTTCCTTTGTTCAAAGAGCTTCACTTGCTACTGGTCAAAAACAGAATCATAGAAAAATTGCTTTGTTTACTTGTCGATTAATAACTTGACACCACAATACATTTCATGCTGGGTTTTTTCATATCCTTTTCTATCCCCAATTTGGGTAAACAGTGCACAAGTTTCAAAATCAGCTCATGCCTTCTGTACAATTATTTTTTTAATTTATAAATAACACCCTCTTTATATATTGCAAGCACTTGAAGAGTAGAATTATTAATTTTTATAATAATAAATGAAATGATATAGCCTAGGATTTGTATATTGCTCCTATATTACCCTTGCTAAGCTAGTCTACCGCATCCGGTGCTCACAACTTCCTTCAAGTATCCATTTACCTCACCTGGGTTGCAGTACAATATGGATAATTTTCTTGCTTTTAAAAGGAAAACACACCCCGGCTGGGAATCGAACCCATGTCCCTCAGATTGAAAGAAAGAGGCTTAACCACTAGACCACGACGCCCCCACAATGTTAAGCTATATTGGAAAGTGCTTTAAGCATGTTTACATGAAGAACTTGCTGTAAATGTTAAAATGTATGAATTTGTTTTAAAGGACAAGTCCACCCCAACACAGAATTAAATTTCATAAAGAGAAAAATCCAACAAACACAACACTGAAAATTTCATGAAACATGAAAGTTATATTTTATATTTTCGCTTAATTTCACAAAAAACAGATACTGGCATTTTCTGGTCGGTATGCAAATGAGAAGACTGATGATGTCATCCACTCACTATGTCTTTTGCATTTTATTATGTGAAATATGAATTTTTCCTATTTTCTCCTCATTCTTATGTCGAATACAAAGTTTTATTCCTCCATGAACACATGTAATTAGCATGGTTTAATACTATATGGTTCAGTCAAGTTGGCCCTTATTGTCAAATCTGTATAAAATGAAATATTGTATAATTAAAACAATAAAAAACAAAAGAAATAGTGAGGGACATCATCAACTGTCTCATTTGCGTATTACTGAGTTGTGCATATCACTGTTATGTGAAAAATAAGCAAAATTTAAAATGCCACAACTTTCTTCTTTTACATGAAATTTTCAGCGTTATGCTAGTATGATTTTTCTTTATTTATTCAAATCAACATTTATCAGGGTTGGACTTGACCTTTAATAGAAAGCTGTTAAAGATAATAATTATAACTCTAAAGTTTATTTGGCAAATTGACATAATCCTGGCCTTCTATTAGATACAACTGACCTTTTGAGGATACAAGGTAAAATTCTTCCATGTTTTAATGTAGACTCAATGTGGAACTTTCATGAAAAACCTATGCATTTAATAATAGAATCCTGAGGTGGTTTGTTTTACCTCAAAAGACCCTTAACCTTGTGACATGATATATAATTAACTTGAAAATTAATAAACCTAATTCAAGTTTTTGATGTTGATACCACAGTACAGTCAAAGTTCTTTAACCTGAAAATGATCAGTGAAAGTTGAATACCTATATGCACTCTCAAAGTTTTGCCTTATCAGAAACTTGATGAGATTCAATGATGATAATACAACATGGCCAAATCTTGGCGATCGTAAAAGACCTAAGACCTTGATCATATGACCTGAAACTTGAACTTTATGATTAATAATAATGATTATGTCGATTGGACTTTATTATAAATTGAAAATGGCCCGAGGGAGTATTTTTACTTTAACAAGCATATGGATGTTGAACACCCTAACAATAGGGGGAATGAAAGGAAAATCAGAAGTTTTTATCAACTTTGTAATTTTTTGAGAAAAATCAGCTGTTACCATGGCAATGGGGGGGGGGGTTGCAACATTCATATTTATATTTATATTAAATGCAAGTTTTACCAAGGCAACAGTAATTATTTTCTTTCAAATGAACTCATGCAGACCACTTACCGTATGTTTTGTTCAATATTAAACGAATGGTTCAAAATTTACGCAAGTAGATTGTGATTTTTATGGTTATTTCCATTATTATCTCCACCATGTTATTCGGTTGCCATGGCAATGGCTTAAGATGGTATTTATACATTTAGCAACAAGCATATATAGATATAGCATCATGTAATTATAGGAAATGAAACAAAATTCAGATTCTGTAATATTTTCTATCAAATGGATACTTTTCTGAGAAAAATAAGCTGTTACCATGGCAACGGCCAATTTGCAATATTCCTATTTATCTTTAAATTCATACATTGTCAAGGCAACATCAATTCCTATCATTCCAATAAACTCATGCAGAATACTTACTGTAGTTTTTGTTCTAAATGAGTGGGAAAAAACCCAACGCATGTAGATTAGGTAGCTTTTATTGTATTTCTCGCCATTATCTTTTTTACCATGTTATTCCTTTTTTACCAAATAAGGTATTATTTGGTTGCCATGGCAATGTAATGAGAGTGTATTTATACATTTAGCAAAAATCACTCCTATGTTTAACACCGTAAACGCATGGAAAATGAAACAAAAAACAGATTCTACAACTATAAATCAAATTTTTTACTTTTCTGGAGGAAAAATGAGCCGTTACCATGGCAACGGGCCAGTTGGAACTATTTTGATGATCTTAAATATTTCTGAATTTCATTTGTATTTAATCGGAACCTTGATTTCAATCTATTTGCTAATTTTTATCATGTTTATCTACCATTTACAGGGGTATACATGCTATTTTTGAGAAATTAATCCGTTGCCATGGCAACGGTCAAAGACGGCATTTATAAATTTGGCAACAAGCAGATTCATGTTCAGCACCCTCAAAATAGGGGAAATAGCACAAAAAATCAGATTCTACAGAAAATTTTTGGTAACCTTTAATATTATGACGAGGAGCTGTGTACTATGATCAGGAACCAATCCCAAATGTCTTTTCATATTTGCAGTCCATCGTGCACATTTGTGTTACAGCACTTTAATATAAAGACTAATCCATCAAGTTAATATTGGTATTATTTTGATTAACTCTCGATTGCAAGTTTGTTGTGTGGTATTTAGAGAGACAGACCTCGATAGGTCAATGACCTCCTGTCTGTCCTTCAACTGTCACATGACAGTTTTTTCTTTACTTTATTGTTTTTGTTTGTTATTTGCTCATTTTGTAAAACATTAATATTATGATTATATTGTAGTCTTGTTATTTCGATATTTGTGATTTTTAGGAGAAATTTAACAATGAAATTGAAATTAAAGTTGATCTTTAGCAAAGAATGAAAAATACTAATGCTGCCAACACAACATAGGGATTAAACAAACACATTGTCTTGGAGGAGTAGACGCACCTGTCAATTTAGCAGCCTCACTATCCCCCGTGTCACACCGCTTGGCAGCTAGCCTCTTGCCACTGCGTCTCACCGACTCACTCCTGCTGAAATAACCATACTTCTTGCTATCCTGTTGCTGCTGCCCTCTCTTGTCAGGCTTCATATAGTTTTGCTGGCCATGGCTGCTGCTGCTGCTCTTGGGCTGGAGGGTGGCAGAGGGTTGCTGGTGAGTTGTAATAGCTGTAGCAACAACTCTCGGCCTTGTTTCCCCTTTGTTGCGATGAGTTGTGGATAGTGAATAGTAGGATCTGGATGCCATGTTTATGAGAGCCTTTAGCACTTTCAGTCTGCAAATGTGCAAACAAAATATCATTTGAAATAACACTGTATCAACTCATGATACGAAGCTTTATTAATAATGCATTGATGTGCTTGTTGATTGATTTGTTTACTTCATCTAAATATCAAAGGGGATTGAAAACTTGGGTGACAATGGTAAAATTTGATAACCAAAGCGATGACAGTTTGAGAAAAATTGTACAATTAATAAAAGAAAGGAAGGATAATTTTTTAATGTTGATACCGATTATTAATGATGTGGATATCCGCCCGTTGGCAATGTGACCAACATGTGAAGTGTCGTTCACCTAATTACTTTCCAAAGATATACTTAAACTGTCAAAATTTTATCAAGCCTATCCATGTAGATCTAGTGGGTTGAGTTTTTTTTTCATTTAAGGCTTGCGACAGAGGTTTCAAAATGTGTATCATGGATAAAGAGTTTATATAGGCCTACTATCATTAGAATGAACAAGAGATGTTTGGGGGCATATTTTCAATGTAAATAGGGGAGAGTCGTACTTGTATGACATCACAAATCTTGGTCGCATTGCCAATGGGAGGATCTCCACAGTATTAGTGATTTTTTTACATTCAAATGCTCATAACTTTCTTATGGTTTGTCCAATTATTCTTTTTCCCAAATATCATTTTCATGTGAGGCCTCATGCACTTCTGTACACGTAGAATTTTCATTCTCCGAATCTTGGCCCTTTGGTTATCAAGAGTGGTGTGGTCAAATTCCATATTGCTGTCTCCGTAGGTGGCAGATTTCGTTGCCAGATAAACGTGATAATTTTTTTTTGAAAAATTCTTTTAAACATATTTAGTGGGTGAACCACTAGAGTTCCTTTTGCCGACAGCCACAGTCTCAAAGTGAAAAAATATATATTAGGGTTAGGGTTGTGGTTAGGGTAGCTGTCACAAAGGAACTATTTTCAGTTAGTGGGAGAATTTTAAAACAATTTGGGGAAAAATTTGAGATCTTTGAGAAGTGTAGGGGAGACCGGGGTTAGTTGGAACATGGGGTAAGTTGAAACATTGCAATTTTCTTTAACGCCTGTAAAATAAATTTATGCGATACTGCCCTCAATTTATTTTATAGCAACAATAATTCAACACTGTTGTATTATTAATAGCAATAAATTAAGGGCAGTATTGCATAAATTTATTTTACAGGCGTTAAAGAAAATTGCAATGTTTCAACTTACCCCATGTTCCAACTAACCCCGGTCTCCCCTACTTTTAATGCAGGGATAATGAAATGTTATAGCCTATACTTTAGGCCGACATGCAGACTGTTCTCATTAAACTTAAAGGGGAATGAAACCTTTGGAACAAATAGGCTTGTGTAGAAAAAGAAAAATCAAAGAATAAGAATAAAGAAAGTTTGAGAAAAATCGGACAAATAATGAGAAAGTTATGAGCATTTGAATATTGCAATCACTAATGCTATGGAGATCCTCCCATTGGCAATGAGACAAGGATGTGTGATGTCACTGATGAACAACTTTCCCTTTGGTGGACTATAAAATACCCTCAAAATGTCTCTTTGTGCTTTTTCTTATGATGATACAAACTCTTTATCCATGATGTATTCTTAGAAAATATGTATTACATGCCCTCATGTAGAAAGAACACATGATCTATGGTTAGATGTGATAAAAGAGGCAATTCAAGTTTAATATATACTAAAGTAATGGGGAGAGTTGTTCACAAGTGACATCACACATCTTTGTCGCATTGCCAATTTGCTATCTCCATAGCAATAGTGATCGCAATATTCAAATGCTCATAACTTTCTCATTATTTGTCCGATTTTTCTCAAACTTTTGTTGATCTGTTTCTTTGATTTTTCTGTTTTCACACAAGCTATTTTGTTCCAATGGTTTCATTCTCCTTTAACTGTTCTCAACTCAAGACAAAGGAGCAAAGTCATATCTGTGCAGTGGCTGCAGATCTAGGCCTACACCCTACACCTAGCACAGCCAGCAGATGGATCACCTGCACAGCGTGTCCAATCATCTGGCCGGAGCGTGATTTTTCCATATACGATAATACAAATTAGTTCATGAATATTCATTATCAAAAAGGCCAAAACAATAAGTGAATGGGAATATCAGGTGTAAAAAAAATTGGACAGACATCACAGTCATGACTGTCAGAAAAGTGGTGTCAATGTCAGGTGCACGTCAGGAGAAAATGGGGTGACATAAATGGAAACACCGATTGTGAGCTTGTGAGACTTGAACGTAATTAATATTTCTAGTGCCATCATGACTGGTTACCGATTCCCCCCTCTCTCCAAAAACAAGGAGGCATAATTTCAAAGATCAAAAGCCTTCATGCAGATTCATGCAGTAGGATTGCAACATCGCCATCTCCAATCTTGGAAGAAAATTCAGTTCTGACAGACAGTGCATGCATGATTATACATTTCTAAAATAATGAATTTATAAGATTTTCACCCCCTTTAAGTTAACATGACTGCCACCTGGATGAGCTGTCCCTCTTTACTTTAGTAATACCCCAATATCCAACAATAAACATGTCTAATTCCCATTCCATTAATATGTGAGCCAGGCTCGTCGAAGCATCACAACTTGCTCAGCCTCAGTTGCAGCTCAATCTCATTTTCGACAATGCAGCACACATGTATGGTAAAAGCAGCTCCATGGTAAAAGTAATGGGGATTCGACTGACTGGCCGTGTGTGATTGAAAACAAATTATGATCAATTAATATTAAATCGATTTAGTCTTCATGCAGGACGCAAACAATATTCTGTAATTTTCATGATTTCCTAACGTCAAATGTAACATACAGATAAAATATGAAGGGGAGATACTCACCATTCACCGACATTAGAGAAATCGCCAAACTTTGCAAATACGAAAAGACCGCCATATTCAAACAACGGGAGCTCTGCACGAGTCACACTTGACTCGACTTCAATGCATGCATGCAATGCACTGCACTGACACTGTACGTGCATGAACTCTGGGGAATCGCGGGCAAACAAAACGTAAACAAACATTGAGCGAAGCCAATAACTGGTGAGCACTGTTTCGGTGTTGGTGGAAGTGGTGGTGGTAGTGATGGTGGAGGTGATGAAGGTGATGGTGGTGGTGATGGTGGTGGTGGTGGTGGTGGTAGTGGTGGTGGTGGTGGTGGTGGTGGTGGTGGTGGTGGTGATGGTGGTAGTGGTGGTAGTGGTGGTGATGGTGGTAGTGGTGCTTGATGGTGGTGGTGGTGATGGTGGTGGTGGTGGTGGTGGTGGTGGTTGATGGTGGTGGGTGGTAGTTGGATGGAAGTGGTGATGGGGAAGATGATGTTGTTATGATGACGAAGGGGCTGCGGAAACTGGAATCTTTAGAGGGAATTTGAAGAAAAAAGTTTTTGAAATAACCGTCTGATTTGGAGGATGCGAGATCAGCCAGTAGTCAAGCTTAGGATAAGGGTTGGGTACCTTCGTTGGGTACCTTCGACAGGCTCTTGCGGAACTATGTTTTAAGGTGTCCGAATGTAATTGCTTGCGACTTGCAGAGCAATCCCTCCTCTAACTTTTCCAAGAGGTTAACGCTTTTTGCCCTCATACCCATATAATGTAATATACACTTTTCTTTCGCGAAACTCATGACATGCATTTATGCGTGCTAGTCACACCACCAAAGGCGAGGCAAGACTGATTGAGTCAATTGTACTCTTTTGAAAGGCAAGCTATAGTGAGCGCATTTAAGTCGGTATCACTAGTGTGACTATGACGGAGGTTGCTTTTTGGTGTCATTTTATCGCAATATCGGGGAATACATTTGGAAGTATTTTCCCTATATCTAAGCAAGTTAATAATACTGTCATGAAGCATATCAATATTCTCGTTTATATATTCTCTTTCGTTTTGAATGCTGATATTTTTCATTAATTGTTGATATCAATGACAAAACAGAAAGATATCAATGCACACGCAAATTTTTACCCCAAAACATGGAAATTTTTGCATAAATTCTTATATTTTTTCAAAAAAATATTAACCGGACTGTCCAGAAAAATGATTGCAATCGATTTCTACTGTCTAAATCATTGTGAAATGCGTATTTATTTGATATTTTTCCATTGTTTGCACAAAAAATATGAAAATAATTGATTTTCATAAAAAATCCAAGATGGCCTAGGCGAAATTGGGGTCCTCTGGGCCTTCCGTACAGGATATGACCCGGCAGCAACACATTTTCTTGACCACTGATGTCATGCCAACATGTTGGGACCATCAAACCTTATGTACCCGATCAGCTGAATAACCCCCCCCCCCCCAGCCCCTGGACTATTACCTCCAAAACTAAATAGACCTTAATCCTAATCTTTATATTATTCTGAACCAAAAACTCTATTACAATCCTAGCTCTAATCTTATGCCTTCTGAGATATTAAGACTGGAGCAATTGTCACAGGAGCAAATGTAGTGCTACCACTTAGGTTCACCACTTAAGCCATTATTCCAACAAAAATCTAGGTTGTTAAAATTATAGACCTTTCACCCCCAAATGTCATGATATTTTTATCAAATGAAAACGGGTTAGAGAGTGATCTTGCAGTGAATTGGAGGGCGCCATCTTCTCTAAGAGTACAGAGGCTCCACCTCTACGACTACTACCTATGTACTTAATTATATTGTATGTCCTTTTTATCCACGAAATCTCAAGGATGAGGAGTATATCTAGCGACCAGCCGAACATTTTATTTATTTCAAATTGCAAACGATTTCAATTCAAATCATTTTGCTTTCCACAATGTTTAGATATAAATCCATTGTTTGACTGGGCACATCCGATCTAGATCTTTATATTTTACATCCTTGAAATTCAGAATACACATTGACATTATTAAGTTAGCATATAATGGTTATTTTGGGGGAGCTTCGAGTATATACCTAACAAAAGATTATTAATGTATTGGGATATCAATGTACCTGGCTCTTTGCATGATCAATTGAAAGCGATTTTAGAAAATAATTTTTAGAAGCCCCCCCCCCCCTCCCACCGTGATGACAGGCGGATCAAGGGGGACATCCTTTAAGAACATTTTTTTTTTAAATGTAAATATGTCGTTTTTACCACAGAATACCCCCTCCTTTATTGTTTGTTTATTGTTTATTTAATAAGGGGTAGCCCATGCAACAACAGTTGATGCATGGGGACCCTTATTTGCTTGTCCGCGGACGAAATAATGACCTTCAATTTTTAGGAGAAAATATTTCATTTTTATTTTTTTACTTGTCAAATTGATGTACAATATTGAGATTTGGTATGGTAATGACATTATTTGGGGCTAACCTCGATTAGCATCTTGCTATTATGTTAGCTCCAATTACCAAATGTTTTGTTTATATGTGATGCACCATCACATATAATAAATAAAATAAGATAATAAATTCAATTCAATTTTAATTTTCATCGGGAAAATGTGCCCCCCCCCCCTTGGGAAAATCCTGGATCCGCCCCAGCTTGTTGGCCACCAAAGGTTGCAGTGATCTGAAGTTGGATTCATCTATAGACCATGCATGTAGACCCATCACATGGTTATGTCCCTAACCTCGATATAAACAAACTTCTATAGTGCCAAGGGCGCCATCTCAGTGTCTTCTTCACTGTGGGCTCGATCCCTCGCCGAGTGCCCGAGTCCCACCAACGATTTTTATTTTAATTTGATTTGATTTATTGGTTTCCGTTTCACAACATAATTATGATAAATATAACATAACAAGGTCGAAAATACTGCAAGACATAATAAAATTTATATATAACATAATCTTAGATTTAAGGAACACAAGTCAATAAATAAAATTACCTAATATGACATTTGTATTTAAAAGTAAAACGTAGGGTCTTGCCGAAAAAAAAGCAAAGCTTATACAAACGGCAAGCCCCTAAAAACTTAGTCAAAGTTCTTGTTAAAGGAAGGTGATAATATTGTCGTTGCCTTGTTGGGTAGCAATGTACGGATGCATTTTTATGAAACATATTTGAAAAAATAGTGGGGAGATCGTCCTTGCTTAATTTGAACATGAATTGACTAAGTTCGAAGAGATATATGTCACTTTGAGAATGTTATTTTCAAAAATAAGATATCAGTATGTGATCTAAATTGTGTTTGAAAAATTATTCTTAGAGCTTTTTTCTGGAGAAGTAATATTCTATTTAGTTGTATTTGTATTGCACATCCCCCATGTCCCCATGCAATTATTCCGTAATTAATAGAATATGGTTCAAGCATAAACGAATCATTGGACATTAATGTCATGATAGTGAATTGACTTACAATTTCTACATAATCAAAATAATTTGAATGTATTTTAATTGGGAGTACTCGATTTGCACTGTTGCTATCTTTGTGCAAATTTCTTTTCATTTTTCCGCAAACATTGACAAGCTATTTGCGAACTCTTTGAGCGAAAATTGTCAGCGTTCACCCAACCGTCAAAAGGCAGGTCCACACGGGTTTGTCCTTTGTGGTTTTTCGAATATCTGGTTTTCAGTTTGAAGCATGAGTTTGACAGATTTTTCAAATGTGTACTTCATACACGTACATTGTGAAAATTAAAACGAAGGGACGTGGTTCAATCCGTTTGCGACAATACAATTTTGCTTTTAGCATAGCGTTAAAATGACTTAAAATGACAAAGAATTGTGCCCGTTTTCTTAACGATTATGGTAACTTTGTCACGATGGTAATACAGCCAATCAGAATCTTCGTTTCCATTGTATAGTTATCATATTGAAAATGATACCATAACTCGTAAGTCCTTTGTGAAAAGGACCCCTGTAAGTTTCATGTATGATTTTTGTTGCTCGTTTTGGTTCCTTTCATCATGTTCATGGTACGGTTTTTGTTATATACATCGCGTGCAGACATAGAAATTAATATGACTCGCGGTTCGATAAACATGCGTCGATACGATTGTGAAACGTGTAACGGTGATCTAGCTACCTCCTCATATCTATATTACATGCGTTTCCCTCCGTGCCATATTTCGTGGTCATATAAGAGCTAATCATTGTTTGTAAAAGGGCAGAATTCAGGGATTGGTCACGATCACTTCGACTTGACATCGTCACTATCATAACACTCTTTCTGACGTACGTTATCGTTATTGGTATACCAATCCCTAGACACATTAATGGTGGTACAAGATGGATTTAATAGGCGCTTTGTAGATGATCAAACAATATCATTTTGATATGTGGAGTTGGATCGACATTTATCTATATTGGCTGCTCTCGGCCCGGGGGCTGTTCTGAATCTATCTCTATGTTTATTATCGCTGTCATCTTTACCGCTGACCCTATAACGTCATTTAGGACGACGTCGATCGAAGCGGACAATGATCTCCTGAGAATTCAACCCCCACCATCCATTGCATAAATCATATGTTTTGTTGTCTGAACTTAGGTCTTTGAAATTGGGTGACATCGGGACAGGCCGTCCGATTCCCCCTCGTCGTCTTCGTCAACAGTTGCGACGTCTCCGGCGTCGCTGATCAACGACCATGTCTAGACCGTGGATTCGAATGAGGGAAGTCCGGCTTCCAGGCAGAATCCAACGATACTGGGGGTGGGTCGTCACGGTATGCGCCGCGCTCATTTTCATCGTCGTTCATGGTTTCTTCTATTCGTTCGGCCTCCTCATGGTTGAGCTCATGGAGGAGTTCGACAGTGACGTCACGACCACGGGTAAGTGAAAGCATGACGTGTCTTTTGCCACTTTTAGTAATTCAGCACGCATGTTCTAGACAGGGGGCGGATCGCCAGCTGGTTCCATGATATCTGCTCCGGCAACGATAATGCTCCGCTCTAAATTCCACACTATAATTGAATGGCTAACTTCAACCCTGGATTTAACACTCTACCCTACCCTAAACCTAACATTAAAAAAAAAAACGCTCCTGCAACCCTAACCCACCTTAACCCTCCATCTCAGACGAAATTTAGCCCAGAGCAATTGTTCCAAGAGCAAATTTCTTTTGACCATCCAGATTTATAAACTGGACAGAAATTATGGAGAGTTGAAAAAGGAGATGGATTTTCACTTTATTTGAATTAATTCAGCGATGGCACCAAGATTTTTATGTAAAGGGGGGAGGATGAGGATAAATGTTTCACCTGGGGGCGGTACCTTACCTAATTATTCCGCAAATGACTAAATTGAAAACGTGGTAGGGGGGGGGTCTTGGCAGGTCATGCCCATGTGCCGCCGTTATAAAAAGGATGAATCTGATTTCCGAATATTCTATAAAAAAAAAAATAAGATGACATGATTATTATTTTTTTCATTTTTTTTTTGTTCTGGGTCGATAGCGTTACTGTGCATGTGGTAATATTTCAATTTTCTCCTTTTCATTTTAGAGTCTGCATTTAAAATGTAAACATGAGTTGCTTTGTTTTTAAGTTAGTTTGGTTCAACATCAAGAAGGCACTTTCCTATTTTTTGCTTTAGGGGAGGGGGTAGGATGTAAGATTTTATTTTCACGTTTGACCCTTTCGGGATATGAGAGTCAGTGGTTTATTACCAACAGAATATATGATACATATATATGTCACTACATACATGTAAAATTCCATTCAATTCTATTTATGAAAACTTTAGTACAACCCTAGACAGTAAAATCGCTGTTTAAGATTTTATACAACGCTGTTTACTATATGAACCATACAGTATTTGTTTAACCGTTTAAACAATCATGTTTAATTTATTGAAAATTAAACTTTGTTGCTTAAGATTTAAAAACTTGTTTAAACTGTTAAAACAATTACTGTAAGATTCGTATAGTAAAGAGCGTTGTACAATTTTTACTGTGTATTTACGTAATATAAACAACGTACAACAATTGCACAAGCAAATGTACTAGTGCATTATATATATATATATATCTGCATCCCGACCTGCATAAAAAATACTAGTAAAAAGAATGTATGTAACACACATTATACCGTGTAGTTTTTATTCAGAATTATACTCCATGATTATAAAGTCTATTTACACACCAAAATCATCTGAATCTTATTTACCATTGCGCGAACGAACTGAGTACTATAGGATCACATGAAAAGTCGCGAAGCAACAAAGTATCCTTGTGGATAACAATACATTTCCAGCATAATATCAAGGGCACTTTTTCGAGCATAAAAAGGCTATTCCGTGAGGGGAATAATGTATACTAGGAAACATCAGGGCACGGTGTTTGCTTTGTGGTAACAATATTTTTTTTTATCCCTCTTTGAAATGAGGGGGAAGAACATAATTGAATTCGTCTCCTTGGTCAGAAAATCGGTACAGTGTATACTGTATCGCAGTATGAGATGTGTTAGCATAAAAACTGCATTTGGCAACAGGTAGTGATCTACAACTGAATTTAGAAAATATGTTAGGGTCTTCTTTTGATGTATAAGGTGTGTTTATGATCAAATTCAAAGTTTGCTGATATATGAATGCTGGCATTCAATGATTATCATCAAAACAGAACAATATTTTAACTTAAATATAACATAATAATAGCAGAACAAACACAACTCTTGAATTTCAAATGACACCCCACCCCTGTGCCCCCACGACCCCCCCCCCTCTCTCTCTCTCTCTCTGCCTGGTTATTGGTAGTGATTTTAACCTGATTGGTAGGAAATAATTAGGCAAGTGACCAGAGGACCGACGGGTCGCGACGGCTTTAGATCATCTCCGAGGGACCTGGTAATGAGGATTAATAAAGGGCAACAGTGCACCAAGTGAAAATCGAACCCACGTCACAGGAATCCACAACCCCTCTTTACCGATTGTGCTCAGTCATATTCCTTTGAGGTGTTGTTATTGATGGGCAATTTCAGAGGAGGGATGTTTTACACACAGGGTTCTGCACCGTACTTTCATATAAAAAACAAGATCAGGTATTATGAGACAGATTCAATTCAATTCAATTTATTTTCCATTCTTCAAAATAATACAAATCAATACAAGATTGATTCAATTTAAATAATAGCATAAACAAAATTCAATATTGAAAAAAAAGATATACATATTCGAAAGTGATTCAAATATAAATTAACATACATGTCAAGTTTAAATCAATATAATTTTATAAGTTTAAATCAAGATTCAGATATTATCGGATAAGAAAATCAGATAGGACAAGAAAAGATGCGGTATACTGGAAAATATATTACTAAACATGGTTTACACTACTTAATGTGAGTGTTTTAATAATATTGGATAGCGATGTACAAAAGCTCCTGACAACTTATCAATTCATCTCAAGTTTGAATGTTTAGTTCGTTGGTAAGCTCCTTGGCAGGGGCCACGGAAGTGGGGAATGGGGGATGGGCTTCAGCCCCCCTCTTTTTTTCCAAAACCGTGTACAAAAACGTAAAAAATGACCATATGATTGTGATTTTTTGCATGGTCAGCCCCCCCCCCCCTCCCACTTTGAAAACCGTTCCGCGGCCCCTGCTTGGTACATATATATATATACGTGATCTTTTGAGTTATAATAAATCCATGCATATTCTATGTTACATTATTATGTAAACGATCCCCGCGATATGTACGTGTATTTATGCCCAATATTTGCACCTGCATGAGCTCTATAGAAGTAGTGATATTCATGTCGCCAAAGTTTGCTAAGTTTTGTCACTGCTCTGTAGCATTACGGCGTGTATTATTTTGAATAAGTAGAAAAATTTTGAAATGAGATCCGTTGCTATAACGTGTTGCCACAAAAGAAAAATCACCGCGCAGGAGTTGCTCCTTGGCCTGGATTCGTACGCACCATTATTGGAATTCAACAATGCAATATGCAATTTTCACCTTTCATCTATATATATATATATATATATATATATATATATATATATATATATATATATATATATATATATATATATATATATATATATATATATATATATATATATATATATATATATATCAACGCTTATACCAGCTGAATATACTTTAGCACTACATTATTGAACTTTGCATCATATGTATTCTTACGTCAGGGATCCCTTGTAAAGCAGGCTCTGGCTTGAACGGGACTACCCTCCAATTTAAAGGAGAAAATATAAATATCGGAAGTTGCGTTACATGTTTGTTTACTATACTTTAATTTAAAAGTGTTAAAACAATGGCAATTCCACATGTTCATGGACATGGAGGAATAAATCTTAGTTTGTTCAATGAGGAGAAAATTAAAATATTTCACATTTCAATGTAATTAAAAACAAAGGAAATAGTGAGTGGGTGAAGTCATCAGACCCTTCGTTTGTGTACCGAGTGTGCACGTTACTGTTTTATGAAATTCTGCGATTTTTTTTCTCTAAAATGTCATTTCTTTTTTCATCTTACATCAATTTTGAGTATTATGCATGCTAGGTTTTTTCCCCTTTATTCAAATAAGCTTTTTGTTAGGGTGGACTTGTCGAATTAGAATTTGTCAACGGATTCAAGCCAGTGAGACCACATTGATGGCTCACCAATGCGAGAAAATCTAAATATCTAAATCAAATACTCCTAAGCGGTCAAAGTGATTAAAAAATAGCATTGTTTTATTTTCATCTTCACTTCCAATAAAGTCTTTACTTTTATTTCTTTATTCTTTATTTTCTGCCTGCAGGTTACCTCGGGACGGTCGCCTACGGGTGCACTTGGATCTTTTGCATCTTCTCCACACCCGTCGTCAATCGCATCGGGTTCCGACCCGCCCTCATCTTGGGCGTGGTCATTTGTTCTCTCTCCACCCTCATCAGTTCCTTCATGCCCGGTGTATTACCCCTCTTTGGCTCTTACAGTATTCTCTTCGGTGTGGGTAACAGCTTCATCTGCTCGGGTGCCTTCCTCTCAGTCCTTGCCTACTTCCCCGTCAAGCACACCACATTGGCGTTCGGGATTTCAACGGCTGGGGTTAACACAGGTAAATTGTGTATCAAGGTCAGTGCACGCTGAAAAAAATATTGGGTAAAAGTGCCCCATGAGAGTAAAGTGTCCAACCAACATTTAACATTTCTTTTGGGCATTTTTATTTATTCAGTGTGATGAAAAAAATTGCCCATTATATTTAAGTAATTGCTTCTTATTTTTTGACGTATACTGGACAATATCCTTCCCGCATTGGGTTAAACACTGTCCCAAATTGGTTGGACAAATAATTACCCTCGTGCTGGTTAAAATTTTACCCAATACTGTTTACAGTGTGGCGCACCCAGCGGGGTGGGGTGGATAAGGGGATGCTGTGTACAATCATCCCCCAGTTTTCGAGGTAGGAAATAAAGCCGCGGTTTTCGCGTACATGATTCAACTTGTGCTTGTCATAATAGTAGAGCGGTTAAGCTCCAAAATCACAAGAATTGTGCAAAATTTGACTAAAGCATGAAACTTTCACAAGTATTAGTATATGCCGTAAGATTTATTTAAAAGATGGGAGGTAAATTTTAAAATGCCATTTTCGGCCGTTGCCATGGCAACGGAATAATTTCTAAAAAATGACATACATTCCCATGTAAATGGTAAATAAACATGATATAGATGAATAAAATGATAACTTTCAAGCTTCCAATTGAATATATATAAAATTTAGAAACATTCAAAATCAACAAGATAGTTCCAATTGGTCCGTTGCCATGGCAACGGCTTGTTTTTCCCCAGAAAAATAAAAATTTTGATTAAAAAAACGTTGTAGAATATGATTTATCTTTAATTTTCCCTAATTTTACAGTGTTAAACAAAGATATTTTGGTTGCTAGATGTATAAATCATATCTCAAGCCATTGCCATGGCAACCAAATAACAACTGATTTACAAAAATAACATGGTTGACAAGACAATGGGCAGGTGGAAAAATCAACTGGAATTGACTTTATATGTATGCTTTAGTTTTGACCCCCTCATTTGAACCAAAAATACAGAAAGTGTTCTGCAGGAGTTCTTTATAAAGATAAAACTTTATGTTGCATTGGTAATGCTTGAATTAAATAAAAAGAAACAATGTTGCAAAGAACCCGTTGCCATGGCAACAGCTTATTTCCCTCTAGAAAGGTAAAAATATTGATAAAAATGTAGAATACATGTATGATCATCAGTCCATTTTCAATCATTTTTTAGGTACTAATCGGGATATGCTTTTGACTAAATTTATAAATATAATATCTTAAGTCATTGCCATGGCAACCAGATAACATCTAATTAAAAACAACAACAACAGGGATGACAAGGTTATGGAAAGGTGAAAAGTACAATGAAAATTAACTTATATGTACATGCATAAGGTTTGACCTACTCAATTAATTTAGGGGAAATAATACAGTGAGTGTTCTGCATGAACTAATTGGAATGATACAGATTGATGCTGACTTGGTAATACTTGAATTAATAAAAAGAAACAATGTTGCAAAGAACCCGTTGCCATGGCAACAGCTTATTTCCCTCTAGAAAGGTAAAATATTGATAAAAATGTAGAATACATGTATGATCATCATTCCATTTTCAATAATTTTAAGGTACTAATCGAGATATGTTTGTGACTAAATTTATATATATATATAAAACATCTTAAGTCATTGCCATGGCAACCAGATAACATTCAATTTAAAAAACAACAAAACAGGGATGACAAGGTTATGGATAGGTGAATAATACAATGAAAATCACTTTTATGCATAAGGTTTGACCTACTCAATTATTTTAGGGGAAATAATAAAGTGAGTGTTTTGCATGAACTAATTAGAATGTCCAACATTGATGTTGCCTTAGCAATACTTGAATTCCACGATAAATATCAATGTTGCAAATGACCTGTTGCCATAGCAACGGCTCATTTACACAAGAAAAGTACCAGTTTTGATTAGAAATATGACTATAGACTCTGATTTTTCTTTCATTTCTCCTAATTTTGTGATAAGAATTGATATGTTTGCTGTTAACATACAAATAATATCTGAAGCCATTGTCATGGCAACCAAATTACATCGAATTTGAAAAAAAAACATAGTTGACAACACAATGGACAGGTGGAAAATACAATTAGAATTATTCTGTATATGCTTAAGTTTTGAACCCCTCATTTGAACATAAAGTATAGAATGAGTTCTGCAGGAGTTCTTTAGAAAGATAAAAAATTATGTTGCCTTGGTTGCGCTTGAATTAAATTCTTTTTAAAATGTTGCAATGGGCTCGTTGCCATGGCAATAGCTTATTTCCCTGTAGAAAGGTAAATATATTGATAAAAATGTAGAATACAGACATGTATGATCATCTTTCCATTTTCAATTATTTTAAGGTACTGATCAAGATATGTTTGTGACTAGATTTATAAATATAACATCTTAAGCCATTGCCATGGCAACCCGATAACATCTATTTTTTTCAAAAACAACATGGATGACAAGGGTATGGAGACTATGGACAGGTGAAAAATTCACTTAATGTGCATGACCCCATTTTGGAGGCCATCTTGGATTTTTAACATATCATTCCATTGATTGTCCTTGTAACTTGTTCTAATGCATTAAAAATGGTTTTATGATAATGGTTGAGACATCAAGATCATATTCCCCAGACAGATATTGAACAAACTATGTCCTAATTTATTATTTGACTCTTGTAACTATGGTTTAGACACCAGAATCACATTTCACAGGCGGATATAGAATGATCTACGTCAGATTTGATTAAAAACAGTCAATTTTAGACCCCATTTTTGTAAGTCACCTTGCGTTTTTTTACATACCAGACCAATGACTGTCCTTGTAACTTGTCTTAATGCATTACACGACCCTTTAAACTATGGTTTAGACAGCAACATAATATGCCCCAGACAGATATTGAACAACCAATGTTTATTTGTAAGTAACATTAGATATGGTTTTACAAAACTTTTTTTGTAAGCCATCTTGGAAATGTGGACATACTAGACCACTGACTGTCCATGTAGCTTGTCCTTATGTATTGACCCTTGAAATATCCATTCATATTCCCCAGACAGATATTGAGCAAACTATATCCTAATTTATTATTTGACTCTTGAAGCTATGGTTTCAACACCAAAATCATATCTCACAAGTGAATATAAAAGGAGCTATTCCATTTTCAAGTATCAGCAACCGTTTTAGAATAGTTTTTGGAAGCCATATTGGATTTTCAAACACACCTGTCATTGTAACTTGTCCTAATATTGTTAGACTCTTGAAACCAATGATTTAGACACCAATATATCATCCTCTAGGCCAATATGAAATGAGCTATGTACGCTTTAGGTATCAGCAACCATTCTAGATTCAATTTTTCGAAGCCATCTTGGATTTTTTGGACATTCCAAACCACTGGCTGTCCTTGTATTTGGCCAAATGTACTACTTGATCCTTAAAACCAATGAATAGAAACCAAATTAAAGCCATTTTATCAAGTAATGGATAAATTGTGGATTTTTAGCTCGCGGCAGCCAGTGAGGGCATCATCTTGGAACACCCTTGAGTGCTTAAATTATTTTTAACCTTTCAACCAGTAAGGGTATTTTTATCGTATTTGACCAGTCTACTTTTCATGTAAAATAACCAGTGAATAGATTAAACTTCGTGTTGAATAGATTTAAGCGTTACTTTAAAAATTATCACAGCATTACAAAATTTTCTTCGTCAAAATCAGCAGTGTAATTTTGAGGGGGCCAGATATGACGTATCGAGCAAAATTTACTTTAAAATGTTCTCACCGAGCCAGCGACAGAGCAAAAATTTTCATTTTGTTTTTCATTTTGGGTACATTATTCGTAAAATAATATTTCATCCATCTCTCTTTCACTTTCTCTTTATTTTTTTAGTAATGATTTTTTTTTGGGGGGGGAGAAGGGTTGCTAAATTACTGGGAATTTTCTTGAAACTTTCCATGGGAATAAATTTGACTTTTGTGGGAATTTTTTTAATTTTTGGCAATTTTCAGGAATTAAAAAAAAATGATGGGAATTTTTAAAAAGTAACAATTTTCTGATATTTATATGCAGGAAATAGGCATATCCTGGCAGATGATGCTTAATAGTGCTTTGCTATCACATTTCAAGCCAAGTATGCTAAAACAGTCAGACAAGGCATGATTTCAATGATCTCCATGTAAAAGATGATTTACTGTATTTACCTTGATTTGGATATCAAGACCATGTCGACTTCTTACATAGACCTAAGATTTTGAGTTATCAACCCCTATAATCCCCTTATATATTGATATGTTGAACAGCTTTAAAACACATATCACCCCAAGACGCTTTCTTCAAAATGGCCGCCTGCGAATACTTTGAACGAAATTGTCCAGCATCGAGTTTCGGGCATTTATTTGAGCCCACAAAACTCTGATACGAGTTTTGTTGGTCTTATTTCGATGCCATGTATAATGAAACAAGATTGTGCTTATCATTTAGCATTTTTATGTTCAGCACCCCCCTAAAAGGGGAAAAAATAAATAAATAAACATATTTTTATCGATATTTGTACTTTTCTGGAGCCATTTGCAACATTGATATTCATCTTTATGTTCAGCATTACAAAAACATAAGTATTTTTGTCAACCTAATGGAACAATGCATAACACTTAATGTAACTCTTGTTCAAAATTACATGTAAAAGAGCAGGTCCAATCTTGTGCATATTAAGTTAATTTTATTGTATTTTCCGTCTGTCCATTATTTTGTCAGCTATAGGTTTTTGGGGTAAATTAAATGTTATGTTATTGCAATATTAATGCCTCAATATGTTTTTATAAACAACAAAAATGTACGCGTATCTTTGGCACCCTAACTTTAGTAAAAATAAATGAAATATAAGATTCTACTAGGTATTTTTTTAATCAAAGATGGTCTTTTTCTGGAGGAAAAATGACCCGTTGCCATGGCAACCGAACACACATTTGCAAACATTGATATCATTAAGTTCAACCGTTACCAAGGCAGCATCAGTTTTATCATGCTATTGTACTCATGCAGAACGCTCACTGTAATTTTTGTTCAAAACTTAATGACTGTTCAAACATTATGTAGATTAAGTAAAATTTTATTTTACATTCCACCTGACCATTATCATTTCGGCTCGGTGTAAAAATGGCAGAGGTAATAATGGCAGAGGTAAAAATGGCAGAGGTAATAATGGCAGAGGTAAAAATGGCAGAGGTAAAATTGGCAGAGGTAATAATGGCAGAGGTAAAAATGGCAGAGGTAATAATGGCAGAGGTAAAAATGGCAGAGGTAAAATTGGCAGAGGTAATAATGGCAGAGGTAAAAATGGCAGAGGTAATAATGGCAGAGGTCATAATGGCAGAGGTAAAAATGGCAGAGGTAATAATGGCAGAGGTAAAATTGGCAGAGGTAATAATGGCAGAGGTAATAATGGCAGAGGTAATAATGGCAGAGGTAAAAATGGCAGAGGTAAAATGGCAGAGGTCATAATGGGAGAGGTAAAAATGACAGCTCTAGGTAAAATATGGCCAGCCGTAAACCCCCATGCAATGAATCAAAAAGCCCCCGCATGTACATAGATTAAATTAGAAGTGCATGTAACGGTTAGGCATTTCATCATATCATTATGTCTTTATCGGCCTAACAATGCTACGAATTCGTTGGAGGTGTACCGTGAAGGCTTTTTAAAAAGAAATCAAACGAGAAATATTTTTTCATTCAATTCATCAGGAGCAAAATGAAACTGCACTATTCTCTTTCATCATTTTATGACATTTCTTTTTGTCTGGTTTTTTTTTATAAAGTTTTGCCAGGTTTACCGATACAAAGAGGAGGAAGAGTAGACATAAGAGAGGTGGAGAGACAGAGAGGGTTAGGGGGGGGGGAAAAACATAGAGAACATAGCGGGGAAAGCTTAGACGTTGAAATTGTCACGAATGATTGTGGTTAAATATTATGTCCTTATTTGTATTGTCGTCTGTACTATTCTTTTTAGATATTTGAATGACAATAAGCATGCGTTCCCAGACTTGGCACTGAATATGTAACTGATTATGGAAATTTGGGGTCGATCGAGGGGGACCGTCTGGTTCAGATTCTTTGCATAAAAGAAGACCCTGAACCTTCTTTACCACTGCATCCAATATGATATAGACGGCTTGATGGTTATTACCCTTGGAAGCGGAAGTGCTGTTGGGTATTTTGTACACCATAAGCAGCACCCTCTTGGTAATTAGCTTGGTATGCTAAAAAACATTGTTTATTATCTGATTGTTATTATTTTTGTTGTAATTCTTTTTTCTGACCCAAAAGAATTTTTTGAGTCATTTTCCCCCTAACCAAATCCCCTTTGGTTTAGAGTGAAAACTTTTTTCTTCTCGGCTTTTTAACAAACCAGCACCCCATATCTCTTTCATTTTTGCTTATGCCATCTTTATCTTTGCCATTTTCAACTCCGCCATTTTTTACACTGTTAGAAAATTTATACTTAAAAAAAAAAAATTGCTGCAACAGAGTCTGGAGAACACCTGTAATCTCACTGCACTGTGTAATCCTACATGCATGCATTTGTATAAACTTACAGAAAATTGGTATTCTGTGCATGTACCCTTACAAATTTATTGTAATAAAACTGTTTTCCCCTTTTTTTAAAACATACCTGTTCTGTAAAATTGTAGCAAAATTATGGAAAATCCTCCTGTTATTATAATCTTCAAAATTATTTTTTTTTCTGTAAAACCTGTTTTTTTTTATTTTTCTTCTGTAGAATCTACTGTTTTTTCCAATAGTGTACCTCGGCCACTTTTACCTCTGCTATTATCACATCTTCCATTTTTTTTTAATCTTGTCATTTATGTCTCTGCTATTTTTATCTCTGCTGTTCTTACCTCTGCCATTTTTACCTCTGCCATTTTTACCTCTGCCATTTTTACCTCTGCCATTATTACCTCTGCCATTATTACCTCTGCCATTTTTACCTTTGCCATTATTACCTCTGCCATTTTCACCTCTGCCATTTTTACCTTTGCCATTATTACCTCTGCCATTTTTACCTCTGCCATTTTTACCTCTGCCATTATTACCTCTGCCATTATTACCTCTGCCATTATTACCTCTGCCATTTTTACCTCTGCCATTTTTAGTTCTGCCATTTTTACCTCTGCCATTTTTACCTCTGCCATTTTCACCTCTGCCATTTTTACCTTTGCCATTATTACCTCTGCCATTTTCACCTCTGCCATTTTTACCTTTGCCATTATTACCTCTGCCATTTTTACCTCTGCCATTATTACCTCTGCCATTATTACCTCTGCCATTTTTACCTCTGCCATTTTTACTTCTGCCATTTTTACCTCTGCCATTTTTACCTCTGCCATTTTCACCTCTGCCATTTTTACCTTTGCCATTATTACCTCTGCCATTTTCACCTCTGCCATTTTTTTTTTGCCATTATTACCTCTGCCATTTTTACCTGGCACCATCATTTCAACAATTTTTTTGTATTTATAAATTACATCTTAATCTCAATGGCTGAAGATGTTATCTACATATTAACAAGAAGCATATATGCTTAGCACCCTAAAATTAGGTGAAATGAAAGAAAAATCAAATTTTACCATGTTTTTGTTTATCAAAGTTGCTTATACTTTTCTGGGAGTAGGGGAACATTTGAATTACTAATATTTATCATTAAATTCAAGTATTACCAAGGCAACATCAATTTATTATTCTAATGAACTCATGCAGAATACTTTTTTTTTTTTAAATTTTTTGTCCAAAATTAAATGACTGGACAAACCTTTCACACATTGAGTTATATTGTATTTTCCACCTGTCCATGATATTGTCATCCAAATTAATATTTTTGTAAATTAGATATTATTTGGTTGTCATGTCAATAGCTTTAGATGTTATTTAAACATTTTGCACCAAACATATCGATGTTTAACACACTAAGAAAATGTAAAAAAGATTAAATACTTAGGTGTCATGCTCGATCCGGGCTTGACTTGGTGTGAACATATTACTAATATCGTTTGTAAAATATCTCGAGCAATAGGTTGTATAAGGCGGATTAAGCATTTACTGTCCTTTGATATCATGAAAAAGCTGTACTTTTCTATGATTTTACCTTACATTGATTACTGTATTACATCTTGGGGAAGCAGTGCAAAAATACATTTAGATAAGATACAAAAACTTCAAAATAAATATGCCAGGATGCTTTTGAAAAAGATTATAATACATCACAAATATCTCTGTTGCAGTCACTGAAGTGGCAATCGGTAGATCAGCGTATAAAATATCAGTATTGTGTTTTTGTATATAAAATAATGAACAATTTAGTTCCAAATTATTTAAAACCTTTAGTATGTAAACGGCCCGTGAAATACAGGACACGGTTTTCTTTGCGATGCCCCCTTCAGCTTCCCAAAGCTAGAACTGAATATAAAAGAAAATCTTTCGCATATTTCGGACCCAAATTATTTAATGCACTTCCTTCAAATTTACAAGCCTGTACGTGTACCTCCTTGTTAGTTTTTAAAAAATTATGCAAAGCCTTTCATACGAATTGATGAAGAGCGAAATAATATTCCATTGATTTACAATGCTATGTACTTGTATGTTTAGATTGTCACTTCCCACTCTAAATTTTTTTGATGTTAATTGTTTCTGATGTTAAATAGTTTGTATTTTGTATTTTTGACGTTGAATGTTTTTTGATGATATATTTTATAGTTATCTTGACATGTATTTTAAACTGCAGGGCGCCTTTGTAAAGCAGTTTTAAGAACTGAACAGGCCTACCCTGCAGTATAAAATAAATAAAACAAAATAAATAAATAAATAAATAAATATATATATAAGATAAGGGGAAATGCAAGAAAAATAAGATTATATAGTCCTTTTTTAATAAAAATTGGTACTAAATGATCCGTTGCTATGGCAACAGGCCATTTGCAACATTGATTTTTATCCTTGAATTCAAGTATTACCAAGGCAACATCAATCTGAATCATTCCAATTAGTTCATGCAGAACACTCACTGTATCATTTCCCCTAAATTAATTGATGAGGTCAAACCTTACGCATGTATATATAAGTTAATGTTTATTGTACTTTTCACCTATCCATAACCTAGTCATCCCTGTTGTTTCTTTTTTTAAATTAGATGTTATCTGGTTGCCATGGCAATGACTTAAGATGTTATATTTATAAATTTAGTCACAAGCATATCCCGATTAGTACCTAAAAAATGATTGAAAATGGACTGATGATCATACATGTATTCTACATTTTTATCAATATTTTTACCTTTCTAGAGGGAAATAAGCTGTTGCCATGGCAACGGGATCTTTGCAACATTGTTTTTTTAAATTTAATTCAAGCATTACCAATGCAACATAAAGTTTTATCTTTATAAAGAACTCCTGCAGAACACTTTCTGTAGTTTTGGTTCAAATGAGGGGGTCAAAACTAAAGCATACAGATTGAGTCAATTCCAGTTGATTTTTCCACCTGCCCATTTTCTTGACAACCATGTTATTTTTGTAAATCAGTTGTTATTTGGTTGCCATGGCAATGGCTTGAGATATAATTTATACATCTAGCAACCAAAATATCTTTGTTTAACACTGTAAAATTTTTTATTTGATTCAAGTATTACCAAGGCAACATCGATCTGTATCATTCCAATTAGTTCATGCAGAACACTCACTGTATTATTTCCCCTAAATTAATTGAGTAGGTCAAACCTTATGCATGTACATATAAGTTAATTTTTATTGTACTTTTCACCTTTCCATAACCTTGTCATCACTGTTGTTGTTGTTTTTAATTAGATGTTATCTGGTTGCCATGGCAATGACTTAAGATGTTATATTTATAAATTTAGTCACAAGCATATCCCGATTAGTACCTAAAAAATGATTGAAAATGGACTGATGATCATACATGTATTCTACATTTTTATCAATATTTTTACCTTTCTAGAGGGAAATAAGCTGTTGCCATGGCAACGGGATCTTTGCAACATTGTTTTTTTAAATTTAATTCAAGCATTACCAATGCAACATAAAGTTTTATCTTTATAAAGAACTCCTGCAGAACACTTTCTGTAGTTTTGGTTCAAATGAGGGGGTCAAAACTAAAGCATACAGATTGAGTCAATTCCAGTTGATTTTTCCACCTGCCCATTTTCTTGACAACCATGTTATTTTTGTAAATCAGTTGTTATTTGGTTGCCATGGCAATGGCTTGAGATATAATTTATACATCTAGCAACCAAAATATCTTTGTTTAACACTGTAAAATTAGGGGAAATTAAAGATAAATCATATTCTACAACTTTTTTTAATCAAAATTTTATTTTTCTGGGGAAAAACAAGCCGTTGCCATGGCAACGTACCAAATGGAACTATCTTGTTGATTTTAAATGTTTCTAAATTTTATATATATTTAATTAGAAGCTTGAAAATTATCATTTTATTCATCTATATCATGTTTATTTACCATTTTCATGGGAATGTATGTCATTTTTTAGCAATTATTCCGTTGCCATGGCAACGGCCGAAAATTGCATTTTAAAATTTACCTCCCATCTTTAAAATAAATCTTACGGCATATACTAATACTTGTGAAAGTTTCATGCTTTAGTCAAAAATTGCATACAATTGTTCGGCTAATCCGCTCTACTATAAGTGCTCACTTCCATGAATAGTGCCAGTAGTATAGCTCAACAAAGCTATCATGACCATATGCGCGGCTGAAAACAGATGAGGCTTTAACGAAGCATCCTTTGCTGTATCCTCTTGCTTGAAAGACTCGAGTAAGATGTTAAGCGTCAGTTTCATATTCCTATAACTGGGCCTGTTGCATAAAACTTTTTACCTGAGAAAACTCTGGTTGTTTTTACCGGAGTTTTTGCCCTGTGTTAAAGTCAATGGCAGAAACCAGACTAACCTTAGTTTTCAGATTTTACCAGAGTTTTCTCAGGTAAAAAGTTTTATGCAACGGGCCCCTAGTGAATGCCTTTTGATATCATAGTTATCAAGCTTGTATCATTCACTGTTCTTGTTATTGATATTTCTTTCTATCCATTTTATCCTACGTATATAGGTATGCTTGTATTCAATCCGATCATGTACGCCATGATCTCGCGATGGGGGTGGAGGAACGCCTTGCGTATCTCGTGCGCCACCTTCCTCAGTATCGCCCTCCCCTGCACCATGGTCTTCGTACAACCACCACCGTCACACGACGTGGCCGACGATGACGACGAAAAACGATCGCGGCTTTTCAACGAGACTGAAATCTCAGCTAAAGAGAAGATGCTTCAGGACGAACCTTTGAGTCAACCGCGCATGGAGGAGAACGGTTGCATCGGGGAGGATTCGAATGCTCTTGTTGGTATGGCAACGGACGACAAAGCCTCTGGTTGTTCCGATGTGAAGTACAGTGCAGGAGAAAGTGGCGGGGATGAAAAATTAGTGGCGATTAGTTCAGAAGATGGAATTAAAGAAGTGACGGAAGACAACAAGAAACTGTCCAAGTGTGGTGGTTGGTTACAACTGTTGGGTTACCCGGACGTCTGGCTACTAGGGATAGGTGTGCTCTGTGGGAACGTATGCGTGTCTTTTCTTTACTTTAGTACGGTGAGTCCAAGTTTTGTGTTTTCTTTTGTTGTGTCGTCTTCTTCCTTGGGTACGCAAGCATTTTCGAGAGTCGAAAATTGCATTCACCATTCACATTTTATGCCTTGGCTAGAATGTTCGCCAAACTTGATAACAATGACGATACTGATGCTGATGAGGAATAGGATGATGATGGTGATAATGACGATGGTCGTGACTGGTGATGAGGATGATGTGGTACCAGTGATGTATATAATGTTGGTGGTGATAATATTGATAATGATGATGATGGTGATGATGATGATTTTTATGATGATTATCATGGTGATGACGACGACGATGATCATGATGATGACGATGATGATCATTGTCATGTTGATGACCATGCTGATGATGATGGTGATGATGATGATTATGATAGTGATGATGATTATGATAATGATGATTATAATGGTGATGATGATTATGATGGTGATGATGACGATGATGATTATGATAGTGATGATGATTATGATGATTAAGATTATGATGGTGATGATTGTAATGGTGGTCATCGCGATGATGATGATTATGCTGCTGCTACTGCTGTTGATGATGATGATTATGATGGTGATGATGACGATGATGAGTATGATGGTGATGATTACGTTGCTGCTGCTAATGATGATGATGACGATGATTAATGCTGCTGTTGCTGCTGCTGATGATGGTGATGATGAAGTAGATGATGTAGTAAAGGAGGTCAAACTGGTTGTAAAGAAAAGATGATGGTGGAGGTGACGATGATATAATCCAAGTATTTATTTTCTTGAATAATGATTTTCATTTCATTTAATTTCCACGAAATGCAAATAGATTAAATACAGTCAAGTATTAAAAACAAGACAATACAATAATACACAATACTGTATCATCGTTATAATTGAAATAAAAAAAACTGGTTTTGCTTGATACTCTTTCATTGTTTCACTTTGATCATTTGTACTGCTTTTCTTTGAAATAAAGAAATAATTACGATCAACTAGGGGAAATGGATACACACTATCAATAACAAAAGAGAAAAAGCGCATTGATCATAAAACTTCTTATGATTTTCATTCGGCGAAAATGGAGAGACTCGATTCTTTAAGTTGTACCGTACTTATAGGGACCAACTTTGTGGAGGTTGGCAAAAAACCGAACACAAATGTTTCAAGAGGAAATTCTGAAAATCTCATTTCATAAGCATCGTTACGTGTTTTGCAATACGTAAAAAAAAATTGTGATTGTTTCCCTCCACAGCATACAGTTTATTTTCACTTAAAGGGGCACTCCAGGCTGAAAACAATTATATATAAATAAATAGAGTATAACCAACAAAGCAAAATGCTGGAAATTTCATCAAAATCCGATAACACAATAAGTTATTGAATTCTAAAAGTTAGCAACTTTTTATTGTGAAAACAGTTCATGCACATCGTCATGAATATTCATCAGGTGGGCTGATGATGTCACATCCCCACTTTCCCTTTTCTCATTCTATTACTTTAAGTTATAATGATTTCATATTTTCCCACATGTATGTGTATGATACGTCTTCGTCATGATAAAAAGAAGTTACAGCAATGGATATTTAATGAATCAAGCCAGTTGTCAATCCATTTTTTTCCTTATAGTTCTTGGAGAAAAAAATGAATAAACATAATTTCATGTAATAAAATACAAAAGAACAAGTGGGGATATGACATCATCAGTTTGCTCATTGAATATTCGTAAAGACATGCATAGAACTGTTTCACCGAAATAATGCAAATCTTTAAGATATCATAACTTTTTTTATTCCTTGTCCGATTTTGACGAATTTTTCATTGTTTTTGTTGCTGTTAAAATCATATTATTTTCAGCCTAAAATACCCCTTTAACTTGAAAGTATAAAATTATGGACGTTCGTTGCAGCAGCAGCAATTAAGTGAGCAATTAGCTTAGTGTCTGACCTTAAGGTTTACAATTATGATTAGGCATGAAGTTGAAGAAATGATCTTTAAAAAATTTATTCAGTAAATGGCATTTATGCGAAGAGGAAAGAGGAAACATAAAATGAAATGAAGATCGAACCACTTTGTTTTTATGGACATTTTGAAAAGATTTTAACAAGATAATGATCGTACTGTATTGTTATCCATTATCTGATCTTTATTATGACAATGTGATTTACAGGTCAATTTCATCGTGTTGGCGGGTTTCTCCAAGTGGATGGCGAGCCTGATGATGGCCACCATGGGTCTGACCGAGATCTTCGGCAAGATCCTCATCGGCATCGTCGTCGATCGACTACCGATTCCGAAGTTATTCTACATGATGGCTGCCAATTGCGTAGGTGCCGGCGTGCTGTATGCCAGTTTCTTTGCGAAGACGGAAGCTGTCATGTTCGCCATAGTTGCCGGTAAGTTAGTATTTAAAGCAAACATGTGAACCAAATGCCTTGTAACACACAAAGAGCTTAACTTCCCAAGACTCCTTACTAATCATGCAACATTATTATGACCAGTGTAGTGATAATAATTATGATAATAATAATGATAATAATAGTAACAATAATGATGATGATAAGAACAACAATGATAGTAATTATTATAATAAAATAATAATAATCCCAGCCATGACGTAATTTCCTTTGGCAAGAAATTTATTCACATTGTGCTGCACTCAACCCAGGTGAGGTGAATGGGTAAGCTTGCCTTACATAGCATGATGAAGAAATTGAATAGAGAATAGCACACCAATGACCACTATGAAGGTATTTGTTGCAATTCTGCTTTGAATGCAACAGTGCGTTGTTATAACAATGTACTAGGCCAACTGGGAAATTACCAGTCGATAGCGGACGCGCATTGTTGTTTTTGTGGATCTAATGGAAAACACAATTCAAAAGAATATGTGAATAATCAAGACATCAAATTCGATGCTTACCTTGATATCAAACCACCATATCTAGGACAATTACCTCCTTCTAATCATGCGCAGAATGGAACTCCGAACTGGCTTGGGAGAGTAGAAAAAAACAAACACCTTGTTCCCGCACTGTTTCCATTCATCTCTCATCCCCGCCATCTTTGTAACTGTTTTTTTTTTTTTTTTACAGTTGAAGGTTGTTTTATCATGGCGCCACTCGATTCCCTCTCTCACTCAGTCGCTTACCAGCTCTACGAAGCTTCTTTCAGCTCTTTCCTGTGGTCTTATGCCATGTGCGCATGTGGTATTGGAGGGATTTTGGCAGCCATGTTTGGTAAGGGCGCCGCGGCATTTCGAAAATCAGTTTCAAAACAAATCAAGTAAAACACAGCTATGTATTGTTTCATATGACAGGTGAGAAAACCTAATCAGTATGCCGGTGGAACAACATTTGTCATAAACTTCGGTTATATAATAATGATAAACATCCGGTACATAGGCCTAATACCATGGGAACAAACTGAATTAATAAGGCATTTTCGACATCCCATCGAATTATATTCACCAACTCAGAAAAAGAAAATACATTATTCACGAACATTCACCAATAGAATAATATGCCTGATATAATTGTTGAGAAATACGTATTCTTTGATATTGACTGAGGGATGGCAGTACTGCTCTTTTAATGTTAGTTTATATGTCAAGGAGAAGAGATCTATTTCCCTAAACCTAGAAATGCTTGAGATCTACTCATAATGTAATATACTATAATCGACGAACTCACCCCCCCCCCTTTCGTTTCTTTCATCCGATCACCCTTTTCTCTCCTTTTCATACGCAGGTGAAAGTGTGGACAAAACGGGTTCATACGACACTGCCATCTACATCATTATCGGTGTCTTTTTCACAGCTTCACTGTTCCTCGTTTTGGTTCCCGTTTATCAGAGGACTTTCAGCAAGGACCGGCTCATCGTCTTCAAAAACGCCAGGCAACATCAGCGGAAGAAACCTGACGAAATTAAATACCAAGCTCAGGACACGCTATGATGATATCATACATCAGCCAATACCGACAGATTACAAGATCGCCGTTTCGGACCGTCACGCAGAACGCTTTCGAGAACATAGAGAACATAGAGAATATATTGCCAAACGCCCTTCATTCTTGACAAAAAGCAACCAAGAAATCTTTGTCGAAAGTTGATGAATCAAAACAGCAATTTCGGTCTGGACTCTGGACATACGACATTATACACTGTAAAAACTGTGGTGTTAAAACTGACACCAACTGGTGTCAATAGAGGACCACACCCTGAGGTGTTAAAATAACACCCTAGAGATTGAACATAACACCAAAGAGTGTAAATGTAACAACCATATGTGTTGAAATAACACCTATAGATGTAAAATTAACACCACCAATTTAAAACCGGTGTAAAATAACTGGTGTGATCCTCTATGTACACCGGTTAACACCACCGTTTTTTGCTCTGTATATTTGCATTTTTTTCTTCAGCCTCGAAACTTCGGACGAAAATGCTTTTCCGAATCACCAATTTTCGAAAAAGTTCATTGTCATTTGGCAGGGAAATTTTCATTTCATCTACATGTTCTTGAATTTAGTCTGCGTGTCGGTGCGAAAAGTCTCTACTTTTCAGGAAGGAGCAGTATAGTTTTGAATCCGTATGGAAGTTGGTTATGGTGACTGAGATTTGACAGAACTATACTAAACACGGCCACGCTCTGTGGTTGAACGGAATTGATCTCGCACGATCTTTAGCGATATCACGACCCTCTGTCAGATACCGACATCCCACACTATCACGATTCGCTTTCACGATTATTGATGATTCGTGGCACGATATTGTGCAGTAATCGACGTGATGGTAAAAGTCCATTAAGCCAATGATAAGATATAAAACTGCCATGCTCAAAAGAATCATTTTATTCATTTTAATCACGATCACTGAATCAGACTTAAAAAGCACGATATGTTTCTGTTTCTGGTAACTCCCGTAGGAACTCGGCAGGACAGCATTTTGCTGGTAGACGCCAAGCTGGTAGGCCTGTATAACCAATTACCTATGAAATATTTCTTGTCTATGTTTATCAATCATAGAGGCTGACGTTGTAGACGACATATATCACTCTCGGGCCTTTTTTTTATCAAAGTGGAGACAATGGCAGAGTAGGGATTCGAACTCACAACCTTGTGATTATGAGTCCAATGCTCTAACCACTGGACCACACGACCCTGTCGCAGTCAGACTGAAAAGGCGCAACACGTCGCCCCTAATCGTAGCCTGGAATAGTGGTAATCAGAACCCAACCTTTGAAAAAACCCAGGACATTCAGATCTTCGGAAGATTGATCTGCGATCTTGCGTGATCTTCAGACGATGAGTCTTGTATCTTTGATGAGAAATACCACCCAATTCTGAGTCAAGATTAGACTACTAATGAAAGGCAGTCTCAAAAGCGGTAGTTCAAGGATCAGAGCTATTCCTATACGACTGACCAGTCGTAGGTCTATTATGCCTATATTGCATTCGTCATGTCCGTGTTCAAATCACGGGACAAGGTGGACAGGATTATGGCAGTTGAACTTTAGGAATAAGGAGACCATGCTGCCCATATATTGCTTTATCTAAATAATCAAGTCCATTACATTCAAGACAATGAGTAATTATCATGATTGTGGCGATGAAAGTAGACATATACGTCCGTGTTGGAAAGTTGGAAAGTTAATCCACGCCAGAGGAAATGAGGAAACATTAAAGTCCCATAATTGGAAAACATAGGCGATGGGAAAGGGAAGATGGCATCTTAGCACTCAAATTGTTTCCGGGATTACACCCGATCAACCCATCTGCTGTTGGTGTATAAACAGTGTCAGACGTCTTTACATACAATTTCAATGAAAGCAAAAGTTGGTCGGCCTATGTTTGTAATAAAGTGCCGTGGCCGAGTGGTCTTCGACGCTCGACTATACACGAAAGTCCCGGGTTTGACTGCCGGCATCGCCTTTGATGTAGGCAGTATTATATACATTGCCCTTTATCTTGCATCAAATATATGAAAGTGCCTTATATGCATTACATTAATACCAACGTGTGCACTTTCTTTTTAATAATATCAATCTATTAAAGGTTGATTAAAAAGATCCTTAGATCTGAATTAATGAAATAAGATTCAATGCTGCATGCACAACGTTTTCTATTTTAGCATGATTGTGAGTGAAATATATATTTGTTCTTCCATTTTTTTATTGGTACTATATTTTTTAAGATGAAACACAGGGTGATAAGTGAATTTCTAGATTTATGATGTATACTTAAAGTAAATGTTTATTTGTCTTTAGCCAACGACTTTAACTTTGGCTTTCTATTAGGTTATTAGCCAGAAACTTTATATTGATGTATCTCTTTATCATTCTGATATGTATATCATGCAATCAATGTGAGTGGTTTCAAGAATTTGTAATAGGCATCACGGCCGTACGCAGATTTTTTTTTGCGGGGGGGGGGGCAGGACGCGGAAACTTTATTTGAAATAAAAATTAAGAGCGAGAGAGTGAAGCGACCGCGCTTGTCATTCGGATGCTTTTGCATTTTGTAAAGTGTAATTAAAGGATTTTATGCACACTTTTGGTAAAAGAAGTTTGTGAACATTTTCATTAAAATGCGTACGGCCATGATAGACCCTAAAAGAATAGAAATGTCAAAGATTTGATGCAGTGACGACAGATTGAATATGATTTGTGTGTTACAACGTTAGCAATGATCTAGATGTTGGAGAGAGGGTGAAATCGAGCTTTCGAATAGTCTGATCTGTGCGTGTTCATGAGCCCACCAAAGCTGGTTCAGAAATGACTGTAAATTATTTGCAGAATTTGATTATATGTATTTTTTTTCAATCTTCTTACACTTAAATTATTTCCCATGCAACGGACTCTATTCTGTATCGAGATGCTTTGCAATAATTTTATCTTTCTATCAAGAGAACATTTATCACCAAAAAATTGCGAGGATTGAGTTTATTGGTATCGCTATAAAAGATAGTTGTAACAATAATGGAATCTCATTTTATGGTGGAGGGGTGTAAATAGAACTTACCAGGTGGACCATGAAATTATCTCATTATAGCAAGCTTGTGGTAAGTTGATGTTCTTTATATTTAGCGAAGTTCATCTTGATTTGAAATTTATTGTATTACATTGAAATACTTATTGAAATGCTATAATAGCGAACAAATAAAGCAATATCTTATTCAATGTTCTTACATGGTTGTGTGTTCTTTATGATTATGTTATTGAACTTGCATATTATTCTTCAATTCAAAAGTTTTCCCTGTAGCACACTATTACCGAAACACTTTATACGATTTGGAACAATTCTTTCACAAGATGTCCTGTAAGTCAACTAGAGAGAACGGGATATTTACAAACTATCGGTCTCATCACCCCTCCCCCCCCCGCGCTCATAAGCCCCTCATTTCAGGAGTCAGTTCCCGGAGACCTGACCCCCCCCCTTCATGTTAAATTAAAGTTTCCAAGCACCCCCATTTACAGTTGGCCATCTATAGTTCATTCCGTTCGTATATCGTTTCATATTTTGGGGCCCCGCACACCCCTACCCTTTTACAAATCCAAGTGCCCTACAGGAGGGACAAAAATCACCCTTTACAACAGTTTTCGGACCAAACCCATTAAATAATATCTTACCAGCAGAAAGGAAAAGAAAAAGAGCATCTATATTCAGTCGGGGGGGGGGGGGAGCTCTGTCTCCTGTCCACACATGCAGGGGCGGAAATCTCTCCCAAAAGGTAGGGGGACAAGGGGCTGAAAATTTTGTCAAGCAAAAACAAAAAAGGGTTATCATCCCGAATTTCAGGTCATTTCGACGAAAATACATTTGACAAGCAAAAAAGGGGGTTATCATCCCGAAAGTAAGGTCATCTAGTCGATTTTAAATTATCTATTTCGAGTAGGGGACACGCCCCCCCCGGGATTTCCGCCCATGCACACAAGGCGAGGTCTGCCTGTTTCTTAGGTGTAAATTATTACATGTGTACTAATTCATTTTTACATTTTGTTACTAATTCATAACGCGAAGCGATCAACAGAGGATGAATATCTTATATTCGTAATGCATTCTTTCTTAAAAAAATATTCTACAATAATAAGGTATTTCTCCCATATGCCTATTCATTTAGAGCACCTTGTCGGGTGTCATAAATGTGGATCTCTCAGCACTGTGTGTTACAACAGACATGACAGAACGAGATAAAAATGTGGGCCATATTCCGGCGATGGCTTATCAATATACCATCAAAGGCGGAAACCGCTGTATTATATATAATCTTGTCAATTATGCCAATTAAAATGCTAGGCAAACACATCGAGAAGAAATGCGCATGCAACGAGGACTGTGATAGGCCAAGTCATTTAGCGATTAATCGCTAATCTTTGTGTTGCGGGACCCTGCGCCCCTTCATTCTTTCATTGATGATTTAAAAATGCAATCTGCGTTCTTCTGATTATCTCGGTCGCATCGCTCTCTCGCAAGCACATACGTTCTGGCAGTTCCTCTTCAACGAGAGAACCCCCCCACATATCTCCCCCTTATGAGCGGAGATGGTTTATCAACCACAAATTTTAGGGGGGACGCAGAAAACAAAACTGACAATCCAAAAAAAGGTTATCAACAAAAAATTTAGGGGGGGGGTCGCCGCCTATGATTCACACACAAAAGATGAGGGAAATCTCTTCCCTTATTCGTTGAAAAATCAATACATCAACAAATTAATGCGGCGCTTCCGCATAATTATATTGTATCTCGTGGGAACATGTTTGTAATGGATGCATTATAGTTTGTTGGAAATTTAATATAAACAAATGGAAAAGTAATTGGAACCCATAAGACCCAGTGCACACAATGTTGCAAGGAGTAGATCGGTCAAATGTTAGGAATAATAAATCATAATTTTATTTCGCGCCAAGCACTGTGGTCGGAGAAAGTCCAAATCGGCTTCAAGTCGCAGCCGATGGTGACGTCATTACGATTGAATTTTATTTTATCCCTACAAGAGGCTCGAACTTGGCTGAATCTCAATTTCAGTTAGTCCTGCTACTATATACTCTTTAGTGTGATCGCTAAGATTTTGGAACCTTAAATGTTTTACTTTTTCGTTGAAATTCGGATTGCATAGCGTGTTAACAATAGGTTTGTGCATTGTTTCCTGTTTATTTGTAAAGTCGATTGTATGCGGTTAAGGTTGTGTTCTAATATGGAGAGTAAAACCAGTCTGACAATTTAATTTGTTAGCAGATAATAAAAGAGATTAATTAATTCATTTGCAAAGGAAGTGAAACGGTTTTTAAAGTCCGGGAGGGGGGGGCTGAGCCGAAGGTGTGTGTGTTGGGGTAGGGCGCTGACCATGCAAAAATCACAATCAGATGGTAAGTTTTATGTTTTTGTACAGGCTTTGGAAAACAAAGTGGGGGCGATTTCCGATATAGCCCAGCCCCCCCCCCCTTGTTTCATGGAGCAGATTAGCAATCGATCGAAAATTTGCAATTAATTGCATGGCATATGCTTGATTTCGGGAACGAAAATATACTTGCAATTGATCGCAAGTTTATTGCAACGTCCCATAAGAAAGCATTTGTAAGTCGAGAACACTCAGCCTAGACCCCCCCCCCATGTGATGTAACACACATAAAATCCTGTCGTTTGGTCTCTAAACATATACCCAAGATCAGTGACCTCTTTTTGCTCATTCTAATGATAGGACGGAAATTTATTGATCAATGATATAATGATGTGTGCACATATTACGTTTCCTCAAAAAAGAAAAAAAAAATCTAGCGGATTGTAAAAAAGAGAAAGTTTAGGTGAAATATACGTACTTTATAAATTGTTATTATTCATTCATTTTTCATCAAATTCTCATTAATCTGTTTATTTGAATTTTCTCTTTAAGACCTATATCACAACAACTGGTTTCACGGCCTATATTCTTAAAACTCGAAGGAACTGTCAATTTATGGGAAACGGTACATTACGTGGCCACGTAAGGAATTATTTAATCACTTTTTGTATCATATAAAGATTGGGAAATGAAACATTATTAACGTTATTTATATATTGTTCTGAAGTTTGAATTATGATTAATGCGTCCGTCATTCTGGCGGCCAATAACATGTATTTATTCCTCGTTCACTGAACTTATTTCAAGAGTTTCCCACCAGTCTTGATCATCGTCAATAATACCTTATCATTACACAACAAAATAAATCAACAGTTGCAATTATCAACAAATATTTATAAGCAGATAATCCACTTCAATTTTATCAGTAGAATCAAAATCTATAGCGTTTACATCAGGATCACACGTTGCAGAAAGATTTGCGATCAAACACAATTTAAAAAAAATCTTGCGCAACTTGATTTTCAGCCAATGAATCATCCATATTCGGGATTTGCGCCTGCTATTTTGACTTGCGTTTTAACGCAACTGTTTCTGCAACAAGCCCCAGATCTACCCTGAAAGAGGGGAAGTAGTTTGATTGCAACCCAGTGGGTGTTTCATTTATCAATTCTTTGGTCAATTTTAGCTGAATATTGACTGCAAGGACGATTGGCGAACCTGAAGGCCACCGCACACCTTACGACTGTTGCGATCCGATTTTGGAACAAATCGCATTTTGTTCATTTTCTGAAAATGTGAATGGAACATATCATTCATTTTATTAATATTAATTGAAAGATTACTGATACAACCATTTTGAAAGATTGCAATCCTTTATTTTGGAGTAATATAAAGGCCAATTTGGTTACAAATCGTATCCATTTGTATGACTGCTATGACGTCATTACTAGATATCAAATTTGCCTTTGTTCTAAGAAGGATGATATCATAGTCTCAGATTTGATGATTTCGAACATTACACAGTAAGTTATTTCAAGTCTCAATATCAGCACCAAATTCTACTACGTTTCATTCCAAAATTAAGTGGCAGACCAATCGTATAAGGTGTGCGGTTGCCTTTATACGCGCTAAATTATCACCAATGAACAATTAATAGTGAATATCAAAGGATCACCAGTCGTTCAAATTGAAATTGACGAAATTGAACAAATAATGAGAACGTTACGATCATTTGAGTTGAGATCACCGTGATCATGTGATATGTATGATGCCCACTGCTTCTGTACACATAATGTTCGGATCAGTGCACTGCAAAAACTCCGGTGTTGATTTAACACCAGCCCGGAATCTATATACATGTCCACACCAGAGAAGTGTTGAAACACCACTTTGGAATCGAACCGATGCTGTTTTAATACCAATTGGTGTTGTATAAACACCTATATGGTGTTAGACCAAAACGAAACCGGTGTTTAACACTTCTCTGGTGTGGACATTCATAGATTCCGGGTTGGTGTTAAATCAACACCAGAGTTTTTGCAGTGTGGTGATGTCAGATTAAAATGTATACCTCCCCAGTTACTTTACTAAATATTTTACTTTAATTTGTCACTTTCATCAAGCCTATATGCATACCAGGGTCCCAATTCATAAAACTTGTTATAAGCTACTGAAATCCTTCAATTTGATTGGCTAATAATAAATTTGTTATAGAAAGTGTGCATTTGCTATCATGAAGAGTCTTTATGAAACGGGACCCAGGTTTTTTTTTATCATAGGATATGCAATTGAGTTTTTATTACAATGTCATATATCATGAAAAGAGTTTGTATTATCATTAGAATGAGCCAAAATAAATGTTTCTGTCTACATATATATGTTCAGGGTACAAAGGGGCGAGTTGTTTTTCAGTGACATCGCAATTCTTTGTCGTATTGCCAATGTGAGGCTCTCCATAGCATTAGTGATTTCTAAATCAAATGCTCAGAACTCTTGTTTGTCCAACAGTACTATTCTCAAGCTTTCATTGATATTATTGTTTGAATATTCTGTTTTCATACAAGCTAACATGTTCAAATTTGAAATACGTGAATTTTAATTTTATTTTGAATCTGAATTTGAATGTAAAAAAAAATAATGTAATAATTATCATCACTATAACGGAGGAAAATGAAGGACAGACACTTGTTTGGATTCATTTGCAGATTTCAGACATTTTATTGTTAAAAAATATGACATCTACACATTACTACCATAGAACACGTTACAAAACATTCATGGTAATACATTTTCACGCTGCCTCGTATCACAAAACAAATATATTCACAAAAATAAAAGTAGAGAGAGAGAGAGAGAGAGAAAAAGAAATGAGGAAAAGAGGGGGGGGGGGGTGGGGAGTGGAGAAAGGGTGAAAAGACAGAGAGGGAGAGAGAAAAGGGGAGAATGTATGGTCTCGCATAAAAAATACTTGGGAAAGAAAGGGGGTGAAGGAAAGTGAGATACTACTAGTGAGAAAGAAAAGGAACAGTTAAGAGGGGTTACAACTCAGTAGATCTCTTGGAGGAAAGAGAGAGAGAATGAAAAAGAAAGGAAGAAAGTGACAAGTTTTAATAAATTAAAGATGGAAACGGAACAGAATGAGGTGTTTGGACAGAGGTATGGAGAGAGAGAGAAAAAAAATGACAGACTGAATTGGAAACAAAAAATACTCACGTAGAGTCCAACACCGAGATTGAGATTCAATGCACGGAGCAGTTTACATGCAAAAATGGAATGAATATTTCAATAATATGTAAAATGCATTCATCTCAATGCATCAAAAGACAGTTATAAGAATAGAACTTGGCAGGTGAAACAGTACATTTAGCAAGTAAAAATAAAAAAGAGAATATCCATGATTTGCCGGATCTGGACCTGAATCAAGAAGACATACAATCAATATCAACAATAAAAGGTTGTAACTTTCTGCACATACTCTGTCATTGATTGAAGTTACACTTAATAATTTTCAAATCGATTGTATCCTTTTATGTACCAGGGCTCAAATCAGGCAGTGATAAACTGCAGCAGTTGAATTACTTAAGAAACAGAAATTGTAATTCTTTTCTCACTTATTCATAATATATGCTTAAACGCATATAACATACATAGCCTAAGTGAAGACATTGGGGGCCCTGTCACAAAAGTTTACTTTCAATATCCTTTCTTTAAGCCAATCAGATTCCATGATTTTGGTAGCTTATAACAAAAGCTAATACATTGAGATTGATAACAAGCTTCATGAAACGGGGCCCGGGGCAATATTCAATTCAATACCCAAGTCAGGAATATGATAATTTTCCTTCGTTTTGACTTTGAATAAACACTTTGCTGACTACGCCACTGGTTCAAGAATTTAGCGAAGTAACTCACTCTAAATTTTACACATCTTCACACACCCGAGTTCTTAATTTCGGACAATGTGATATTTACATGTTCATCATTAACTTGAAAGTATTACTACCAGGGGAGTATGTGACTTGTTGATACACAGGATCATGTTACATAAGTTACATATTGCAACACCTATTGATGATTTCTGTGTGTGTTTTGTCTTTTATTGGCAGAGTGACTCTATCCAGTTAAATCTTAGAATTAAGTTTATCCTAATAAATCCAACAATAATAAAGTCTAATACTGTTTATATGATAGGGCTACATTCACTGACAAGATAGCAATTATAGCACATCAGTGGATTGGGTATTGAATTGAATACAGACACAAGAAATATACTCCAGGCAGTTTCCATTCACTTACACATATATAAAAAGTGTATTTTCTTGTGGCAGTTTAACATGTAACATATCAAGGGTTCACAAATCTGCTCTGAGCCAATCAGAGGCAAGGATTTTGGTAGCTTATAATGGTGGTGAATCCATGAAATGCTCCCCAATATGTCAGCCCTTGATCATCTCATCAAGTCTTCAAAGAAAAAAAAACATAGACCAAAGATGAATAAGATGGTGACAGCCGTGAAACAACATTTGCTCCTGTGACAACTGCTCCGGTCTTTAACCTCCGAGGGCAAAGGGTTAGAACTAGGATTGTAATAGAGTTTTCGGTTAAGAATACTAGTAATGTAAAGGTAATGATTAGGGTTTATTTAGTTTCGGATGTTAGGTTTTATGCTTTGGTCAATGCGCAGATTTTCTATCGGAGCAATTGTCGCCGGAGTAAACATCATGGAACCTAATAAGACACATACATAAAGAAAAATAACACAATCAGAAACATTGAGAAAAAAAAATACTTAAAATATTATGCACCATAGAGGAAATCAAATCATGTAAGTGATTGTAAAAAAAACAACAGACATAACAAAAATGCAACACTAAATAAATATGTTATTGGTAGTTTGATACAAAAATAAATGACATGATTGAAGGTTTATACTCCTAGTGGTGCAACAGTCATACATCATTGGGGTACTAGTTACTTTGGTTGGAAAGCTATGCACCTATATGAAAATATGTGTGATACAATGTGATTGATGCACAAAACTGGTTGTGGTTGAGAAATTAGAGTGGTATGAAGCTCGGACTAAAAACACAGATAACTTTCATGATATTTCTTGTTTTATCACAACTAATTTAGAATCATCGTGAAATCAAGTTTCAAATTAAAGATTTGCACATATTAGATAATGCAAGAGGCAGCGGGAGCTTAATCAGTTACAAATTCCAGAACTATTGGCATATCTTAAATTTGATTTTTTTTTTTTACAATTTTATGAAATTCATCTTCGAATATCTAAAACTTATGAAGCGCTGCTGGCATATTCTAAATTTGATCATTGATTTTTCTGACAAGTTTTGAAAATATATGTATATAAATCAAAAGTGAGGTAGCTTGCACATAAAACACTGACAAGTTTATATCATAGTTCATTGGTCACAATATGAAATCAAAAGAAACCAAAATAGAAATGAAAATTATTTATAGATAAAATCTTTCAAAAACACTTTCAAAAACAAATATGCAGTAGCATTGGCAATTATATGCGAACAAAATCTGTGTTTTTTATGTTATTAAATTATGTGGCACCATACAAATGCTGGGAAAAATCATTTTATCAAGTATGTGTAATTGAGTTTTAACAGACAGTTTACATTTGAGACATGATTTATTATGTCTGGGACTGACCTTTCATGTCACGGTCCGAAAGACACAACTCAGATTTGAACCCATGTCCTGAGGCAGTTTAGGAATTTTATGATTTGCTAGATTGAAGGTGAACAGTGTCCTTCTATTTTCAACCGTGTATAATTCATAGTAATTGTCCGAGATGAAATAAAATGTGTAAAATTCCACTTGAGCTATTCCAATTTTAAAACTTGGTGGAATTTATTCACGATAAAAACAATTAATATTCACAACAGGCAGTCTACAAAAGTGAAGGAGTATAAATTACTCAAAGAAATGCATTCTAACGAGTATAGAAATATGAGCTAGCTCAAGTAACTCTTTGGTCGCATCTAGTTTCTCATCAGAGAATGTCAAAAGTTGTCTGTCAAATACATGCAAACAGACTTACAGTTTGTCTCAGGTTAATTCATATTCATATTTGGTCCAGTTGATAGATTTACTCAACAAAATTAAACCTGGGTTTGAGATAACATCCTTATCAAGAACACATATATCTTAATGAACTAATTTCACAAATGAACTTGAATAAAACACGTTTTTTTAACCTAAATGCACAGATTTTTCAATACCTTTTTTCGCAAATGCGCCCAACTATGCGATACCCTTTGGCTAATTTCCATAATCTTTTTCAGTTTTCAAGAGAAAGATGAAAAAACAACAACTATACTTGACCAAAGATCTGAAGCAGTAGGTGGGATTAATTTTATTTCCAGTAATATATATATGAATTCTTCATATCTCATCTTCAAAATAATTCCCTGATATAGAAATATCGCTGTCACATGATATGTAGCTATCAGACACATCAAATTATCACTGGGCAACCACGATCTGTATTCCAGGCTTTTCGTATTTACTACGGGGAAACTCTCCAAAACGCACCAAGTCCTTTGAAAATGCAAGTCAAATCACAATGGAGCGCTGAGAGGCTTTTGCCGAAAGTTGGTGGACCGGGACAGCATCGGAATCTCTTGACTCTGGACAACGGCATATTTAATTTGCAATTGTCCGTCCGGTGCAAATCTTCGGATAATCTGCTGTCCAAGTCCCTCAACATTCGACAAAAGCCTCTTAGTTTTCCATTGTGATTTCAATTGCATTGTCAAAGGAATCGATGCATTGTATACAATAGTAAATGCAAGAGGATAGGTACAGGGTAACTAATTACAAAACAAAAAAGCATGGTAAGAATAAGTACAAGTCACCAACCATTAAATACCAACAATTGATCACGATATGAGTGTAACGGTTCAGCTTAGAGGGAATAATACTGAATGGTATAGGGTTACACACATTTAGATATTGCATCGTATCTTTTCTGAAAAAAAAAAAAAAAGGAAAAGTGAATTGATGCAATCAATACAATAGATTCATTTAAGGACATGACACAGGTCTTGCTGTAGTTATTCATATAATGCTATGATGAAAAAAAAACACAATGTAAGGCAATCAAAACCCAAATCAGTCATGAGGCTGGCTCATTTAAAAAAAAACAAAATCTTGATGACAATAATAACATGAGGACAAGGCAGATTGCTAATATTTTAGAGCAAGGTGACTTCTGCAAATTGTCACCGTTTTCAGGAACATTTTGGGTGAATCAGAGTCAATACAAAGCCCCGGTCACATACAAACACGGACCAACAAGGATTTACTCAGCGATCCCCGGATCATGATCAAGTGTCGCTCGTTCATGCTTTATCTAGGATAGTTTTGCCCCAGGTTGAGCATCAACAATTGACTCTAGACACGGCTTCTACTTGCGCACCTAAAAAGGACCACGCCAGTAGATCTGTGACAGAAAAATCATTTAATCTTCTCCTGGGGAGTCAAAATGTAGCACATGTAGCATATGATGTAACTTCTGAAGATTTCCATGGCGAAGAAGAATAGAGTAGTAGGTTCACGGTACACCATGTTTGGGTAGTCCTTTTCAGGAACAACACTAGCCCAAGAAAGATACATGGTGTACCATGAAACCTACACTATGTAGCATATGGAATAAAATTGGGATGGTGTAACCGGTCACATAATTTTTCACTTTTTTACGCACTGAAAAATGAAATTCGGATGAAATTTTTCAGGGCTTCATCTTTATAGATCATCACAGACACATAGGTGACAAATGGGACGTTACTGCTCAGGTTTTTGGAAAGGGAAATCAAGGTTAACCAATGGCTTTTAAACTATATTGTGCTGAAAAAAAAAAATATTGCATAAGACAGCACTTGACAAAAGTACAATGGTAAACAGACAGAGACACATAAATATCACAATACATTTGCTTTGTAACATAAATCACACTTTTAGTTTTTTTATCACACTGACTACGCGTTGCGTAGGCTACAAGTGCTGTACTGTGAAACTTTTTCTTTTGCGTAAAAAAAACGAAGAGACAGGGAAAATAGTCCAATAAAATTTTCTTCTGCGTATCGTTCTGCTGTACATGTTCGAAGATGTCAAAATCTTCAGCACCTCCGTCGATGGTCCTATTTACATTTGAAAGCAAGGAGGGTCAATTCAATCGAGTTCAACGGTTTGGATAGAATATATCTGAACAGGTTCCATATTGGCGTTAGAAGCAAGCGGACACTTGAGTTGTTTTACCTGTCATCCTTCCCATAACTCTTCACAACTGACTGCACCAGGCTCCTATATGCGTTTCCACAGGATTGCCTAGTCTACTATGTCATATGTGAAAAACTCTGCATGCATTTATACAGGAATATCACCTGGTCCATTCACATCGTGCGAAGCTGATCTATGAGAAGGTTGACCCGTTTCGATGATCGTCCTTTCCATTCTATTGCAAACTTTTTGCTCCACTCGTCTCAGAAGCATCGAATCCTTCGCGTCGGTCGCTTCAAAATGCCCCTTTCACATTGATTATCCTTTCAGCTATGCCACGGTGGATTCAACTGAATATATATATATTCAAACTCGACTCTCCGGTGCGAATGCTCTCCTCAACAATGTGGAGAAATACACTCTCACAGAGCTCCATTTCACACTAACAATTTTAGCACTGATCCAAAGCTGCACACGCGGCAGTTCATGTTTGGTCACTCTCATACTGACTCCCCGATGGGTCCGTTGATAAGTCCCCGCGCGGGGATCATGTTAGGGTTCATACCGTTCGCTAAGGGTATGTGAAGTGGTCCATTTGGGGCGGGCGCCGGCGGGGGCCGCTGTCGGGCCACCATAGGCCCCCCGTTCGGTAAATGTCCATTTGGTATGTGACCGTTCATCAAAGGTGAACTGGGTGAGCTTAATGTACGAGGTGATCCAGGGATCTCTCTCCGCGGACCTGCAAATAGATTTAAAATGTAGATAAAATGATTTAGTGGAGATGTTGTGGTGCAGTGGTTCAGTCACCCGACTCCTGAACCAAGGGTCGAGCATTCAAATCCCACCCGGCGTTAATGTCCTTTGGCAAGGCACACTCTCCATCCAGGTGTTAAATGGGTACCCGGTAGGATGTGAACTTCAAAGTGATTAGATTGGCTTGCGTGCACTGATAAAAACTGGCTGCCTTGCCAAGTTTTTGCATTCTCCAAACTGATGAACAGTGAATAAACAAAATATATAAATTGCAATCTTCAAAAGATTATCACCCAACATTCCAACCTGATCTAAATCAAGTACACTGTATTGATATTATGGGCCTACTATTAAAGAAATCTGATTTGTATAATAAGTATTGGAAAATTCAATACAATGCAACAGAAGAAATGGTTGGCAGACAGACTAGAATTAGACCATGTATGATGAGACCAAATAGCAAGTAGACAAAGAGATTGTAGGTCAAGTGATCACTTGACCAGGGCCCCGTCTTAGACAAAGAGTTACAAGGTCCTTTGTAAGCAAAGAGAAGTCCCCTTAATTTCCAAGAAAAAGATGAATACATAAATAGACATATATCTAGAAGATCGTTTGGACAAATATGCATTTTAGATGCTGACGTTGCTGGATTTCCATAGTTGTGATTGATTGGATCAATCGCAACTCTTTGTTAGATGGGGCCTAGGTATGATGAGACCAAACGGAAAATACAAAGCGGTTGTAGATTTACTGACCACTCGTCCTGGGTCCAGTAACACAAATGGTAGCGATCGATTGTACGCTTGATTTTCACGATTGATTGTACATTGTACTCAATGCAACCAATCATCAAAAAATGTTCTACGATCATTGCTAAGCTTTGTGTTACTGCCCCCTGGTGGCAGCGGTGGGATTTCAACACAAGCCTATCGCCATGATTATATGCAGTGGGTATATTCTTACCTGTATGTGCATGGATGAACCACAGGCATGCTGTAAGTAGTACGCCGATGGTGAATGCTGCAAAAGCTATAGCTGCAGCTGGCCCTGCACCTAAACCTGAAACTAAACAAAAACATAAACACACAAAACAAGCAAATTAGATGATGAAGATCTCTTTCCCCTTTCCCACCTGTTAATGTCACAGCCCTTAAAAAAAAATTGTTAACAGTCAACCCAAAACCAACAATAAGTCGCCCAAAATGAATTTTGAGATTTTCATTGAGCTTGAAAAAATGCATCCTAAGCTTTAAAATGTTAAATAGCTCATCAAAATTGATCAACATTAACTCTCACAAGTACTTGATTGAGTGTAGAAGACATTGAGCAGGAGCTTCAAGAAATAAGGAGAAAATAATGAGATGTGCATACTGCACAATCACTTATCTGGTAACATTCAATTGTTTTGACAAGTAACCATTACCCTCAGACCTATATACTCTCATTGTTATACCCTTTTAGTCAATTGATTTCTGACAACACCATAAGTAATGCTATTTCTGTTTCTTTTAGCTTAGTTTACTTCTATGTGATTGATTCTCTGAAACTAAATAGAATATGAATTTAAAAAAAAGTCCATGAAATTGATTTTCAAATGTAATAATTTGACTTCAATAATAAAGAAGTTTCCAACTACGGTCATATTTTCACTTACTTGTTTCAGCACTGTTTCCTTCTAGACATGCTGAATTTCCTACATTTACTGGATAAGGAAAAAAGTTAGAAATCATGTTAGAAACAGTATAATATATAGGTACTTGGATTGGTGTTAATCTGAACTTGGTATTAAGTTACAAGAAGACTACCTTTCGCCATCACAACGACCAAATATAACCAGTATAATCATCAGCAGCACCACCTCCAACATCATCAACATTAACAACCGATGTCATGTACAGAACAAAGTTTTTAATAATTTCTAATTTGTTTTGATGACTCTTTGTTTCATCTAGTAAATAAATTTTTATTTAGATTTGAATCTACCGATTGAGGGCGTATTGCATTTTGTCCAGTCATGGGAAGCGTGTCGCTTGTTCATAGTTGTTGTTAAAGTTCTTTAATTTTGTGATACGACCCCAATGATGTAAGTATTATTTTGTTTATTTTGAAGTTTATTATCAGATAAGCTGAGTGGCATGCTGAAATATTGTTAAGTAATGAAATCAATGTGTCCAAGTTATGTAGGCCGAGTGAATTGTTCAAACGAAAACGCTGTATACATGTACATGCATGCATTACGTAGTAGAAGTGGCAGTAGTTGTGTATGAAAGGCAAGCAATTTGAATTTGGCGGCTTCCGGCACGTGGTGATATTCATTGTCATAAGCCATGTAAACCGAAACGCAGTTAAGTCGACGTTATTTGCCTGTTTGGAAATCTGTAGACATTGTCTATATGTGTCATGACATGTTGTCAATTCAGCTTATACAAGTATTGTTTATTCTGTTATTAAATTGCAGATTGAACCATGCAGTATCATTGCGCACATATCAATACTCTAGACTCGGTCACCATCACCACCACCACCGCGATCATCACAACTACAACCATCATCATCATCATCATCAACATCATCACTACCATCACCACCACCACCGTGATCATCACCACTACAACCATCATCACCACCACCAAAATTACACCACTGTCATCATCATCATCATCCTCCTCCTCCTTCTCCTCAATACCACCACCACAACCAGCATCCCCACCACCACCAGCACCATCACCACCACCACCCTCCCCCATCATCCCCATCCTCATCAATTACCTTCATTATCTATATCATTACTATCCACTACAGGTATTTCTATTGAGCTGTCTAGTAAAGGACCAATCTCCAGCGTCTTGCTTGGTCCAGTGGTCAGCTGCTGGCCAACCCTAACTCCCGGGTTTCCCGAACAGGCTTGCTGAAGGGCTTCTAGTGTTGAACACTGTCAAGATAGAATGAAGTGAAAAAAGATCACACATAAATCTTTCTGCTGCAAATTGGCAACAAAAAATAGTTTGTTTTTTTTCTTTTTTCATTTACTTTTTGTTATTTCAATTTTTTTGTTATTCATTATCATTATGGTCATTGCTCATTTACTTATCTTTTTATTTATATATTAATTATTTTTTTTTGGGGGGGGAGTCATTTATTGTTGTACACAACATTCTCAAAGAATATGAAAAGAATATTTACATGACTTGTAATTGCAACTAATATTATTGCTAATTTGAATATTAATGTCCAAGCGTCGGAACAGTCAATTTAAGGATTGTAAGGCTTAATTTTCTTTCATATAATTATGAGTCGAAACCCCAAATGAAAGCACAAAAATTAGCAAAATGTGTGTAGAAATTTTCACTACTTGTTTTGATTTCTCTGGTATATCATAAGCTCGTGGTAAAAAATGAACAAAATCAAACAAAAATGTGGACCATTGACATAAATGGGATAAATTAACATTTACAATGAACGTTTAAGACCAAGACTGGAGTAAAAAATGAATTGGGTAAATGAGCTTCTCAACGGCCTGAATTATGCGACGTCACACTGTGTCATAAGTTTAATATGTAGAATAGAAATATCCTATACATTAGCATCCCCACAAAAAATGAAAATGTTAGTTTGCCGTAACTCAACCGACCCCCCAAATATGTGCCTACCAACCCAATGTTTCTGTTTTGCCTTTATACTTTTTCTTTTTTTAAATGGCAAATGAAGCAGTAGAACATCATCCATGGGAAAAATTGAACAACCCATTTTTTTAGGCCTTAGTGAGATTGGCTACCTTCTACGAGCGCAAAAATGCACAGCGGTACACCAGGCACAAGGCTTGGGCAAGTCTGCTTCTACTTACCACCGGAATACCCTTCTCCTCGTCCACCGTATTATAGTCTTTACTGCACAGACTGAGCTTACAGCTGACGAAGGTATGAAGGCCAAAGGTCTCCCGTGTCCAGTGAACCTGGAAACTGAAGCGCTTCAGGTCCCCATCCTCTTGGGGATCTAGGCTCACGTAGTTGGGGTTTAACTCATGGAAGATGATGGTCTGGTCAACGGGGCAGCTGTGGTGAGGAAATTATCATATTATTTTACATTCTTGCTTATAAATGTTTTTATGTTGATAAATTTGACTGTTTCCATTCACTTTTGTCTCTTGTACATGTATATATAGTGCTTTGAGAGATAATTCATAAAAAATTGTGCATTATATATACTTATTGTCACCATCATTACAATACAAGATGTCGAAAAATAGAGCTTTTATAGATTCTAGTAAAAGCAGAACTTTTCAGGTGTCTGTAAATTATAATGTAATTCCCATGAGAGGGAATTGCAAGCGGTTAGTATTTTGACTGGCTATATACTTATGAGACACTCTACCTGAAATCAATAAGGGAATGAACGATCTCATTTGCCGCCTGGATCCAGCATTGGTTGATGACCACCTCGTGTCTCCGCTGTCCTCCGCTGACCCCGACCTGGAAGTACAACCTGGAATGGTCCTGGAGCGGCGCCGGGAAGTCGACCACCTTGTTCTGGAAGAGCGGCGTCTCGTACATATCCATGTGGAGGGTCACATGGTTGTTGGTCATGTCGTTGTTGGTGTTCGTGGGTCCGTGCAGGAACTCGCACTCGATGGACGATGCGTAGAACGGCAGGCTGGAGTCCTCGTCATCGACATACTCATCGTTGAGGAGGTTCACACCGGAACCTTCGATGCCAGCGCCACTTCCCTCAGGGGACCCGTTGAAGAACAACACCTTGAAAATAAGGAGACAAAATATTTACTTCATATATGTCCTTTGCTTATTACTTTTATTGTATGATTACTAGTGTGAATGGTTATTCTAATGTCTCTATATGGTTTCTTTGTTCTTGCAAACACAAAGAATTCAGGCCTTGCCAGGAGCATTTGTATCACTATACAAAGCATTAACTATCAATAAACCATTAATTCATTAATTATGAATGTGAAAGTAAAAATGAATCAGATCTATCAAAGAATTATAGATAACTTCCACAAAAAATACAGCAAACACTAAATTTAATACCCGAGTAATCATTATTTCATTAGGTTAATTACTGAATTAAAAAGTTCAAAAAAACATATTTCACTGTTGGATTAACTTATATGTTCAAGCGTCGCTTCTTACCCTGTTACGATATATCATCTTATTCAACCGCTGCTCCGATGTAGTCCCACATGCATTAAGCTGTGTATCCAACATGAAGCCCAAGGTCATGTACTCCATGGATGTGCACTGCCTGTCTTCCAAGGTGATGTCTTCGGGGCTTAGGTTGTAGTACTGGGCCACCTGCATGGGTACCAGGGCTCGGATACTGTTCTTCAGACACTCTACGACCACGTGGGGCGAGTCGTTGGGCCAATCGATGGAAGTCGATCCCGCGTGGTCAGGGGACAGGAGATGGGTGTGCCTGGAGATGTCTGAAATTAAAAAAAATTATTTTCTTAATAAAGTTTTGTTTTGTGATGTTAAAAGTAGGGATGCAGTAAAGACAGGCCTCAAGGTCACATTTTGTCGGCCTTGGATTTGGTCTCGATCCGAGTCTATAAGAGGTTTTTTCCAGCAACCTCAGGACTTGGAAGTACCCACCTCGACTACATCCCTGGTTAAATGTATACTCAATAGAAGAGTAGACTGGGGCTGGTATCATGAAACCATCCCAAATTTGTAGACAGCAGATACAAAACCATACATAAGTTGAGAAAATTTTTTTTATCAGTGCTCGGGTGTTGCGAGTTTGGTCTCAAAAGATTCACAAGACTCTAAAACAAAAGTATCAACACATAATCTTCTTGTGTTACAAATTTATTGCAAACAGATCAGCCCCCCCCCAGGTTTGGGATGAAACATCTCAAGTAACTAAAACTTTCTACTGGTATTCTAGTGTCTGAGGACAACTCATGAATATTCACAATCAGAATAATATCAGGGGTCCGTTGCATAAAACTTTTTACCTGCGGAAACTCAGGTTGATTTTACCAGAGTTTTTGCCCTGTGCTAAAGTCAATGGCAGAAATCAGACTAACCTTAGTTTTCAGTTTTACTAGAGTTTTTTTCAGGTAAAAAGTTTTATGCAACAGGCCCCAGAGGTGTTTGTTTCTAGTAACAAAATGACTGAGCCATTGACCAGTAAAACAACCTGATAGTACATTTGACAGTAGACGCAGGATTAAAATCTAGCTCAGTCCACATTTTGTCTGTAACATGAATCATTGAATTTTATACACCTTACACCCTTGAATTTGATTCTGACCTGCATTCACAGTCCACCGTGAACTTAAGTTGTGGTAACGATATCAAAATAAGTTCTTACAGAATCCAATGAAATGACCACCAAAGTGTCTGTTTGTATAAATAAAACATATGTGCCAAAGGATTCTGGAAGAAATTGTGTAATTGCTGAGAAATTAGCAAATAAGCACAGGATTCGGGTCAAGCGTCGTGGCCCGACATTCAAAGCAATAATTATACACTGTCCCAAGTGCGCTTTTCTGTGTTGGTGATCTTCAGTGTGAACATTTTTCAGCATAGATTTCAAGATTTCACAAAGTTCAGTTTATGTAACTGTACCAGATCTAGATCCTTGATGATATACTGACAATTAAGCATTGTTTTACAGACTTTCTCATGAAATCAGTGTTTACTGCAACTACTGGCATTTCTCTTTAAGAATGGAAAGCTGAGAATTTTTGTTCAACTTACTTGCTTTTCCGACTGTGATATCAAACTTGTTGGCAAGAACAGCCTCGGTGTACGACACGACGGCGCTGTACCTGTCCAGGGCCCAAGAGTAGAGGTTCTCTACCTTGGTTGGAATATTCTCTTTTTGGACTTCAAAAGGAGCTGATGTTATCCCCTCTGTGTTGACCTGGTGGTCGCTCTGTGTGGATTCAAACAATGGGGGATAGTGCTTGAAAATTTAAATACTTCGGAAAAGAATATCACATTTTCTAATACAAGCAGACATATTGGAGGAAAAAATCTAGGCGTCAATCACTGTTTTATGGTCAAATGCACAGGTTTCCAATTGTTATCTGAAACTACTCTGTTAGAGATAATTTACCATTGTCACTTTGAACAGTACCATCTCTTCTTCAAAAATACATCATCCCCCTCTCCATAGCCATCATCATCATCAGCAGCAGCATCATCATCATCAGCAGCAGCAGCAGCAGCATCAGCAGCCGCAGCATCATCATCATTATCACCATCATCATCATCATTATCATCATCACCATCACCATCATTATCATCTTCATCACTATCACCATCATCATCATCGTCATCATATTGATCATCATCATCAGCAGCATCATCACCATCACCATCATCATCATTAGCATCATCACCATCACCATCATCATAACCTTCTCAATCACTGTCATCATCATCATCATCATCAGTTATCATCACCCTCATCCTTATCTTCATCGTCACTGTCATCATCATCACCACCATCCTCCTCCTTGTTCTAATCCTCACCACAATGGTCAGATGCCTGATATTGGCGTCGCTGACGACGTTCCACACCAACGGAGTGTCTGCCTGGAGAACAAGCACTATCCTCCTTTTGGACGCTGCATTCCTCGACACTTCGTTCAGTTCGACGACGACGCTGGAGCTTGGGGATAGGAGCCAGATGATGTGTACCTCCTGAGTGGCCCTACTGATGTCTGGGCTGCAGTAGCCGATGCGTACAGGTTCCACCTGACTGGCGGTGATGTGCGACTGCTGGTAGTTGCGGGTCAGCCTACACTCCTCGGGTGCATTGGGATCTAGGAAGGTTGGATATGAAGCGGATGAATAAGAGTAGAGAAGATAGAGTTTATTTGGAGAACTGATGAGTTTATTCTACTTTGTTTTATATCAATATTAGCCATTTTTGAGATAGTTCATGTTTTTTTTTGTTTTGTTTTTCAATTACTTGTATTTCTGTATTTCTGATTTGAATGTTGAAAGCTAATAAAGAAATGAAATACACCAATAAATTCAATTCAGATAAATTTAACTTAAAAAATGCAGTGCCTTTCTTTAGCCCTTTATGATCTTCGTATATCACTGCTGAGCAGGGGAAAACTGTTTAGGAGAGTTCCTGAGTCTTGTTAACAGAGACAACTGAGCTTCAGCCAGTAAAACAGCAGCAAGCAATGTATTCATTATCGGCTTGGCGTTCTTCAGTCTATGCTGTGCATGTGCTAACCTACAGCTGGGATTGGCCCCTGGTACAGGACTAAAATGAGAAATTTGAGGTGTGAAATGCTAAGAGATAGTCAATGGTTAAGCTTAGTCCGGACCAAAGCTCAGTTTAGTTCAGGGCTATTAAATTTCAGCAGGGGAAAAGCTTTTAAGAAGGGTGCACGACCGTTATACCTTGCCCAACTTGAAGGTTGATGACGTTGGCAGATCCTATACTTGAGAACGTCCAGACCTTGGAATACGTCGCAGTGACCCATTCAAGTAAGGCCTCATCGTCTGAAGGCATTTCAGTTATTGATATCGTGGGAACTATAATGTTGGTTGGTTTTACAACGGAGGAATTGGTAGGAATCTGGATGAATGCAAAAAGAGAAAAGAAAAGAAATAGAATTACTATCTAGAAAATCAATGCTAAACCTGCACAATCATGACATTCAAATGGGAGCTTTAAAACAAAATATGTATGTGTTGCCGGATGGGCAAGTTGACAATAGGCACTAAAATGTTGCCTTATAAAGTACATGCCATACCCTGAAACCCCACAAAATGCCAACTATTTTGTATGTATGCTCAATTGGGTCTTGCGACCCGACTTTGAGGCCAATTATGCTTTGCTATTATTGCAGGCCTGAATCAGGCTTCCAAGTGATAAACGTGCATCTTTACTCATTTCTTATTTGACGGCCGATCATAATAAAGTGACACCTCTACAAAATGTGTGGAGAAGTGTTGGGGCATCACCAATATTAGCGTTCCGATTGGAGCATACAACAAAATACTCTTTCATTTATCTAAAATGCGCAGCCCAAAAAATAATAAAAAAATAATAATAATTCAAATTCAATAATTGCAAATATAATACAATGATACAGCAAAATATATTCCTCAAGGTGACTACCATGTGAAATCACATTGATGGAAGAACAATTTGGTTCTTGTTAACTTCAGATTGCTCAATACTTGTTTACTTGATAAAGTTATGTCTACGAAAATTCCTTGGACCCAGATAATAGAACTATATGTATGAGATATTTCTTTTCAAAATCCCCCCCTGAAATATGTAGCAAAGGATAAATTAAATGGGAGCAATATTTTATGATAAGAAAAACCCCCACAATTTTGTGGAGGAGTGCCTCTTGGATGTTTTTGTTTTATTGAGACACGCTGTAGAAGAGAGAGGTGGAAAGTAGGTATAGAGACTAAAATGAATAATACAACATGCTTGACACAAAACTGAGTGTAAACAAGACATGCATGTGTTTTCATTAGGGGCACATATATTCCAGACTTGCATCTTTGCTTGCTACCACTGCACGCTTGACACAGATAATGGTTAAAAAGAGGGCAAACACAATCTACATGGAGACACGTGCACATTGCTCAAGTCCAACACAACTATAACATGCTTTTCAGATAACAACAATTTTCTTTAACCCCTGGAAATAGGTGGAGCTAAAGGGGGGGTCTTAGCCCCCACCAAATTTTGGGGTAAAGCTTTAAAAGCAGCATGTTTTTTAGACTACAATTTACCAAAGTGGGCTATTACATTTAATGTTAGGATACTATCTGCCATGCTAAAAAGCAGAGTTGCTGGCTTATTGTGGTGCAAGCCACCTTAGCCGGACAATTGCAGTGCTAAGAGCTGGAGTCTAAAACAAAACCGGCCAAACAGCGTGGCTAAGCATTAGCCAATCACAGAAGTCCAAATTTGACAAACGTACACTGTGTGGCAAAATCATCAATATACACAAGCAGTGCAGAAGTTGAGAGTTAACCCAGCTCAAGCACAAAGTGTATGGTTAAGGAAGACGGTCTGAAACCACAAAAAGATAGTATGGACTGGAGTTAAGGATATTCCTCGGTTAAGGATAGTAAGAGGTTTAGAAAGACAGCCTGAAACCACAAAAAGATAGTATGGGTTGAGGATAGTCCAGGGTTGATATGGGGTTAAGGATAGTCCAGGGTTAAGGATACCCTGGGGTAAAGGATAGTCCAGGGTAAAGGATAACCCGGGGTAAAGTATAACGCGGGTAAAGGATAACCCAGGGTAAAGGATAGCCCGGGGTAAAGTATAACCCGGGTTAAAGGATAGTCCAGGGTAAAGGATAGTCCGGGCTAAAGGATAATTCGGGGTAAAGGATAGTCCAGGGTAAGGATAATTCGGGGTAAAGGATAGTCCGGGGAAAAGGATAATATGCGGTAAAGGATAGTACAGAGTTGAGATACTTTAGTTTGAAAAGCATGTCATGGAAGCACCATGTATTATGTAACAGGCTTGCCAAGCAACTAGGGCAGATGAGAGTGTGAAGTACTTTTACTGAGGCACCGTGTACAAATGTCCGCCAAACCTCGAGAGCTCAAGAGGCACAATGCATAATGCAGCGGGGTAGATATGGATGAAGGGCAGATATGGTTATCAATTGCTTTTATAAGGACACCCAATTTATGTACACAGGGTGCAAAGAAAGGGAGTCTCAGCAAACTGAAGACTTAGACACAATAGAATGAAAACATGTACATGAATACATCACCTCCAAACTAAGCAGGGTACCCTTCAATAAAGAGGCACTGTCTCGGTCATTCCGGGAAATGACCCCAGATTTGATCAAGGGTAAGGTAGAATTTATAGCAATGTCTAGACAACACCCAGGGAAAAAAGACAGATTACTATTTAATATACTGTGCTATTTTTGTTTGTGCCAAATGATTTTTTTTTCTGAACCCTAAGAATGAAAACTTAAAACTAAACCAAGAAGCAAATTAAATTGCCTCTTTCGCAACTGTTAAAAGGGCTATCTTGCACATTTTCAAAGCAGTTTGCTATTTACCCCTTCTATCTCCACCCCCCCCCCCTGCGCCATCTAAAAACAAACAAACATAAAGTTGAAAAGCCAGGCAGTATCTCATCAAGAATAGAACAAAGATTTCTCATACTGTACTTTAATTTTATCTGATTAATTTAGTATGATATAAATGTCTGTTTTTTATACTGGTTACCAATATCCATCTGAGAAATAGTGGTATTGCAGTAGTCCATATATGGGATCCTGCCACAGTATTGGCCCTATTTAGAATATTGCATGAATACGCTGAATGAAAATTAAATCAATTGTTATTATTTTCAACACATTGAGTAAAGCTAAAAGGTTTATCACTTTTACTGCACCTCCCTGCTCTAATGATGACAACAAATATTAAGCACAGCTGCTTTGCATAGAGTAACAAGGCAGATCTAACAAGAGCTAGATCACGTTTAATATTTCCTAAATAATATTCAGGCACCCATTACAGGGAAAACAGCTATGCATAGAATAACATAGCAGATCTACATGTAACAAGAGCTAGGTCCCATCTTATAAATTATTTTTTTTAAATATTGGGGCATCCTGTACAAGTGTCTCCCGACAACAGAGGGTTTAGCAGAGTCTGTGCATAATGCAGAGGGGCAGACGCAAAAAAATTGAGATGAGAAATTGGACTATGTAAACGCTAGGATAATATCAACGGAGCCAATGCATCGGATGTTTAATGAAGGCTGAGATATTGGTTGGTGGTTCATCATCTTGCCATATGATCATTGCAGGGGATGGGGAACAAACCTGCCCGCCCAACGATCACTTACCCGCCTCCAGAGGACCTCTGGTTTCGTCATTTTTTTTGGGGGGGGGGTGTGCTCCCATTTTGATTTTTGTCTGCAACAATGGACGAAATCCTCCCTACTTTGCAATTCATGTGGATGATTCATAATTAGTACGTGAAAGCTTTCCATTTACCTCTTGAACTACCAAAAATCGCAGATTGGCACTGCAATATGTCATGAAAATCAAATCTCAGACGCACGCTTCTGTGAGTTGCATGCAACTCACAGACTGATTTTCATTTGACGTTTGTGCAGACATGAGAAAGGACGTTTCCAAACCACGTTACAAAACAATCACATGCTCAAACAGCGATAGTCCTACCATTTTTAGGTGGTTATTTCCCATTTGTCCAATTGCCAACTCATCTTCAATCTTTTGGTCTACCATCAGTTCGTCCACTAACCACATGGTCTAAATGCAATTTTCGTCTAATAACCAGTTGGTCCAATAGCCATTTAGTCCATACACCATTGGTCTAACTGGACTAAGTGCTAATTGTGCAAAATGAATGAAAATGAAATGAATATATTGCACCAACTGGTTATGAGACGAAATGGTCATAGATGAAATGGTGATTAGACGAAGTGATGATTGGACCAAATGCTTTTCGACAAAATGTTGATAGACGGAATGGTATTAGAGTAAATGAAAATACCATTTTCCATTTCACCATTTGGTGAGCGGACGAGTTGGCAGTAGACGAACCGGCAATTTACCATTTACATTGTAGGTTTGAGTCATACCCAAAATGACTTTTTAATTACATAATTTGACCGCATGCCATAACCATTTTTTGTTGTTGTACAACGCATGATCTGGATCTGGATAAAGCATTCATATTCACCTTCTTTGAGAAAGATGATGCTGGCATAATTTGATTGCCCTTCGCGACTTAATTGGAAAATCTAAAGTCATACTTGGTACACGAGAGTTTGTACAAAATGCAGATTGAATAATTTAAGCAGATGTGAAAGTCTCTAATATCACAGATATTCACTTGAGTTATTTTCAGTTTATCTCATTGGGAATGACTTTATATTATGTGGCAAAAATGAAATATTCGTCTAAACCCTGATCATCTCTTTTATTACCTATGATTAAGATTACTATTGTGTCCCGAGGGGCTTACAAATACAATGTCTGCTTTTTAACAAGTCCTCGTTTACATTTTTATGATATGTTAACTGTGATCTGTCCAAATATATATTGAATCAACAATTTATCAATTTACTGATCAATTTTTCTAGGAAATTATTTAAGATTAAAAGTATCCCTTACGGCGCTTATTCTGTTTTGTATATATTCATATACAGTAGATCATATAAAACAAATTATTGCATTAATGCTTTTTGTTGTTAATCAAATGTTAATTCAAACTTACTGAAAAAACATTTGATTGGCAAAAAAAGCATCACATTTCCGATTTGGATTGTTATCACTGTATGAAATCAAAATGTGAAACTCTAAGATAGAAAGATATGTACATATACATTGTTTGAAAATGTATAAGAAGTTATATCTTAATAATCTTAATTTCTTTGAAAACTATAACTAGATTTTGACTACCCCAACGATCTATTGCTATCTATCGTCTGCAAAGTTCGGTTATCAAAATCATTGAAAATTCAACCTTGAATAAAATTGCTGACCAGAACAAGATAATCTCAAGGACCCCTTTGTTCCTTAAAAATAAATCAGATTATGATGCTCAGCGCATAGAAATAAAAACGCAAACAAGCATTTTTTCCCCTCTCCTCCTCTCAATACATGAATATTGAATTTTATATACCGGTATAAAAGCATCATGTCTTGCACTTGCATATTCAGCAAATTTTTTAATGAAAGGTCCTATATTGCCACAGTGGGAAAAATTGTATTTTTGTACATGGGCCATTTTCTTAATCCTGTTCAAACTTGGACGTAAATGAGAGATTTTTACCTCCCTGGTCCAATGCTATTTCAACTTGTATTGATTCCAACAATAATTTAAAGGGGGGGGGGGGGTGGTGGGGACCGGGAGGAGTCCCAGGAACTTCTTGTTACATGAGCATCAGGGGTAACAATACACGAGAGCTAGGGGCGATTTCGCCCCCTGAAATGTTCTGGAAACTAAAAAGTCCTGGAAACTAAAGTAGGAGCTCTGGAAAATCCCCATTCATTGTAAAAAAAAAAAACCCGTTCTCATTACCCTTTCTAAAACTAGTTTAGTGGAAACCGGTTCAGGAAACCAGTTCGGAAGATAGCTTTGCTAGCATTCCCATTTGGTCACCCGAAAGTGGTTTTCAAAATCACTTCATGTAAAGCGATCTTGTTGCTATGGGAACAGTCTCAGTGGGGTGACACGATTCGCGCGAAATTCGAAACCGCATCGTAGGCATTCTACACACAGTGTGTAGCACGCTCAAAATGTGCGAAGATCACTTCCCGAAGAACCGCTAAAACTAGTTTCCACTAAACTAGTTTTAGTAAGGTAGTGAGAACGATGTCATTAAAGCTTTTCCAATGTGCAGATTAAGGCAAGGAGTTGTATGTGAAAAGCAGTCCCCAAATGATGAGCATCAAACAATGTGGGACTACTGTTGACATTCTTGCAAAATAATTTTATCAAAAAAAAAACATTATATACTGAAAATGGGTATAAAACTTAATGTAATCACAAACGTTCTTAAAGAAATCGAGTCAATGACATGAATTTCTTGTTAAAACTGTACTTTCTATGAAGAGCAACAAAAACCTTGCACATAAGAATCGCTTGAAGAATCTTTCGAAAATAACAACAAAAAAGACTGTAAACAAACAGGAACTGAAGTCAGTGGCATGCAAGCCAGATTCTCAGTCATTAAGTCGAGAAAATCCACTTAATCTTCTTATTCATGACAGAAGCAAAACAGGATATTTGTGCTTTTCTTTATCAAACGCCCCAATAAATGAGTATAACCAAGCAACCAACATAAATACTGCTTTCTCCTATTCCTTATTTGATATTTAAGTTTATGACCTAAGTTTATCGAAACATACTTTAAAAGGGATGGGGTGTGAAATTTAAGTTAAGATAAATTCCAGTATTGGGAATGATCTCAAAATGAATTTTTACAGAATCTAATATAATGACCACCCAAGTGTCTGTTTGTATGAATAAAAAATATGTGCCAAAGGATTCTGGAAGAAATTGTGTAATTGCTGAGAAATAAGCAAAATGAGCGCGGATTCGGTCACTTCCGTATGGTCTTTATTCCAGCAATAATAATACACTGTCCCACATGTGCCTATCTGTGTTGGTGGTCTTCAGTGTGAACATTTTTCAGCGTAGATTTCAAGATTTCACAAAGTTCAGTTTATGTAACGGTACCAGATCTAGATCCTCGATGATATACTGACAATTAAGCCTGGTTTTACAGACTTTCTCATGAAATCAGTGTTTACTGCAACTACAAGAATTCCTCTTTAATTGCTAACTTTACTGTTGATTCTACTCAAAATCACTTTGGAGAGCAATATTATAAATGTGATATACAATGTATATATGTACCACTATTATGTAAAAGTAATAAGAAAATCATCTGACTTTATACATACTTTTTGTTATATTTTATCAAAAGAAACATTGGATACATGTTCCCAGTCTTTTTGCTATTCAACACAATCTACACGAAGACGACCGTTAACAAGACTCACACAATTGTTTAAAAAATAATAATTGTATCAAATGTTAAGAAAAAAGTATAGAATTGCTGGTACCAAGTGTGGCAATTGATGTATGATAATACATAATGAATTTCGAAACCAGGATTGGGATTTGAAAAACATTTGAAAGGCAACAAGATAAAATCTGGCAAGGGTCAGTTAAATCATTTTGCAATGTTTTTTTTAAAGTTTAATTCAAATGTCAATAACATTCGACAACATAGATTGTTGTGAGCAACCTGCAATGGCAATTCAATCAACATTACTTTCATTATTACATATCCACACAGATCTGACCCAGTTTCTAATTAATGCAAATGGAGTAGAACATGGACATGACTTAATACATCAAATTATTTACCAACTCATTCCAGTTGACCTTCATGTACATGTACCAGACAGGTTGAAAGCGTACCCCCCCCCCCCCGAGTGTTTAAGAGGAGTTCACATGCTTGGAATTTGCGTTGTGTGAATGCTGAATTGTAACGATGCTAGAATGATCTTCCGTTCACCCACCTGAGGTGGCTTCGCGAATTCTGCAGTTTTGCGTTTCTCACCGATAAGAAGAGGTGTGACTTCTTTTGGGTACCCCCACCAATCGCTCGTACATAGCCAAAGTTGGCCCACAGAGCTGAAAATAGCACGTTTTCTGTGGATCTGTTTTACAGTTTTGACAGCTACAAATTATACCAAACAGTGCTTCTCATTCAATCAAAATTAAGAAGAGTTGTCTGATGAAAAATGTAAACGAAATGCTCTCCAGGTTTTTATTATTTTTTAAAATTTTTACCAGAGTTCTTAATGGTAAAATATCCATGCTTCATGGGATTCCTGCAAGAAAACATATGCAAGACTTTTTTTATGCCTCAGGCCCTCTGGTAACCATTTCCAGACTGGAGATTGAACTTGATAAAAGGGGTCTGGAGATACCAGACTACACACCTTATTAGCATAGTTAACACTTAAGTAGCTCTACCTTAAACAAAATACTTAAGGAGATTAAAGTTCCATTATCTCTGTTTGAAGCAAAGTAGGAACAAAGGGGTTACACTCAGCCCTCTCAACACAAGTGATTATAGGGCCTTGTTCACACAATGAATGTAAAATCTTTAAATTGTAAAAGCTGCATTCTTCTTCTGAAACATGCTATCAGGAGAGATTAGAAGCTCACTTCACAGAACAAATTAAAATGTCATTGATATTTGAACAAGATGCATTAATTTGAAGAAAACATGGTGTAAGCATATTAGGCCAAGTAAAATAAGAAAGTAGTTGATCGTCCTCGCGCGCATCACTTTTGGCCGCCGCATGAAAATTTTTGCTATTTACTATTTTCTAAAAAAAAAAAAAAAAAAAAAAAAAAAAAATTGTGTTGTTTCTCGTCCGCGCCATCTTCCCTTTTTAATTGCAGCATCAATTTTCTTGTTATTAACTATTTTTATGGCTGCTGAATAACGAAAAAAATTCACAAGATTACTCTGGGATCTCTCTCGCAACTTCAAAAACAATTGCAAAGTCCGATATCGCCGTAATTGCAAGAAAGAAAAAAATTCTGATTTGGTTTTTTGTTGGAATTTTGAAGATACCATCATAAATTAACGAGGAAATAAAGTTTGCAAACTCGGATAAGATCGCAGATTTCTTCATTTTTAGTGCATTTTCGGGGACCCCGCTTACTGAATCTGAACTAATCCGTCGCCTGCTCTGGAAATATGGCGCAGATAAATCAATTCTAATGACGTAATTTGTATTTCAGCGGGGTTTTTTGGTGAGTGATAGCGCCTGTACTTAGATGTGTGTTACAGTGATTGTGTGCTTGTGACTCTGTTGGGTGAACTGCATGTGTGCTAGGATGATGTGATTGACTGTGCTGGCGTGACATGTGAATTTGTGAAATGCATTGAATTTTCTGGCGAGTTTTCTAATGTCAGGAGGCAATGTATCGAATATTCAATGAGGGATTTAATATTCAATATCAATTTTAAAAATGAATAAAAATTGAGCAGTAGTATTCAACATTATGTAAACGAACAAGCACCCGAAAACTGCGATGTGAAACCATGCCCAGAGCTAAAAATGAGATTGGCTCTGGAAAATTGAACAAGACTCCATCCATGACAATAAAAAAGACCCCCCCATGCATTTTTTTTACCCTTACATAAATTAAAATGTTTCAATTATTCACTGGACATGAACATTCTGTTTGACAACAATACAGTACCAGTATACATCAGTAATAATACATCAATAGATTTTTATCGCACAATACATTTTCCATAGATTTCCAATCAATCGTAGATATTTATACATATATAATGATATATATATTTCTAATCATTTATTATTAATATTGAGCATACATCGATCACATAATTCGAGCTTGACATGGCCTGACAATCATTTGAATAAAAAATAGCAAAAAAAATAGTAAATAGTAAGGACCTCCCTCATCACTGATGTCACAAATCGGACTGAGAAAATGCCTCCGTGTTCTTAAAAAAAATAGTAAGATAGCAAATAGCAAGGACCTCCCTCATCACCGCTCTCAAAAAACCCGGACGATCAACTACTATCTTTTTTTACTTGGCCTTAAAGGGGAAGTTCACCCTGACAAAAACTTTATTGTAAAAATAGCAGAAAAAATAATAAAAAATATTGCCGAAGGTTTGAGAAAAATTCATCAAATAATTAAAAAGTTATTAGAATTTCAATTATTTGATTTGTGACGTCATTTGCGAGCAGCATTCCTACATAGCGAATGGTAAAAAATCAATGAAATGTCATTTTCTCAGAAAATTGAAAATGGTTTTCACTGTACCTTTTGAATATCAATAGACAAATCATTTCACACCTGATCATGAATAGAAAACAAAATTAAGTCATCAGGAACCATGCAAAATTTGAAATTCATGCATTTTATATTACATAACACATGGGGCAGCTGCTCGTTTATGACGTCACAAATCCAAAACTTTGAACTCTAATAACTTTCTTACTCTTTAACGGATTTTCCTCAAACCTTCACCAATATTTTTTACTATTTTTTCTGCTATTTTTGCAACAAAGTTTTCTTCAGGGTGAACTTCCCCTTTAAAGGCAGAGTGTGACCCACTTCCACACAAATCTAAAATCTATGTTCTCATAACATAGGCCTACGTCGTAGGCATATTCCGTAATAGCACAGAAGTCATGCATCCATTGCCTCAACACTTTCACAATTCATTATCAATCAAGAGAATATGACTTCACTTGATTTCAACTATAATTGGAATTCTATTTTTCTCAAACTAAAATTCAAAATTTGTTCATCCATCTTCCATGCTATTCCCAAAATTACCTCATCTTTAGTTGAGTATTTAATGATAGTGAAAAGGAGCATGAGGGTTTATCTTACTATGTGAATGCTCCCTAAACCCAACTTGTAAAGGACCTCATCTGTACTCCTTGCTATTCTCAAGATTGCATAGTCTTGTAGTTGAGCTGAAGTGATAGTAAAATCAAGCCTCTGGATTATTCATTGTGTGAACACTACCATAGCTTGACTTTAATACAGGACCATATCTGTGTTCCTTGCTATTTTTTAGATTACATTATTGTTTTGTTGATCAATAAGGACAGTGAAAAAAAAGCCTACAGGTTTATTTCATCATGTGAACACTACCATAGCTTGACTTCAATACAGGACCATATCTGTGTTCCTTGCTATTTTTTAGACCACATTATTGTTTTGTTGATCATAAAGGATTGTGAAAAAAACGTACAGGTTTATTTCATCGTGTGAACATTCCCAAAACCAGACTCATAAAGGACCGCATCTGTGTTCCTAACTCTAATGCTACTCCACAATGACTCCAGTTTACTTTGCCAACTCAACACAGGGGATAATCAAACATTTGCATAGCCAGGATTATGGGTGGCTAACATTGTGAGAACCAACAAAAATGGAGGCAAACAAATGCATGAGGAGGGAGAGAGAACAAGAGACGAGAACGAGTGGCAGATTGAAAGAAAGCAATGGAGAGAATGAATTGTGAGAAAGAGAAAACAATTAAGGTGGGAGCAATCAAGAATGACTTATATTTTTACCTGAAAGAAAAAAAGGAAAGAAAAAAAAAGGAAAGAAAAGAAAACAATGTAACAAACACCCCTCCCCCTAACAAAAAAATATGAAGATAAGATACACCATTGGCGTATACATGAAGATTTAGTTCAGGCACTTCACACATTGACTCCACCAAATAAAATGGGTAACCCCTTGGTAAAGCTTTCACAGGCAATGACAATCAAAATCAGGGACAATCTTGGGCAAGGTCCCTGAACTGTTTCTCAAATAATAACAGCATTTGAAAGGAGAAGAAAGAAATATTTCTCCAGCTGACTCCCTGATGAGTTATTGTTCTCTTTGGCCTTGGAAGCTGGAAGATTTGTCAAAGAGAGGAAAACTATTGATCAGCAATAATCACAAGTTTATTTCAAATGCATTTAAAGGGGCACTCTACTGTGCCGTAAAGTCCAATTCAAGTAAAATCAAATGACCAAAGTATTTTAAAATCACAACAAAATTTAATAACATTCCTCCTGATTTATTGCTACAATATGTTGTTACCATGGCTATGCAGGACCTGCCACTGCCAGAATAGGTACATGTATCTTGCACTTCTCAAATTCAGGACCAATGACTGTGCCCTGTTTCATGTGCATTGGGAGAAAACTGAGGAAGTAGTTCACTCTGAAATTCTTTACCAGAATTTGGTTATTCTCTAGATCAACAATAACAGGTAGTCTGCATGCACAGACACATATTTGACACTTTAACCAATTATACCATGTCTGGAGTGGAGACTAGATGCCAAACTCTCTGTCTGTGTCGAACATTAAGAGAATTTGGTGAAAAATGGGGAGGTAGCCTACCGAGTAGTTTGATCACAAGATTTAGGACAGGCTAAACTTAGCTGTACTTGACAAGTAGCAAACTATTGCATGATAAAGGCCTGGTCACACCACCCGAGCATTGTTGGAGCGGTCGTGGAGCAGTAAGGAGAGAGGGTCGAATTTCATTCACAAAATCGGGGAAAAAATCGAGAAAAAAAAAAAAAAAAAATACAATCGAAATCGAAAATGGTGAACTGTAGCGAGCGGTGATGATTTTTTCTCTCCGCTCCAACAACGCTCTGGCGGTGTGACCTGGTGGGTGTTTCATAAAGCTGTTCGTAAAGTTTCGAACGACTTTACGCACGACTGGAACAATTTCTTAGGTCATAACTCAATTATATAGGGATATCACATTGCACAAGAAAGGATCACCAGTCATTCGTAAAGTCATTCGTATCTTAAGAACAGCTTTGTAGGCCTAGTATTAAAATGTGTAGTTGTCAATAAGCCATCCCTATGGCCATATGGAAACCTAGATGGAAGTCTATTTCATTAAAAATGACAAATCATTGACACAAGACTATCACAACTGGATTCCTGCCTTGATTGGTGTCAAAACACAGTACTGCTCTATAAATCATTCAATTAACCCACCAAGGTCACTCCCAGATTAGAGTACCAGTCTTCTGCAAAGTGATACACTAATATTTTGCTGTCGAGGTTGGAGTATTGATTTTTTTCATGTAATAAAGTACTGGGGGGGGGGGGGGGGGGAGTATACACATTAGAAAGATCGAGATACATGTAGGGCGAGCTAGAATATAACGTCAGTACACTACACTGCCTGCCACTGCCATGTATATATCCGTGTCCATGTATGCCTTCACATAGAACTGTTTTCCCCTTTCCATATCTACAGTGCAGATGCAGACCGAATTCTAACCGTAAGTAACGAGAAAGCATTTTGGCTGGGTAAAGAGATGATTCGGGTTCGGTCAAGACCAACCTAACTCTAGTGGATAATGGTAAAAGTTTTGGTTGGGCTATGGCTTAAGGTCATGCACATGTCGGTGATTGTGTTTGGTTTTCTGGCAGGCAAAAATTGTCACCAATTATTTTTTTTTTGGGGGGGCGCCTGTATCTTGCTCAGGTACAATTGCTGGCAAAATCTTTTAGCTTACTGGAATACGAATAGTACAAAAATGAACTCTGATTAAAAACAGAACAGAATCTGATGAAATAACCACAAAAGTGTTTGTATGTAGGCCTATTAATAAAAAGTATGTGCCAAGACCCAAGTGCTCTGGAAGAAAATGCGTAATTGCTGAAAAATGAGCAAAATAAGCACAGAATTCCATCAAATGTCCAGTATATTTTGACACAATATCAATACACTCACTGTCCCACATATGCTTTTCTGTGTTTAGTGATCATCAGAATTATTGATTTTGAGCTAAGATTTCATGATTTTACAAAGATAGTTGACATTAATGTACCAGATCTAGATGTATGATAATATTATGACAATAATCCTTAATTTAAAAGACTTTCTAATGAAATAATTGTTTGCTGCAACTACTGTCTTTTAACTTTAATGCCATTTTGATATTTTAAAGTGTTCAATCTTATCCAGCCTTTTCAGTCCTTTCCTTTTAATTCTCCATGGAGACAGCAAATGAAATATATATCATTCAGAGAACCACTAAAACCACAACGATATATAATTACTTTACTCTGGCATTTAAACACATACAACTCTTCATCTCAATAAATTTGAGATAAAGTGTTTTTTTTTCTTAAAATCACCACACAACCAATTGCCGCATGCCGCTTACTCACATTTCAATGTAATAAGAAAAGAAAAGAATGTGACAAAAGAAGGATAAAAGTGGTAAGCCATTTTACAATGTGGTTTTAAAGACTCCTTTGCATCGTTAAACTGGTTTAAGCAGAGATGAGGATATAACCGTCCTTCGCGAAACAATCTTCGTACAACATTTTGTAAGAATCATGTAACCCCAATGAGAGCATTCCCATAGCAACAAGACCAAACTAAACTGGTTTCCTAAACTGTTCAGAAAGTAGGTGAGAACGGGATCTTAGGCCTACATGTACATGTATGGGAACAATACAGCCAAATCTTTGTAATCGCATGGAATTTAAAAAAAAATCAAATACAGGTTACATAATCTTCTGAAAACATGTAAGCCTACATGTAATAAAATGATTTGTTTTTAATGGCCTATGTTAATATCATACCATAAAACAAGTTCAAAGTAAAAAAGAAAAAAAGGGGTCTATTTGTTTAAAATTCTCCATTTACTACCCCACTCCTCCCTCGATAAAATTAAGTAAAATTGTGACTTATTAAAGCTATCTTGCTGCAAAAAACCTGTGTAGACAAAGTAACACATTAAGATAATTTTGTCTAATGTTGGATTGTCTGTCTCTATCCTCAGAGGAAGTTGCTAGTATTCTACCCGAGTAATGTTTGATTTGCATCAGTATTAATAGTAGACATCGATACAACATGAATGTTTGAACTTATGATTCATCTTAAGTGTTCAAAAATTCAAATACCCTAGACTTTACAGCTTTCGATAAAAAGATACTCTGACAATTACACTTTGTTATATCTGCAATCCTCATTAGAAATAAGACTTTCTCTCAAAATATACAGGAAAAGTTCTGAGATATAAGCCAATGTCTCACATAGGTCTTTAGTGTTAGACATAATATAATAATTTACTCTTAATTTCTTTTATTTTCTATGAATTTCTTTGACTTCTAATCTATTAACTTCTAAGATTTAAACAAATTATTTTGATTGAGGAAAAATATGTTGTTGGAACCACTTTAATGATGCCTTGGGGAAGGGGGGCCTTGTCAACAAATCTGAACTGGATTGCCAAATAAGCTACAAGAATGTTGACCTTTGAACCTGATCAGTCTTCAGCTGCCAATTTGTATAAAAGGTCACAAGGTCACATGCTTATCATGGCCATAAAGATACTATCAACACTAGAGCTGGTCCTGGAAAAAAAATGAATTATTGCTAGGAAACTTTTTATGACCAATTATGCTATATCAAAATTCCAAAGGAATGATAAGTGTAACACAAAGAAGGGCTGTTTTCATTGTCTGCATTTAATATTAGACCATAGTCTTCGCTTTTGGCCAAGGTACAGCGCATTTCATTATGCCATGGGTATGGATACTGATTTTTCAAATACCACAAAATTAAAACGGAAAGAGCAATTTGATTCTTTGCATTTCCGTATGAAAAATCATTTAATTAATGACTGCAAAACAGAATTTTTATTTTAGATCAAGTTTGAAACAGATTGCAGGTTTAAAAATAAGAGAAAACCGCTGTCTCCAGTTGGTCTCAAGAAGGAACAACATGCAGGCCTACCACCTCTGGAGGTCCACAGTTTTACAGAGAGATGATGATAAAGACAAACATTGGTGCTAAAAAGCTAGTGAACCCCACCAGAAAATGTTCAAATTAAAAAGTTTTCAGGTACTGACACCTCACTTGGGCCATCTGCACCATCACCAGTTTTAAAATTAGCGCGCTATTTCTGATCTGGCAAATTATCCCGATCTGAACAATCTTGAGATTATTTGTAATGGAAACGCAATTATCGCACTAGTTTGTAGCATTAATCTCGAGATTGCAATCCAGAGTCAACTTGGGATTATTTGCAAAATAGCACGCTATTTTATGAATTATCCCACTAATTCGCAGGTGCAGATGCACTCAGGATTATTTATTCATGGCATCAGACCAAAATGCATAGATGCCTTGCTCGCACAGGAATCGCTCTTCTTACGATGGTGGAGACTGGTTTCTTGAATCTCAAGATAAATCGCGAATAGGGCCGATCGGGCTAAAATCTTGAGATTGAGCAAACTCGGGATGGTGCAGCACCGCCTTCAGATATTGAATTGTGAAGTCAGGTAAGTCATGATAAAACATCAAAAATAAAGTTTGTGTCTCAAGGCTCCTGGGACACTGTAGACTGTCTACATTCAACACTCAGCATGAAGGAGTGCATTTTCTGTTGGGGTTCGCTAACTTTTTAGCACTGGTACTGTAGCCTATGTCCATACGGATAGTCGCCGAACAACTCTTATTACCAGACTGTTTTCAGTCCCCTCAAATGAAAAAAGCAGGAGATAATTATAGGAAGGAGGGTAATCATGTCGCCCAATGCAAACAAAAGAAGTAGCTGACAACATAGGGGCTTGGTGTCATGGTGTGTGCTTAGTTCTGAAGTAAGCGGGTCGGCTGTCAGGTCATCCATCATCTCAATGAGGAGTTCTGTTGATCATCTTACGTTGGTAAATATTTGATGGAATGAAGATCTGGGAAGGGACTTTACATTTTGGCTTCTGCACAGGTATGATCGGTTTTTGAAAGAAATCTCAACATTTTTCTTTAATAGGGCCTATATAGTAGGTAAGCCTATGGCTTGACATCTGACTGTGTCAAGTAATGCTTTTTACTTTTCAGTTTAAAAAAAAATGCTGGAAATGTGAAAACAAATATAAATCTCATGTTCCTGACAAATAGGCCTTAAAACTGAATGGTCGGAATTCACAAAAGGTGTTTTTTTTTCAATCATCAGTTGAACCCATGGTTTATGCAGATTTTTTTTACATGAATTATGTCCATTTACTGCATATATTAAATAATGTCCAATACTGATGCACGCTTTTGTCACAGTGCACTAAATTGACATCTGTTGCCATGGTTAAGTATGCTATTTTATTTTTGAGTCCGCTGTTTGAAGGGTGGACTCATGAATAAAAGGTCGTCTTAACCCTGATTCTGTGGTATTGTGATTCACGTTTGTGTGTTGAATCATGATCCAAATCATGATTCTGGCTTGAGGTCGCATGAACGCAGCCCTAGTATCAACCATAGGGCTGAAATAAGACATACCAATAACAAATTCATGTTCATTATTTAATACAGACCCACATATAGCATTAATACAGGAGTCAGTGTTCAACATTGTTCATCCTCCATAACAAACATGGACTGCTGCTGTTACAGCTCTATTACAGGTTATTGGTTCCATATGGAAGGCAAAACTGATAGGGGTGGATGGCCTGAACAATTGATTGGTGTTGTCAGATCGGAGGAGCAAAGTTTAGAATGCCTCTGCAATGCACCCTGTAATGTTCTGTCTACATCCAGTCACGACATAGCTGTACTCTACAGAATAACTATCCTCCATCGTACAATAGTACACTCTACCTGCAATTATCTACACGTATGTGTGACGTCCTATTAAAGACAATTCAGGATTAAACTGAATTACTCTATGGAAAGGGTGGCAAAGTGCTTTAATCAATTTTACTATTAAAATAATGTTTGTTTTACGGAAATAGAGGTAAAGAAGGTGAGTTCATTATTTTTCCCCTAATAATAATAACAATAAACATTAATTTATATAGTGCAGTTTTTATATGGATATATTCAGCTGCGCTTGTCCAGAGCTCTTTTTACTTATGTCTACATATAATATTTTCTTAACTGAAGAGATACTTTTGATTTGAAGAGAGCCAAGGATCTCATTTTAATCAAAGATGTTCTACCACGATTTCAACAGTTAAAAGAAAAAAGAAGTACCCAGGTAGGCAAAAACATTGAAAAGAAGGTTTGGGTGGCACAAAAAAATGCCTGTTTGGCAGGTTTGATAAAAGTTCAGAAAATATTATCACCATCATCATGGTTGGTTTGACTTAATAATATTTAAATCATTTTAAGTAGGCTCATGATCCCATGTAGACAGTGAGATAATGTAGCACACCTTTGGGAAACATCCATACATCCTACCAAGGCTAGACAACCTTATCCTGTTTGGGTAGTGGGTACCCACCTTGGACTTGAGGAAAGTTTAGAAAGAGAGACTCAGACACCGTTCTCACTATCTTCCTAAAACTAGTTTAACATGCAGTAAGAATGGTTGAAGCGATCTTTGAAGTGATATTCCAAACCGGTTCAGAAAACCATCTCGTGATGTAGTTTGGAAGATTGCTTTGCCTCGTTAAACTGGTTTTAGCTAGCGTGAGGACACAACCGTTCTTCGGGAAGCCATCTTCTTACATTTTGAGCACGCTACTTCACACGACATGTGTACATGTAGAATGCATACGCTGCGGTTTCAAATTTCGTGCGAATAGTGAGAGCGTTTCCATAGCAACAAGATCGCTTTACATGAAGTGATTTTGAAAACCACTTTCGTGTGATCAAATGGGAACGTTAGCAAAGCGATCTTCCAAACTGGTTTCCTGAATCGGTTTCCAGTAAACTAGTTTTAGAAAGTGTAATGAGAATGGCCTCTCAGAGACAAGAGGAGGGGGGAGGAATGATGTGAAAGATTCAAAGAGAATCAGAGAGGAAAGAATGTGAGAGGGAGTTTTAGTTGTTAATGGCGTAGGCCAACAGTAACTTACTCATCCAATGGTTACTTGGATGGTATTCTGTATGCCTACTCAGTGGCCAATCAAAGTCAAGCATTTTACAATTTAAAAAAGTACAACGGAAGGGGGGAGGTGAAATACATGATACTTCGGAAGGAAACAAAAGGAATAGACCTAGAGAGCAAATTGAGATAAGAAAAAGATGGAAATAACTATATGGATTACGGAGTCCTTGTCACATTTTTACTTAATAAATTTATGAGCATAATCAGGATTCTTATAAACATTTGAAAGTTTTGTGATTTATTTGACTATTTCAGAAAAGAACAAACAATGGAGGGAAGAAAAGAGAGAGAGAGAGAGAGCACGAGAGTCAGACAAGGAAGGACATGGCCAAGAAATACTCCTGGGGAGCTACAGAAAGGTAGCTCTACTATTAACAAAACAAAAAAACATTGAAAGGGATTATGATGAAGCAACTTGGGCTCACGTTCAATGTCAACAGTCGACACTTGATGAGATGAAAACCAGATGGGCGATGGGTCGCAGGAGACAGCCAAACAGAGGCTACCCTGTCTGAGCAAGGTCCGATACCTAAGGCTACAGGTGAGGGTGGGGCAAGCAAGGTGAGGTGGAGGACTTTAATCGAGTGATAAGGGTCTGAATGGGCAGCCTATTCATTGAAGCAGCAAGTTTTGCATGTGCTAGTCTTTGCGTGGAGACCCACTTGTTGATCAAAGTTTCAATCAGGGTCTCAGCCTGCAGATTAAGGTGATGTGGTCGATAGTCTGCTGTGCAAATCCCTTCAGTGGTCTGAATACGTAGCCTACAATAGCTTGTATATGGAAGGCCCTCTCAAAACACCTCGTTTTATATGTGCTAGTCTTGCAGGAGGACTCACTGAAAGATGGCTCCTGATTGACTTCTAGAATAATTGGTAGACGATTATAATACAACCAAAAAGCAAAAGACCATGACAATGCAGCTGCTATGCACCTTGTAAGCATAGCCTTTATGCATCAGAGTGATCAGACCCAATAGGCCTACACCATACATCGAGAGTTCTTGATAAAAGGCTAGGAGGCCAGGGGTCCGTTGCAGAAAGAGTTGCAATCAAATGCATCTCTAAAAAATCATGCGCAACTTCATTTTCAACCATGTAACAGCGCGTATCTTTTGACTTGCGATTGATTTTTTTACTTGCGTTTTATCGCAACTCTTTCTGCAACAGGCCCCAGGTAAGAGTGATGCGGGAGGAAGGGCAAGAGATGGGAGGGGGGGGGGGGCTTTTGGCATTTAAATGAGTTTCAAGCAGTTTGATGACTGAAACCTCATCCTTGTATTTTATCAGAGGGTCAAAGTCAAAGTACATGTAGGCCAACAATATGTCTTGTCCAACAGAAAATATCCTTTTTTACGATGTCATTACTGCTGTGCAGGGGGGCATTTCATGAAAGGACTTGTCGGGACGTTTTATCCGACAAGTCCCAGTTTATCTGACAGTTACCATAGGAACAGTAACTCTAAGCCAATCAAAATCAGGGAAAGATGTCAGATCTGACAACTTGTCGGATGAAAATATTGATGAAACGCTCCCCAGATCCATTATTAACACCAAACACACAGGATTCCAAAATTTTACAATTCACCTCCTGCCTGAGAGTCTTTCATACTGTTTATAGGTTTTTGTAGGCCTAAATCATACAATACAGTGTATATACATTTTTCTGTCTTCTTCAGATATAATTGCCATAATTATTAGTCATGATGGAAGAAACCTTGATGTGCATCCATAGTGAAGTATATTTTGTCATAATTGTCCATCATCCATCTGGGCCCATACATGTTTGTCATTGAAAATCTGCTTCACTACAGATTGCTGAGAGAGAGGATGGGGGGGGGAATAACAATCAAATATCTGCAAAAAACATCCACTGATGGCACTTCATAAAAAATTGGTTCATCAGAAATTATTAACTTCATCCATGGACAGAGTTTTGATAAAAGCAGAACATGTTTTAGACAAAATGTACGAGAGGATTTGAAGTAAATCGATCAAAGAATATAAAGAATTATGATTTATATATAATTTCAATTTGTGACACAGCTGCTACACATGTACTGTATAGACTACATGTATATGGCAACAACGTGTAGGCCTACAAATTCCCATGGTTCATAAGGACTGCAAAAATAATTCTTCTTTAATATTTCTTACTATTGATACGAAAAGATGGCTCTCATTATAAAACAACTTCAGAAGTAACATCCTTTTGAATTTTCTGAGAACGATTGATTTCATGGAATTCACATGTGACATACTATAGACAAAATCAAAAGTTTCAAAATCTGTTTTATGCTGTAGGCCTAAATATTTGGATTTTTGCCAAATCTTAACCAGCACTATGTTTCTTTTGAATTTTTAAAGATTTTATTTACACCAGCTTTATGTCAGGGTGAACTTCCCCTTTAAGATTTCAATCTTTCTAGGTAATGGTTTAACAATTCCCTGCTCCAGGTATCTGACAAAAAGCCATGCTTGGTCTACGTGTTTATATTAAACCCTAAACAAAAAGCCAGACACATAAACTGTTGATCATGGTGTGTTATGACATGGTCATTTTCCATCATAAATGCCATGAATCACGTTCACACTACATAGAGGGGGTTTCATGTGAACCACTGTCAAAACGATGGGATTCAATTTGCTCATGGATAGTAGGTCCATGATTTGTTTCAACTGTGCATCTGAATCTTCTTTTGACAGTACTAGTGCTAAAAAATCTCATCCTTTAGTTTTGTTATTGAACATGTACATTATCTATTAAATTCCTATATTAATTTTATTTATTTAAATACCTATATTAATACATTCATGCCCTATTTATTTTTATTCCTTGATTTATTTTCATGGAGGTTCAATTTCATTTCATTTTATTGAAGGTGCTTGTAGCACAGAGACCCAGTTATCACTATAGCTGGAAACCGGCTCAGCTATAGTATAAACCAGTGTGGGTGATCGCTTGCCTGTAGTTCTCATTTGATCACCCAAAAGTGGTTTTCAAAACCACTTTACATAAAGCGGTCTTGTTGCTACGGAAACAATCTCAGTGGGGTGACGTGTTTCACGCGAAATACAAAACCACACCATAGACATTCTACGAAGATCACTTCCAAAGGAACGGTTGTGTCCTCACGTAAAACCCAGTTAAATGAGGTAAAGCGATCTTGAAAGCTACATTACGAGGTGGCTTCCGAACCGGTTCAGAGGATCACTTCCAAGACTAGCCTATCCAAGACCACCTCGACCGTTCTCATTACACGTTAAACTTGTTTCCACTAAACTAGTTTTCCAGTCTAGTTTTAGGACAGTAATGAGAACGGGTCTTAGGTGTAACTTTATATATGAAATGGGGCCCCTAGCTGTTCTTGATAAGTGACTGGAAACAAAGGCATATACTGACTACACAAATGCATTACAAGAATGGGGCTATCAGTACCACTGTCCAAATAAACACATCCTATGGTCTTCACAGTAGCAGGAAATTTACATGTAAGTCAGAAAGACAAATATTTTGATGGCTTTTCTTCTTCCAGTCCTTCATATCAATCAAATTTTTTTTTAAATATAGGCCTATGAAGAACTCCCTCCCTTTTTCACTCTGTGAAATTGACAACTTTGAACTCTTCAAAATTGTCTCTCAAAAATCACTTATTTCAGCAGATGAGTAGTAATTAACTTTATTGGATGAGCCTGCACCTATGAATGTTTTTAACAGAAATATGGCACAATGTAAATGCTTTAGATCATCAAAATCACCAAGAGCAGTCCTCTACCTTTTCTTTACATGTACGTATTCAAGATGTAAATGCAGTTTACACTGGATTGATGGATGGATGGAAGGAAAGAAGGATAAATGGATGGATGGATGCATGAATGAATTGAATGTACATGTACAATATGGAGTGAATGAATGAACAAATGAATGAAATAATAAATGGATGGAGAGATGGACGAAAGGATGGATGAATGAGTGAATAAATGGATATAATATAGAGATAAATAGTAGATAAATAAATGACTGAATTGGCATAAAAATATTTTTTTTAAACAAATGAATATATACATCAATGAACAAACAAAAAATATATAAAACAATTGAATGAAAATGTATACATGTACATGTATATGTCTAGATATAGATAGATACATGTAAATGAAAATAAATTATATGCAGTTTAATAAATTCCCAAAGTAAGACAATGAAGAGTGCGTATGACCAGCACATACATTGTAGGCTTACACATTCTACATGTATAAATTGCTGATATTGAATCGTTAATCCCCTCCAATGCTGGATTATCATGTGTGTTTGAAGTCATTAAGAAAGTCAATATTTCTGTTAAACGAGGGAATTACATCACATCACTCATTAAGCAATAATTACAACCCTAAAATTCCAAATCAATACAAAGTACATGCACTCAGTTTTCAATTAGTATTATAGTGGGATTCCTGCATTGTCGGATATTTTATGTTTCACCATTACAGAAAGACAATTTCAGAAATCAAATTTTTTAAATACATGTACATAGCTTCTAAATTACTGAAAAAGCATTTCAAGTTTCAAGATTATTTAATGATGCAAATCTTATACTGTGTAACCAAGGGGAAAAAACAAAGTTGTATTGCAAAGCTAAAACTGCCTAGGAGTGCAGCCTATATTAAAAGTAGAGAGAGAAAGAAAGAGAGAGAATACATGTATAATTGAAGAAAAGATATTAGATTGGAGGCAAATCATAATAAATTGAAAAAATCAAAATGGCTCCATCGGACCGTGGATCTTGTGGATTTATGGAGTTTCTTTCAATCACGGTTAGGGTCACTAACCAAAAGAATTCCGCTCAAGTGATCAATAATAATCTTGACACTTACGAATTATTTCTGCTCTAAATGGGACCCACAATACCCTGCTCTTCTGGCAAAAAAAGCAAGCGATTCAAAAGAGAAGCAAACCTCAATAAAAAGAGATAACATAATGAAATATGAAATGTAATGAGATAGATGGGAGGAGAAAAGGAGGAACAGAGATATTAAGGCCTCCTCACAGAATGACTGGTCTATGATCGCATTTTGGAACAAATCTTATTTTCCATATTTTTATTTGAGGTTCAAATTAAAATTATATGCTAATATAACAATTTTGAATTGAAAGGCTTTATTTTGTAGTAAAGGCCACATTGGATTCCAATCATAGCCCATTGTCTGATTACTGTATGACCTAATAAATTTTGGACTATGAACAGTGCAACGCTGATCAGGTTTGTGTTCTGTAAAATTTGTGTTTTGTATCATGTTTCATTCTTATTTCTGTTTAACTTTTAGAATCGAAATTGAGCACAACCTCCTTGTGGTGTGGCTATTTGCATCTGTTGCAACTTACACAAAACAAGCTACATCGTAACCGGTTGCACTTGTAAAACTAATTGCGAGGGCCTACAGTACATGTAAATGTAGTAGAATCTAATGTAATGTCCAAGCATTTTTTTTAATGAGAAATAAGAATATTGAGTCATCATAGGCGGCAGAAGCGGGGAGACCTGTCCCCCCTTGAATTTGAGGTGGGGGGATGGTCCACCCTAAATTTTCGGTTGATGAACTTTTTTTTTTTTTGCTTCAGCTTGTTCAAAATTTTGGCGATCCTCTCCTAAAATTTTGGTTGATAACCTTTTTTTTTCCGTGTCCATCCCAAAATTTCAGGTGGACCCCCCCTAATTTGTTTTGGCTTCCGCCGCCAATGCGTATCATACGCACAAGACAACGTAACTAAATGTTTTCTTCTGGAATGACATTAGTCTGCAATGCTAGCCTATGCATTGGTGTGAACCAACCACTCTTCGGCTCAGAGGCAATCATGGTCACATAAAAAAATGACAAAAACCAATTTCAACCCCTTTCATTGACAAAATCCTAAATTGCCCCTTTTTACCTGGATATAACAGGTACAAAAAAGGAAGTGGTTATAATAACAGTAGCTGTACTTTGACTTGCGACCCCCCTTAGAGTTTGACACTGTACAATGCTATGCAGATGTGCCATGGACTCCTCAGTCACAGTTATGTTCACATGGCTCTGTCATTTTATAATATCTGTTAAAATATTCAACATTATAAACTGTATGAATTATGAAATCTACTATAAACTGGAGTTGTTTCTTGATGAAAAGTCACCAAAGCAGTCCTTAATTCTTTGTTCATTCTTTTATATCTACTGAGCTAGAGGCCTACATGTACAGTAGGTAGGGAAGCGGGTCCAAAATTTTTCATCTTTGAGCCTCCTGATCAAAATAATATTCCATTACAGGCCTACATGTAACAGGGTTTCGCGGACCTGTGTCCATTGCAACAACATGGCCCAAAATCTGTTCTTGGAACCAACATGTACATGTATGTACCAAAAAATGATATTCAATTTTTATGGGGCATATTTTTTGTTGATTTCTTTTCATTATAGTTATAATATCCTACATACATTGTAACATAAAACATGACAGTAATTTTAATGTGACATACTCTTGGACATTCATTTTAGAGGGCCAAGGCATCCTCCTCCTGCTATACAGGCCCGTCCCCCCTTTTTTTTGCTGGAACCCATGCCAACATCTGCAACAACCTATGATGAAATTTACATGTGGCTGGAAATATTGTATCATCCCCAAGCCAGGCCAACAGAAACATACGTACAGAACTTTATTATTGAGTACATGTAGTGTGAACCTATTCAACCTACATGTATAACTTGACCTGTAGTCTCTTTCAAGGTGAATAGAGCTATTCAAGAACAATTGAGGTATATGGTCTGTAATGGTTTAGTCCTTTTCAAAAAAGGCTTAATATCAATCATATCTTTTATTAATATTGCTTCTAATAGCCCATGAGGGTTCATAACTAACATGAGAAGTTTGGGTTTTCCTTTAAACATTTAATGCCTGCCGAGTGTTCATCCATAAGTTTATTATTCATCGCTACATGTAGATAAAATGAAATAGCATATTAAAGTCCAGGAAAGAATTACATGGGGGCTCGGGGCAAATTTGCCCCCGAAATGCTCACAAGACTGTAGTCACTAGAAACTACAAAAAGAAGCCCTGGAAAATCCAGATTCGCTGCCAGGTTTATAGACCTAAAGCTTTCATGTATCCAATGTTGTAGAATTAGTACTGTAGCAAACAAATATCAATATTATTTTTGCCTGGTGAAGGCCTACAATGTTCAAGTACAACGCACAGTGTATTCCGAACAAAAAATATGAGATGATTTTTACCAATGTTTTAAACTATTTTTTAAGACCCTACAGCAATCAAGAATACAATGTACATGTGAACCAGGGCATTGGCCATCTAACTTTCATAGAGCAATGAATTGCTTATTCCTTTGTAAATGTAATACAAGAATTATTTCTTTCAACATCTCAGCATCCCACTTTTTCTTATTTGTCTGCTTTCCCACAAGGTTCAGTTCACTAGGTTGAATTCCCCTTTTAAAGATGTCTATGAATGATAACAAAAAGTTTCCATTTTTAAAAATCCAGAAGTTTAATGTGTGTTCATATGGATAAGAAAACTCCCAGGAAGACTGAAAAAAAATCAAATTCATGCAGACGCTTTCAAGATATCTGACTGAAATATCACTGATAAACATGTTGCTTCATAGTGCATGGGATGAAATGAAGAAGCAATGCCCGTTCATCCAGGAAAAGATCATTCATTTCTTAAGTTTGAATTCATTGCTAGATATATAAAAGAGCATTTTATAGGGCAGGAAAGGGCTGAAAAATCATGTTGTGTGCACAAGGGATGAAATGAAGATAGTGTTTCTTGCCACATTTCCCTTTTTTTCATCACTACATGTACATATGATTTCCATGTGTGATTCTTTATGGGCTTCAGTTTTTTATATAACATATAGGCCTACATGTAATATACACAACCTCAACCACTTAAAGTAAGTACTATCATAATACAGCCTTTTTACACTTCCCTTTATCCACTACTCTACTACAAAATCTATTCATGCATGAGATGACATTGGATGAAGTGTCTCTTTTCTTTTCTTCCCTATTACTCCTTCAGATTTTTCAAGATTCCTGAATAATACAATAGGCTTGTGCCTACATGGCCAGCAGAGAGTGATGAGCTTTTCTTCCCTGGCTGCACAATGGAAATGCCAAGAAGGGTTACTGTTCTTCCTTGAAAGGAGATTGAAGGGATTGATCATGCACATTATCAACAAAGCATGGCTTCTAATTCTACCTGAGAAAACTCCTCCACTCATCTCAAAGAGTGTGTACAGTGTGTGTACAGGCTTTAATACCGGTATGCACTGCACAGAGTGAGTGGTTGTGCAATCTTTTAGATGTGTAATTTTTTTGTGATGTGTTCAAAGAATCATAAAAAGGTTAAGTACATGTACATGATTGCACTTTATGCCAGGATGTAAAATGTACATGCAGGCCTACACATGTATACATCAATATCAAAGCAGGTAGATACATACATGTATATGTAATATTGTTAAACAGATGCTTCGTTTAATTTTATCTAAATATATAAGAGTAAAATTCACAAAGCAAAATTCTGAAAATTTGATCAAAATTGGATAACCAATAACGAAGTTATTGAATTTTAAAGTAGAAATATATTGAATATCGTAAAAATGGAGAATCATATATCACAATAAAGGAGAAAATAAGGAGAACACGATGGTGTACATCATTTATCATGGAGACCGATGAAACTCAGTTAATTGATAGTTTAAAGTTCTCTCTCTGAATGCTTCAAACACGCAGAATTACGTCCGCGAAATTGGGGATTTTTTATGACGTCACTGTCTGTACGAGAGGCGTGATTGGCTCTCCCACGTGAAGCTCCACTTGCATGCAAAACATGTTGCAAGGGTACATTTTCTCCACATTGTCACTGAATACTTCGATCCCGAAATGAAAGAAAACCCAGAATTTTATCTAGATTTGGATTTTCAAATTGATGATTTTGAGATGAAGAGAATGATGATGAAGTGAACAACACAGTGACGTAGTTAGAGGTAAATTGGGGGAATTACGCCGATGATGATGAAAATTCAACTTGCAACACGATCACAAGTGAAGTCATGTACATGCCGATTCGCTACCAATTCATGCTGCTGGAAGTGCTTGCTACACCGCGCGGGCCAAATTGAATTCATGAAAATGAATAACCACATCCAGACAGAGTCTATCATGAGAAGGAAAATAATGATATAACTGTACTTACAAGTGAATAATCCGAACCTGAAGGCAAATCAACTCAACGAATAGTAGCAGACGATATGCACTGACGATAAACTTCATGTGGCTGGGATAGATTGTCACTCGTTCTTTTAGATGTAACTTTTATCTCATTAATTTGACAAAATTACGAAACTCTGGGAATTATTTATCTATATAAAAATATAGTAACATCTCTTATCATTTTTTGAATTACGATAAAACCTGTTTTGAAGGAAAACGTTGAGGTAAATTAAAATTAGATGTAAAAGATCATCCCATCATGCGTAGCATTATGTGATCGTAAACAAACCATCACAACAACACATGCCGTATTGTTTGCTCGCCTTGGCTGAAACTGAGAGAATAAATCTATGCACGTGTTGCACAGCTCTCAATCAGCAAGGCGAGCAAGGAAGGAATACGTGCATGTTTGAGATGGTTTGTTTGCAATGACATACAAGCTACGCATGTTGGGGGATGATCTTTTACATGTAATTTTAGTTTACCTCAACGTTTTCCTTCAAAACAGGTTTTATCGTAATACAAAAAATAATAAGAGATGTTACTATATTTATACATATATAAATAATTCCCCGAGTTTCGTAATTTTGTCAAATTAATGAGTTACAAATTACATCTAACAGAACGAGTGACAATATATCCCAGCCACATGAAATTTATCGTCGGTGCATATCGTCTGCTGCTATTCGTTGAGTTGATTTGCCTTCAGGTTCGGATTATTCACTTGTTTGTAAGTACAGTTATATCATTATTTTTCTTCTTATGATAGACTCTGTCTGGATGTGGTTATTCATTTTCATGGATTTAATTTGGCCCGCGCAGTGTAGCTATAGCACTTGTAGCAGCAGCTGCATGAGTTGGTATATAGCGAATCGGCATGTACATGACTTGTGATCGTCAGGCAAGTTGAATTTTCATCATCATCATCGGCATATTTACCTACAACTACAGTTGTTCACTTCATCATCATTCTCTTCATCTTTAAAAACATCAATTTGAAAATCCAAATCTAGATAAAATTCTGGGTTTTCTTTCATTTCGTGATAGAAGTATTCAGTGACAGTGTGGAGAAAACGTACCCACGCAACAGGTTTTGCATGCAAGTGGAGCTTCACGTGGGAGAGCCAATCACGCCTCTCGTACAGACAGTGACGTCATCAAATTCCAGTCAATTCAGAGACCGATGCGAGGCATATTTCGGAGGGGCATTTTAACGTTTTTTAATCGGCGATTTTCACCTTTTTGTATTATTTTCGGTATTTTTGAATGACCCACTGATGATCCCCACATCGTTATCTTTCCATTGATATATAATAAGACCACATTCATAATCAATATATTTCTCCTTTAAAGATTTGCATTATTCTGGTGACACAGTTTAGGCATGTCTTCATGAATATTCATTACATTAGGTATGTCTGTTTCACCCCTTTGTCCTAAGAATTTGTTATCAATTCCTGAAACAAATCTGTGATCAGCTCAGAATCACAGTCTATAACCCAATCAAATTTACCACAATGTCAAGGGCCCGGGCCTGTGTCATGAAGACTTACAAGTAAATTTGGTAACTGTACTATTTAATATGTCAACTACCATGGTAACAAAGCCCAGCAACCAATTGCAATCAAGGTTTTCATGACCTAATGGTAGTTACAATTACCGTGTTTACACGTGCATCAGCTTTTGGTTTATCTTGCACCGAGAGCTGATGCAAGTTAATCGCATTTACATGCAACAAAAAAGCAGATTCTTTATCGGCCTCGCGGTTCTGAACTGTAAGCCGATGCAGCAAGTAAACATGGTAAATAAATGGTACTGTATGGCAATGTTACGATAGTTGTTTATGAAACAGGCCCCATTAGCTTTTGATTTTGTTACTATTATAACAAGTTCTTATGAAACCAAACCCAGCATTCCCAGCAACAATAAGAATGACCTGGGCCCAGTTGCATATTTTATGGTAAACTTCGCTATCCAAAAATGGTAACTACTGTAGTATGGAATCCTTGATTTTGATTGGCTGTTGATCAGCATTACCATGGTAGTTTAGCATTGGATGGCATGAAGTTACCATTATAGGGGTACTTTTGTGCAACAGGGCCCAGGAAAGCACAGCGTGTATCACTGTAAGGTAGGCTAAGGTCGTCATCGGCTTCTTGCCCTATTCATCACAATGAAATCGAGCAGAAGCAACACAAACCACGCTGACAAAGAAGAGGAAAAATGCTTTGGACTGTGCTCTGCACTCCCTTCTTTTCATTATACCTCTTCCAACAGCCAATTTAGGCTTCTATTCAGCCTCCAAAAAGAGCTGAGGAAATAGTTGTCTTGCAAGGTCGGTCCAAAGATCCTATAATATATCATACAGAACGTGTTCACACGAATTTGAAAGCTATACAGTGCAGTTACATGCCAATACAGGGGTCTGTGAAATTATGTCACATATTTTGATTTGCGAGGTAGATTAGATTGCTCATCATGATCAATGTACATGTAATTAATCACAAAAAATCAATCCTATAATCAATTGCTACATGTACATGTACAGCTTTGTGTTTAACTATATAGTCAACTTTAAGATACATATGTAGAAGAAGACCGACATGATGCATATATCCGAACCGTTTACTACAGTATCCACTAGATGTCCATGTACGACACCAAAGAATGATGGGTAATGAATGCGATCTCGATCTACGGAGGGGAATTTTTTTAGCCTCAGTGGATCTTTAATGGCATGGATACCGCTTCGTTTTACTGTAGCAAAACTGACAAACTGGCATAGATTAAGACATGTATTCGAGCTCCATGTGAGCTGTATACTACAAACACCCGAAAAAGCTTGAAATTATCAGGGCCTGAAATCATGTAAAGGACTAAAGACTGGCAGTTCAGGGAAGTGTTTCATCAACATTCTTGTCCGACAAGTTGTCAGATCTGACATCTTTCTCTGATGTTGATTGGCTGAGAGGTACTGTTACTATTTAAACTGTCGGATAAAATGGGACTTGTCGGATAAAACGTCCGACAAGTCCTTTCATGAAACGCTCCCCAGGGGAATATTTCATCAAAATTTTCGTCCAACAAGTCATCAGATCTGACAACTTTCCTCAACTTCAATTGGCTGAGAGGCAATATTACTGTGGTAAATGTTGGCTCATGAAATGGGACTTGACTGATAAAAATCAAACAAGATCATTCATAAAATACTCCCTTATCAGAGTACAGAGTAATGCATTTTCAGCATAGCATGCTTGCATTTTTACAGACGGCCGTTAAATTGCTTGATCACAACCTTATTTTGAATGAAACTGAACACCTCTGAAAAATATGATTCGAAGGAATAGCCTGAACGCGACCCTTTAACACAGAGGTATCAGAAGGCTGTTGTCTGCCACTGATTGCCTATTGAGCGGAGCAGCCCATATCGAAGCCATTAATTTAATCGAGTCACAAAGGGGGTATTGAAATGGCCCCCCTGTATAGAGCTCATTCATGTGCAGAAATAGGCAATGGAGGGGATGAGAAAGGAGTGAATGAATGGTTAGTATTGCCGGCCTGGCTTTGTTGGAAATGTGTGGAAGAATAACAAATGCAGCCCCCAAACCTCCCAATATACATGTATACATGGTGCCTTGGGCTCGACAAGGTTATGATGATAGAATGTAAAAGCACTTGGCTGAATTGTTGTTATATTTGAATGTGTGATAAATGTGCATAGTTTAATGGGAAAATTCTGTACATTTAGGCCTATAGCCTATTAAAGGGTGTACATGTACACATACAATGTAGGTGCCATGAATTAGAAGCATATCATCCTCCCTGTGCTGATGGCCTCCACCCCAAATAATCAAGTATATGTAGTCTTACTTTTTATCAATCAATATCTTAACTTTGTCTTGTCTATGTAAAAATACATGCAAGTATTATTACACATAAACAACACACACATGCCTACCTGCATCCTACTTGCGCCAAGGTTCTTTGTAACTTGCAACTTAATATTGCTACTCTGGTTTCAAATTTGCTTCTCAATGTAAAAGGCCTAAACAATGCAAGCCTCTTATGTGTAAAATTCTAATCCATACAGAATGTGTATAATAATGATGAGCCTTCACTTAAAAATAACTTTGTTATTAAAAGATGGGCTAGAATTCCTTCAGAGAAATTAATGTGTAGAAAAGCATTTACAGATAAGATAAAATGTGATAAGTAGAGATTTTTTTATTCATTGATCGTCATTGTCTTTTGCTATCAAACTCACCACAAATTGAAACAGTAGAGGGCCAACGTCATGCTGCGTCACTAACTTCCACGTCACGGGATGCACCGAATTCAGAACCACTATGGTAGTCCTCATGTGCAACGTTCTTGGTCCGATGTTCAGGGTCATCACATGGTTCGTGTGCAAAAGATCCTCTTCGCTGGACTTCAGGTTGATGACGTGAACCTCCCGCGAGGTTTCGTCCACCTGGGCGGAGCAGCCGAATATCGCTGCCTCGTCCGACGTGAAGGCCTGGACGAAGGGGGAGGTGTACGCTAACTGGGTGTTGCAAGACCGTGGGATGGTCGCGAGAACTGTAAGAAAAAACATTTGAAATTATCCAAATAAATCAATAGCCTTAATATCAATTACCATTGAAGTCTAAACTTCTGAAGGTTTCCATGGCGAAAAAGAATAGTGTACAATGTAGTAGGTTTCACGGTACACCATGAATCTTTCTTGGGCAAGTGTTGGACCTGAAAAGGACCACCCATTGGAGTCTACTTCATGCATGCACATTTTGTAGCTAAATGTTTTATTCTTGAAAGCCTTTCAAGTGATGTCTATTAAAAATGAATTCTGCATGTAACAGCATGACACACAGGGTGACAACACATTGGCCTATTATTCAGATGAAAATGTAGACCTAATGTGACATTCACTATAATCAAAGATACTACAAGGGGAAGATCCGACAGTACATACACCGCGTAATGAAACGCTTGGGAAGAGCGCCCCACAGCGTTGAGTAAGTAACAACCTTTTTTGACCTTTGCGTATCACGAGATGGTTGTGTACAAAACATATGAGAGAAATGGTGAAGGGTTGAAGGGATAAACTTTTTTTACATTTCAAATTTTTTTTTCTTCAATTTTTCCCCCTTACATTTGAGATGAATATATTTCAGATGTTTCTTGGTAATAAAATGTGGAAATATTTTCACTAGCCACCCTTGAGCCCTCTCCAAACTCTACTCTCTCATTTCCCCCATATGTTTTATACACAGTCGCGTGCCGATATGCGAAGGTTTACTTACTCAACGCTGTTGGGCGCCCTTCCCCATGAGCATTTATGAGCGTTTCAAAAAATTGCCGAAGTGTCCGATCTTCCCCTTGTAGTATCTTTGCTACATGTACATGTATAATCAAATACAATTCAATTCTTAATTTCATTTCCATTGAACCATAATACAAAGTAAATTAATCAGACACATGACTGACTGACATTTTAAAGAACAGCAGTATAAATTAAAGTATACATGTACATGTACATGTACATGTATCTACATGTACTGTACATGTAGGGGTCCACTCCAAGCAATGTGGAGCCCCCTTGCAAATGGAAAAATAATTGGGTAATTAATATTAATGTATGTTGCCAACATTTTAAAATCATGGAGGTACAAATGCTATTCATCTTGGGCATACATGTACCATGAAGAAGTACATGTAGTTATCAATTTTCAATTAATATCAGATAAAATGCCAGTATATAAACCAAAAATCATGATTGCACTGAAAACCACACGTGTCATGAATATTTCATCGATGCATCCCTTTAAAAATGAATTTTCTGATGCCTGAGACTGTGACTATGACTAACACCGGGATCTACCTTTTATCAGCACGCCAGTGAACATGACGTTGAAATAATATATGTCTGATTTTGAGACATGATTAATCATTTTCTTTCCTCGCACGACATCCGCCTTGCAGCAGGTGCCGACGACAGTGTCTGTATGTTATGCCGATGGTTAGCTTCCAACCGTGACACATACAAAAAGGTTGTGATACATGTATTTTATACTTGAGAGGCTATGGAGGATGGAGGAAGGTTGCAGAAGAGGAGATGAAGAAGAAAAAGAAGGTGACAAAGACGAATGTGAAGGAGACAAAGATGGAAAAGGAGGTCAGGAGGAAAAGTAGGAGGGCAGAGGTCAGGTGGAGGGAGGAGGATGAAGAAAGGATTATACATGTAATTTAAGAATTTTAAGATGAAGGAAAGGAGGAAGAGGAGAAGAGGAAAACGATGGTGACCATAGTTCAGCGACAGTGAAGGAGGAATAAGAGGGAAGAAAAGAGGGGAGGAGAAGGAAGAGGGCAAAAGAAATCGAAGATGGTAGATGTTTATTAAAAACAAAATTAAACAGAGGTCAACAATTTCTTTGACATGATGCCTCATGTCAACATTTACCACTCAAAAATTAATCACTTACATGTATAACCAACAAACAAGTGCAGCACCTCTGGCAGTCTCACCTGTATTACGCAATTTCAATATAGCAGCAGTGCTGACTTTGAAAACTACCATAAAATAATTATTCACAAAAGCACCATTCATATACATGTAATGATACAATACTATATTTATTGACAATAAATGACATTTGACCTTGATCATGCAACCTATTTTGTCAGTGATACTCGATTACCCCTATATCCACAGTTTACATGTAGCCTATAGGTATACATGAATACTATTTAAAACTTTGAAAGTTATGACAGCAATTTAATAATTACCTCCAAAATGGTCAAAGTTCAATGACCTTTGACTTCGGTCATGTGACCTGAAACTCGCATGAGATGTGCAGAGATACTTGATTACTCTTATGTCAGAGTTTTATGAAGTAAACCAATAAACTTTCAAAGTTATGATGGTAATTCAACAAATACCCCCAACTTGGCCAAAGTTCATTGACCTTAAATGACCTTGGTCATACAGAGGTCATGTGACCTGAAAATTGCAAAGGATGTTCAGTGATACCTGTACATGTACTTGATTGTTCTTATGTTCAAATTTCATGAATCAGATCTATAAATTTTCGAAGTTATGATGGTAATTCAACAGATACCCCAACTTGGCAAAAGTGCATTGACCCTAAATGACCTTTGACCTTGGTCATGTGATTTGATCAGGCAGGATGTTCAGTAATACTTGATTAACCTTAAGTTATGTCTAAGTTATATATTAGATATATATATATTTTCTAAGTTATGATATTTTAAAAACTTAACCTTAGGTTAAGATTTTGATGTTGATTCCCCCAACATGGTCTAAGTTCATTGACCCCAAATGAACTTTGACCTTGGACATGTGACCTGAAACTCAGGCAGGATGTTCAGTAATACCCGAAAACTGTTATGGCCAAGTTTCACGAACTAGGTCCATGTATTTACTTTCTAACTTATGCTGTCGTTTCAAAAACTTAATCTTTGGTTAAGATTTGGTGACGACGCTGCTGCCGTCGGAAAAGCAGGGCCTGTTATAGTCCCACTCTGCTAGTGAAGGTGAGACAAAAACCCAATATACATGTAAATAAAGCTACCTGTATTAACAGTGAAAATATTTACATTTTGATTCTGATATTTTTGGCAAAAAAATCATTTTCAAAACATTCCCCGAAGGAAAATCAGCATGTTTGCACCTAAATCCCAGGCTAGACAGATCTACCAGATGATAAGTACTGCTTGGGGAAATATACAGAGGAAATTGAATTACAATGTATTAAAGTGGAATAGACTTTCACCAAATACAAAAATACCAGGGTTTGATATCACAAAAACAATATAATTTCTTAATGCCATTACACAATACTTGCTTGAAAAATAGTTTCATAAATATGTAGATACATCACTTGGAAAATGAAGGTCAAGTCCATGATGTCAAATCAGTTGATTTTAATAGAGACAATCAAATATTGTACTTGAAAATGTAAAAATCTGAAGAAAAATATAGTCATCACAATCGATAGTTTCTCATATTTTTTCCTTTCAAAGTTTTGAGGGTATTGTTGACCATTTCTGGGGTTTATAAAAAAAAATTGGAGTAGGAAAATTATCTCCTACATGTAGTTTTTATCAATGTAAACCAATTTTTGTCATACATGTAAATGATGTAATGAACGGTACATGTACATGTATGAACCCCTCTAAAAATATGGACTTGGTACATTATAATACATATTTCTTATAGATTATATTTTAGCTATTAGGCCTATTGTCTTTCCTGTACAGTACACGTACAGTACATACATGTACATGTGAATTAAATTTTATTATCATACAGTACTGTATACCTGTAGGCCTAACGTGTCAATCAAAAGAATCACAAATTAGATTTTCAGAATACATGTAAACGTAGTGTTCATGTGGGCTTACATTTTGCCAAAAATGTAGGTAAAGTAATCAGTTACCAACCAACAATTATTTCAATAAAATTACATGTACATGTAGTCCTATATTTGTATTGCACACATGTCTACAGTGTAATAATCGGAAAGAGACTGTAGATGCAAGAAATGACAATATTTTGTGCTGATCATTATTGATCGCCATTCAGGCTTTCTCTCCACCTGTTTCTCTTTACACGAACAATCCAATTGGTACGACACCTCGGCGCGTTGCGGCCATGGAAAAAGCACGGATAAGCAACGGTTAAGAACCGCTCGTTATGTGTTGTTTTTGTTGTTTTCTGATGTTTACTGTGTTTATGAATATGGTGACACTCATTGCTAGGATGGATGTGGGCTACACTGCACATCTGTCAGAAGCAGCCAATCCATGCTTGCTTCTACTCATGTTCAGTAATACACATTTTTACACCCACGCAAACACATCGTGCAGACCGGGATGTACCCAGAGAATGGTGGTGTACACATCCACACTCGAAATCCACTCCAAGTACATGAACACTAATTACAAGAGGCGAGCAAGATGCAGTCTGGTAGTACCTAGCATACAACATACACATGTACAGTACATGTACACATGAAATATTCTCCACCTCTATCAGGTCATGTGACTGACATGATGAATGATGGTACACCATACATGTACACATGTACGAATGATTCCGGTTGTCAGTCTGTTGGGGGGTTTTGCAAGAAACTAGCGATCAATTGCAAGTCTCATTTTCAGTCTCTCAAAACAATCGCACATGTATGTCTTGTAAATTTGCAACTGACTGTTTAAATTTGCTTCTTTAAATTCAACTATGAGTGAAATCTGATTTACACCTGGAATTGATATCAATTGTAAAATTGCATTAGAGTATTTGTGATTAATTGCAAATATTTTTTTGCAACACCCCCTAAGGAAACTAGTGTACATTTATAGAAATTACTATCAATTGTAAATATTGCACATCATTTTCACATGCTAATTACAGAATACAGGGACCTTTAAAACTATCTTGAAATATTCTATTCCGACGCACATTATTTTTATTGTTAGGCCTACCCCAGCTTTAGCTCCAGCTGCCTTTCAGCGCTCATGCACAGTCGGATGCACTCAAGGAATTAATTCTGCTGGCTACCTATTCACCTCATCTGGGTTGAGTGCAGCACAATGTGGATGAATTTCTTGCTGAAAGAAATAACGCCATGGCTGGGATTCGAACCCACCACCCGTTTCAAAGTCAGAAGACTAATCCACTGGGCCACAACGCTCCACACTATGTAAGAAAACATTAGGGATTTGAAAACAATTCGGCAATTTATATAACATTACTATAATAAACGAATTGAGGACAGTACTGTACATGTATATCCACGCAGCATATAAGTAGGCCCTTGATACAGTTGATTCTATTTCAATACACTTAAGACCTACCATAACATTCAAGTATTGGTATTACATGTATGTCAGGAAAGTCTGAAAAAAATTGAAAAAAAGCTTTTAGATGTTTTAATGCAGACCTATACAAAAAAGTAAAAATTTACAATATCATTGGAAAATGGTGAATAAAAAAGCAACATCAATACACTATTAATAAATAATTTCAAACTTACCTTGGCTATATGACAAGCAGTAGATTATAAGTCCCCAAATCTCTGGTGTCCACTCCATTTTCATTTTATAGCATCCTCTATTTCAGTTTAAATGTCACAACAAATTATACAACACATTGGAGTTATTATCCAAGTTTCAATATGCAATTCCAGCAAAACATGAGCAACAACAAATAAACTACATCCACATGTAGGTTATTTCGGAGGCTGAATTCGCACCGCTTCCAGTGTATTTTGACAATATGAAATTCCTACTAAACTGGTACATGTACATCCAAGAGGTCTACATCCTTTACTAATTTTCCTGAGATGTTACTGCAAGGCGACTCTCCTCCATAAAATCAGCATGGCTCCATCGTAAAAGACTGGTAATATTCATGAAAAGCTGATTTTCAAAATGGGCAATACAGCAACATTTTCACTGGAAAACTTCCATCCCACACAGGATAGATTCACTTGTAGAATATTCTTGATTACAATCTGTGATAGCACCACTTTAAAGGAGAGAGAACTGAAGTCACTCTACATCTAAATTGAATTGATGAGCGAGCGCCTTCTAAGATTTAATTCCGATGAGATTTGTGAAGATCAGAATAATGCCTGTATTGGATGAGAGAAAATAAAACAAGATCAGGGAAAATCAATGAGCTGTCATTCAAAGATTATTTCTTTCATATAATAGCATAATTGGAAACTGCAGTGCCATAAAAAAAAGAATGGAAAACATGAAAAAGTATTTCACTATTGAGTTATAATCATTTAGTGAAAATTAATCAGAAAATGTCATGATTTTCGGAATGATGTACCGGTATATTGCAGGTTTGTGTTGATAAAGCAGTGACATATTCCTGAACTATAAAACCAGATACCCTATTAAATATGGGAGTGAATTTTGACAAGTTATAAACTTAGCATCTAGATACCGCCTTTCAATTTGAGCCGAAGGAAATCAATAATTTTAGAGTGAAAAATATATTGTCGCCAGTTGTTCATAAACACATCGCCCAAGAGGCTGATTCATAAAGCAGTCTTGACAAAATTAAGTTACACATTACTTTCACTAGAACATGAAATTCCATAAAAAGGATCCTACATGTATTACAACAGTTTTAGTCACATTTAAAGCTGTAGTATTATAGGCAGGGCGCGACAAACCCGCATGCCCGGGGCAAGTGAAAATGACGTGCGGGCAAGCACTTCTCAAAGTCAATTGCCCGATCGGGCAAGTAGTTGTTGCGTCTTTTTTTCTGTACCGTACCTCGTTTTTCCATAAATCATCCAAAATCCACACTCAAAATCATGAATAAGCCTTGAAAAATAGCGAGTACAGTTTCAAATTCCGAAATTGCGTTATTTTTTCTGTACCACGTATTTCCATACACATGGTACCAGGTATGAAAAAAATCAACGCAATGGCCGGGAATAGTTGAATGTAGTATAGGGGTCCATTATGACTACCACCATGTGCAATTTCTAATGCACATTTTCCCCCTTCCGATATCACAATTCTGTGATAAAAGAATTAGAATTACACAGGAAATAAATCACAGAGTCGAATAACCTCCCGTTGGTGAGTTGTCATTCGGCTTTGCTTTTCAAAACGGCCTATCAACATCCAAAATAACTTGCCGTATTTGTTAATTATAACTTAAAATTCATTTTTTTTCCCTTTTTGAGGGGATTAGATAAATATCAGACAATAAATCATCAAACAAAGCTCCATCTATTTTACAAGGCCGGCGGGAGGCTCACGCAAGTGCGCATACTAGCTAGCCAGTCTGAGCTCTGTCTCTCTGCCAGAGCTCTGGGGGACAATTCGCTCAGTAAAGGCCTCAAATATGGTGATTTTCTGTTTCAGACAGAGTTTACATTTCGGGTATATTATTCAAAACTTCCAATAAAGTTTGATGATTTCTTCATTGTCATGTATATTTAAGTTATTAATGAATACATTCTCACCGAATTTAGACTCCCCCATAGAGAAATGCAATTTTCATAGAAGTCTGCGTTTTCAAAGAACTTCAGGAAAAGTTAGGGTATGTGGGCCTTTATTACATGGCCGAGTACAGGTTATTGTACTGGAATAGGCGAAGTAGAAATTAGATATTGAATTCATTTATATCAAAGTTCAACTCACAGTCACACCCACACAAACACACGCACACACTCAAACACACACACACACACACCCAAGATTCTAAGCATATAGTGAAAAAAATTACTTAAAAATCATACAATATTAAACAATGTTAGTAATAATTCATTAATAAGTGAACAGGTATTCCTCAAAATAGAAAAAAAGTAGCATGTGAAAACATGTAGATAAAAATTATTGACCGAGTGCAACATCATAAAATGATGAAGTAAAGACTTGATGGTTTCCAACTAATTAAGAGCTGAACATTTTTCACTGGCTTTCTTTATAGTTTCCAACTACGGTAAATGAAAGCAATTTTAAGGAAATATGGTAAGCAGGTAGCCATTTCGTGGATTTAAAGATGCAAAATATGAAATATTAGCAACTTTTGTTGAAGGATTTTTTAAAACCTTAAATGCCCATAAAATATCGATTTTTTTTCTCCAAAATAAACGTTAAGATTCAGGCCTACGTTGCTGAAAATATCCTTTTCAATGTGTGTTCTTTTATACTGGACATGATTCTCAATTGTTATTTTGTAGGCCTATACCTTAATAAAAATAAGAGTAGTGCAGTCATAATGAAAAAAATATTTAAAAAATTGGGCAAGCAGTTTTTTCTATCGGGCAAGCAAATTTTTTCATCACTTGCCCAACAGGGCAAGTGACGAAAAAAATTTTTGTAGAGGCCTGGTATTATGATGATGAAGAATGAACATTTACACATATCCTTTTCTCTCCCACCCCCTCCTCTGAAAAATAGTAATAATAGAAAATAATATATACACAAATTTATAGAAAAAAGTAAATAGAGATAAAGAAATTTAAAAATAGAAATTGAAATTCATACATGTATGTTCCAATTTGAATTCTCTCTATCATTAATGTGAAATGTAAAAGATATTAATGTAGACTTTAGTTGTGTATGAGACTTTTAAATTGGTTACAAAATACACTATTTTTGTCATCAGTAATTCAATACAGTACACAGGAATTTGAAGATCCCATACATGTACATGTAGAATGGATACATTGTACATCAGAGCAAACTTGACTTGAAATGTTTGTAACACAACACCGACATCGCTGTTAAGAAATTACAACAATATTATGGAACATTGCATTTCAATAATCGGTAAGACCTATCCTGCCAAAATTTTCACAGCAGGTTCAATTTCCCATACAACCGCAACAAACACGGCCTTGAAATTGGAACGTCCGAATGACATGCGGAGATGGGGGAAATGAAAAGAGCGAGAAGATGGTCTACATGTAGATCGAGTGGGTCAGCAGCATGCACTCAAACAATTTGAGATGCATTGGCAGCCAGCAAGGGGTAACAGCAGGGTCTCCAAGGGCTAATACCTAGGGACAGGAACCAGCAGGTTATTTTTCGGCCGTACCGGTTTAACCAATTGGTTTTGGCGCCCATCAGCTTCAAATCCAACATGGACGTACGTTTAGGAAACCCTATACTGATCACGGTACATGCACGTGAGGCAGAGTCAGTAAGAACCCACAAAGTAAGAACCTCAAGATTAGTTCGAGAAAAATACATCACAAAATGAATTTAAAGTATCACAAAAACCGTGAATGTACAATGACATTGTACATTCAAGGTTTTTGTACTCTTAATTATTACATACAGTATGTTGGAGTTTTCTCAGAAAATTATACAAATATAAAATCATCTACCTACTGTACATGTACATGTGTAAACTGAGGCATCTTTATGCTATTCGCACAGCCCTTACTTACATGTACAATGCAGTACACATACTGCAACTTTTTGATTGCATATTTGGGCCTGTTGCATAAAAGTTCCTACATGTACATGTATGTATACATGTATTATGGTAACTTTGCCATCCAATGGTATTCTACCATAATAACGTTGATAACAACCAATCAAAATCAAGGATTCAACACAAGATACCATTGGATGGCAAACCATAATGGCATCTTTTACGTTTGCATCAGTTATAAAGATTGATTTCAAGGCGGTGATTAAATTCATTAGCTAAAAAGTCCTCAGTGCATCTTGTCACTGGTGGATCATATGACTGGTGGAACACCCCATGATTGGCCTAGAATGTCTCAAACTCTCAGCCGCGGACACGCTAATTGTCTTCGACCATTGCGAAGGATTGCTTCACAAAATTTGATGTTTCTGTCTTTTATGAACTGGTATTTTGATCAAATATGGGGATATTTATCATTTTGGAAACAATTGCCTAATTTCGATGTCACTATCAAAGAGTAACGTCCATGTCCAGATGGAAGGGGTAACGTGTCTCACACTACATGTACACAATACAAATCAAATACATGTATGTAATACTGGTAGGCAATTTTTGGGTATCGGCTCGGGTACAATTTCTTTATCCGGGGACCTGAGGCTTCCGGGCGTGACCAGCGTACCCAGATTTCCATTACAATTGTTTGGAATCAGCAGATTTCAAGCCCACTCAGCTGGAATGAATAAAAAGAAAAATTTGGGAAAGAATCTGAGGGAAATTTCGAATCCATCCAAACTGGTTTCAAATATTGGACCAGTCGACTATCACACACTAGTCACATTTAGCTGGATTTTCAGAGTGCTTCTTTTCTTGCAGAAGGAAAACACAACATGGCTGGGAATCGAACCCACGTCCCTCAGATTGATAGACGAGGGTCATAAAACCACTAGACCAAGACGCCCCCACTATTCAAAGCAGAACAACCAAAGCTGTCTTCAGTTCATCACTGGGGGGGGGCATGGCCATCGAAGAGAGGGCAGCATTTGCGAAAATATTCCTGACAAAAGTACTCTGAACTAGGATTCAAGGACAGCCCACTAGGACACTCTTAAGTCCACCGGTAAATGCAGAATTTGTCAGATGTCCCAAATTTGCACTCTTTAATGATTTTGGGTGCTTTTGACATTATTCGTGTTCAACGTCTACCAAAAACAAACACAGCAAAAATACAGTCTATACAGGAATCAACATGCAATCCAGTGCTACATAAACTGGATTCAAAATATTTGTTAGATAAAATGTTTCTAGGAGTAACAACTGAGGGGAAACTGCTGCAAGCACTAATGTGTTTTAATATTTTCTAGTGTTTTGCAGTTGATATTGGGGAATTTGAGCCGGATGAGATTCCCATTGCAGTCGATGCAAATTACACACTCTATTCCAATTGCTCACTGCAACCACTGTGCCATGTCCTGTGGGGAATCTACAGGTAGGTATACCAATGCAGTACACAGCACTCACTAAAAAATTCATTAAAATATCACTTTTGTGACCATAGAAACTTATTTCCATACATTTGCAATTTAATTTTCAATAGTAACTTATGAATCATTTTTGTAGTCACCAAAGTGCTCAAAACCTTGAATTTTGGGGACATTTTATTGTATGCCCTCAATTGGTGGAAAGTAAAATTGCAAGAAAATTTAAAGAGCAAAGTTATATAACCAATAGCTGAAATGCTAATGGTAGCTGACAGTGTCAAAAAATCAAGCATTTGTCCCAAGAGCAAGAAAAAATAAGCCAAATATTGCCAACCTTATTTCACCACACAGGGAATAGTAACAGACAACAAGGTTATATCATCCCCTTGTTCATTGAATGAGCGACTCTATTCATGTTTGGGCCATCACGATTTACACGGCTTTTTTCTCATTTTGGGCGCTTGTGACACTCTCATCACGTTCCGCTCGCTCCTAACTGCAAAATATGCCCCTTTTCAGACCCTCATTTTTGAGGAGCGCGATAGCGCCAGCGCTCCTACCGCGCTCCTTAAAAAAAATAAGGAGAGCAAAAAATCGAGTTCCTAAAAAAAAAAAAAATTGCTAAAATTTCACATTTCACATCTTTAAATCCATGAAATGGCCTTCTTTTTTCCATAATTCCTTGAAATTACTTTGATTTAGTTGAAAACTATCAGAAAAATGAAGAATATTCATCTCTTTCCCGACTCTGATTTTAATTGAAACTCAGTAAATATTGCAGTCCCATGTAGTCCCATATGTAGATTTTCATGGCAACACCATGGAAGTGGGACACATGTGGGACTACAATATTTACCGAGGTAAGTTCAAATCAGAGTCAAGAAAGAGGTGAACATTCTTAATTTTTTTTTTTTTTTTAGCAGGAGCGCTTACGACATCTTGTTAATGTATTGACGTGACCCAGGCCTAGTTTCACCAGATTAATTGATATAAAGCTAACACAACTATTGCATATATACAATGTTAAGAAAAATCTGCTATTTATCATACCTACATGTATTGTTAGGCCTGGGACTTTCGGGTTTTTTTCTTTTCGGGTACCCGTGGTAATTTTCGGGCGGGTACCCGAAAATCATTTCGCTCGAAATATGACTGGTGGAAAAACCCCATAGGTGACGTCATCATCAAGCCAATGCGATGCAAGCCAATTTATGAATGAAAATATAGTAAGCATGCACATTGCAAGCCTCAGCCCCACGCAGTATTCCGTCAAAACGAGTCTGCAATACTCTGTCACCTCGTACCAAAATCGACCTGAAATCCACTTTTCTATATTTTATTTGAATTATAAAAGGTATTCTCAGAGGATCAATTTTCCCACCGATACCGCACTGGTAAGCAAATTTGTATTACTTCTTGCTTTTCTGTCAAAATCTTACGAAGTAGCGTCGATATTACATCGTGTTCGTGAGTTTGTAGAATCTATCGCTACGTGAACAAAGTCAATCGATTTCCGGGTTTCGGAGCGTCAAATGCGCCAGCCAATCACGATCTTGTTACCATTTTCGGTTTATGATGAACTGAAGATGGTATCAAGAACGTGATTGGCTGGCGCCTCGTATGCTCCGAAACCCGGAAATCAATTGACTTTGTTCACGTAGCGATAGATTCTACAAACTCACAAACACGATGCAACATCGACGCTACTTCGTAAGATTTTGACGGAAAAGCAAGAAGTAATAAAATTTCCTTACTTGCGTGGTATCGGTGAGAAAACAGATCCTCTGAGAATACCTTTCATAATTCATATGAAATACAGGAAAGTGGAATTCTGGGTCGATTTTGGTACGAGGTGACAGAGTATTGCAGACTTGTTTTGACGGAATACTGCGTGGGGCTGAGGCTTGCAATGCGCATGCTTACTATATTTTCATTCATAAATTGGCTTGCGTCGCAGTGGCTGGATGACGTCACTGCGCTGCAAAAGAAACATGGCGACGATTGAACGACGTGAACGATCTCAGTCACATCATCATCACTTGGGTAATTGGGTAGATTCAAAATGAGACCTGTGTACTTTTGTGATGAGTTTACAATCATGTCTTACACTACGCAATACAAATCAAATGTACGTTATACTGGTGCAATTTTCGGGTATCGGGTATTGATTTTTCTACCCGGGTACCCGACGCTTCCGGGCGGGACCCGGGTACCCGGGTTTTAGTCCCAGCCCTATGTATTGTAATGAATTGATATGAACTCCTCTCGGAGAGCGATTCTGAGCAGCTCAATTGAGCTCCTCAAAAAAATAAGGAGAGGGATTTATTGAGCTCCACGAAATTATAAACGTGAAGGACTGCCTTTTTCTGCCTTTTCTTTGTTGCAGTTGCTGTCCACTGCCCAAGCAATGGAAGTGACCCCAACCCAGTGAACCAACACTAGTACGAGATATTGGAAACTTCAATCTGCCGTAATAGAACTGAGAAAAATCTGAAAATATTTTTTAAAAACTGTAGACTGAAACAACATAATTTCAGCTGTGTACTATTAGGATCTACAGTATGGTAGTGGATTGTCTTACCGAACACTTTTCATGAATTCAATCATATCAAACACATTATTCTCATAAAATTCATCAAACTTTCACCATAAATACACAATTACCTACAAAGTATAAATATATAAAAATTTTGCCAAAATCTTTTTCCTCTTTATATTATTAGCTTCCAATCACACCCCTCTTCGCATGTGAAATATTGGAAAAGGTATCGCATTAGCGGACGTGTGTTTTCTATGAGAAATTGAGAAACCAACAAAATCACTGATAAGCTATTTTGACCATGTTTTATAATTTTTAGAATATTGATACTTTGAAAATGTGTCTGACCATTTTCATCATCTTTCTATTCAAGTTCCCTTTGGAAGGATGCTGCAAAGTTTTGAGCGTATAAAATTATTTTCTGATGCGTACGATGCGCGTGTTCGGTAATTACAAGGCCATTCGGTAATATCATCACTCATCAGGCACTATAACAATTGTCTTGTCCTCTCTTGAATTTTCACGCTCTCAGACTCAATCTCAACTTCCTCAACAATGACAACAGACATAACAAACTCTAACAGTCATGAAAAACAAGACACAGGAAATTGAAGAATCTAAATGTCAAATCCCCGAAAATGGCAAAATTACAAGTCCCTATTTGACATCAAAATGTTCATATCTTAAAAAATTAATAAAAAAACAGTAACAATGATTTGACCTAAGGCATAATCTGGAGAATGAGCTTTGTGGAACGACAGACATCCCAGTTCAGAGCTGTGCAAATTTAATCCTATCCTAGCCTCCTAGCCCTAGTAGTAGTATAGTGAGTGATTGTATTACCTGCCGGCCTTGTATTACCGAACGCGCGCATCAAATGCGTCAGAAAATAATCAAACACGATCAAACCTTTGCAACATCCTTCCTAAGGGCACTTGAAAAGAAAAAAGATGAAAAATGATCAAAAACACAATTTCAAAGTCTTTATATCCTCAAAACAATAAAATATGGTCAAAATAGCTCTTCAGTGACTTTGTCGTTTTCCCAACTTTTCCATAGAAAACACACGTTCAGTATAAATACGATACCTTTTTCAAGTGACCAAAAATTTCAGTTGCGAAGAGAGATCCGATTGGAAGCTCATGTCGTAAAAATGAAAAACAATTTTGACAAAATTTCTGCATATTTATATTTTGTAGGTATTTGTGTATTCATGGTGAAAGTTTGGTGAATTTCATTGGAATAATGTGTTTGATATGATCAAATTCATGAAAAGTGTTCGGTAATACGATCCACTACCATACCGTAGGATGGGGGGTCGGGTGTCCGGACACTTTATCTTTTTGTAGCCTTCTTTTTGGTCTGTGGATTACACTAAATATGAATTCATTACTTGTAATAATTTTCTATTTTGTTCTTTATAATATTTCCTAACATTTTGTACTAATAATTAATAAAACTTCGCTTGCAATTTTTTCCAAATGACATTCTAAAATTGATCGTCCGGACACACAACCCGTCCGGATACACAACAACTGGGTATACTGAGCTGTGCTGCTACGCTACGGCCTACGCCAGTCGGCCACGCCTGAGCACCGGGCTGTGCAACGTTGGCCGACCCTGTCACGTCAGTGTGCTGGGTTGGTTGCCAGTCTCCCCATTCCATAATTTATGTCAAATTGTGAATTTTAACACAAAATTGTCAACATATCGGTACCCATACAGCTTGAAAGATCCAAAAGAACTACTTACCGGTAATACAGAATGAGAATAGCCGAGTCTAAGGACATTAGAACACACTTTTCCAGAAGCACAACGAAGCAGAGTCCGGTCACAAATTCGACAGCTAGGAATATAATACAGTAAATCAGCGCAGCACGCGTACGCAGTACGTACGATCGACGCGCGCCGGCCGTATACCGCACGTGCAGGCGATCGACATCGTCCTCGGTACGAGGGCGCTATGAAAGAAACAAGACAAGAGCTGACGGTCGGAGAAAATAAGTACAATTAAAACTTATTATATCGTGCAAAGTTGATTACTAAAACAGTACCGGTACCGTACCCCCATTAATTCATCTAAGCAACAATGATAAGTGCAGATATTAGGTGACGACGACGACGATGAGGATGAGGAAGAGGACTCTGGAGGAAGGTATTGAATGATTTCTTACTGAAATCTTATAATCAAGTCTGAAAAATACATCATCACAGATTTTATCTTTATTCACAGTTCCTTTTCAGTCATGCGCTACTTTGCTTCTTGTCTTCACTCCTCTCTCTTTAGGCCTAGTTCATATGCAGTTCTCACATTCATTCCTCACCCCCCCCCCCATTCTTCTCTCCCTCTCTCTTTTTTTTCATTCATTCGCTTTCTTTCTATATTTTCTCATTCCTGAGTTTTTTGCGTAATTTTCACATTTGATTATTTGATATTTTCTTTTAATGATGTCTCCTGTTGGCTCTCATAGTTTCTGATTTGATTTGAATATATAAAATTAATTTCTCGTTTGTCAGATTTTGAGGAGCCCACAACATACAAGCCTAGCTTTTTAGTGGGATCCTCCATTTTCACAAATTATAGATCACAATTTCTTTACACATGATTATTTTATATGTAACTGTTTTATAGCATGGCTTTCTCAAGTTGATTTTATGACATTGATATATATTTTTATGATGTTCACTTGTTATGATTGTATTTATTTGATTTATATTTTGTTGAAAATGAAATAAATGAAATGAAATGAAATGGTGGTGGTGGTGATGATGATGGATGATGGTGATGATGATGATGATGACGATGATGATGATGATGATGATGATGATGACGGTGGTGATGGTGGTGGGGGTGGGATAATAACGCCTGAAAAAAAAATCAAGCTCAAGTTCTTGGACAAATTTAAATTTTCATGTATTTACACCCGAATTGAATATTAAACAATCTGAGCAGAGTTGCATGTTTGTAATCATGAACAAGATGAGTACTGTATTTAACTAAACAATAATGACGCGAGTAAGAAGCGCAAGCTGATTTTCATTTTATTTTAATTTACTCATTTTTTAAAGAATTGTTTTTAGTGATTCATGAAGAAAATACATATATCACCAAGCGAGCGTGAAGTGCGAGCTATGTTGTTTTAAAAAAGGTATCATTATTTTAATACCTTTATTACCCCCCTGAACAAAATAAGGACCCATCTCTCTCAACTTGCAAAATTGCGAGTGAAAGATACGATGACACCTGAAAGTTTTCCTTCTTTCCAATTAACACCTCACATTATTACATTCACTTTTATTCCTCCTCTTATCTTTCTGGGTTGGGCTTCATCCCTATATATCCCACGGTATGGTCATTGTAAAAATGGAAAGTCGCGATTGAAGCAATAAACCAGTTCGTAGTTACTTCATGGGCAATTTTGGTCAAATGTTCATTTCTTTCATCACGATGAGCAGATTTCAAAGCAAGATATTACGTAAGCTTGCCTTACATAGCAGGATGAAGAAATTGAATAGACCAGGTGACTAGAATAGCAAACCAATGAACACTTAATGAAGGTATTTGTTGCATTCCTACTTTGAATGCATATCTTAGCATGTTGCACAATGTACTTGACAAACTGTGAAATACCAGTCGTTCGTGGAAGCATCGTTGTTTTTTGTGGATGTAAATGAAAAGGACAATTCAAAAGAATATATGAATAATCAAGACATCAAAGTTGGTGCTTATCTCATTAGATTTCAAACCACCATGTCACTTTAGTACAAATGACCTTCTTCTGATCATGCGTAGATGGAAGGAATTACGAACTGGCTTATTAAAGATAGATTTCCTGGGAATTAAACACGGTAAAAATTTATTGCAAAGGATTTCAATCATAACACGTGAAAATATTCATTTGAGTGCGAGTAAAATGAAAAATATTTCTTATATTGTAAACTTAGAAGAAGAGGAAAATGAATTGGTGAAGCAAACTTTTCACGGGGGCATGTGCATGGCATACTCGTCGGCGGACGCTATCATCTATAGTATAAATTACAGCGTTATATGTGATAATAATTATGAAGAAGTGAAATGAAGGAAATTTTGATTTTTTTTCGATAATCATAAACTGGACATGTTATCATTGATAACTTTGAATTATTAAAAAAAAACTTTAATAGTGATATGGCACTAGTCTGCTGGGCAAACCCTTCACTCGAAATAAGGGTCTGAATGTGCAGCCTACTTATGCCTTGTGTACTGAAGGCTCTCTCGCTCCTGTATTGGAATATGTGCTATAGTCTTTGCGTATAGAGGCACACTTGTTGATCAAAGTTCCAATGAGGGTCTGTGCATGCAGACTAATATGGCACAGGGTACACCACAGGCGTATTAATGGCGGGGGTATCAACCCTGCAGACATTACAAGCTCTGCTTTTTATGCATGCAGGTTCCTTCATATTTCACTGTATTTACTGCCATTACTGTATGTAATCAAATGTAGTACTTTATTTTGCTATCTTGTGAAGTATGAAAATAAATTCAATTCAATTCAACCCCAAGGGGAAGAAGGCAATGTATGGCCACTTCGTTATTTCTCTGGGGTACACTTTTAAATGGACAAAAAATAGAGGTATCATATTCTGCGACGCATTTTCCTACTGGGCGTTGTGGCGTGCGCCTGTAATCCAAGCTGTGGGGAAGTTACAAATTGATGTAGAGGTTCGAGCCCTGGTCACGTCTTTCGGATGGTGACGTTAAAGGTTGGTCCCAGACGTAACTCATATCTGATTGATACACGTCTGACAAAACTCAAATACACACACACTACCCCTTTCCTCCCTGCCGCATTCTCTTCGATCACCGTGTCGGAGGGGGGGGGGGGGGGGGGAAGGGGGCAGCTAGGAGATCTCCTGCCCAAACGAGGTTGTCTTTTTATATTTGTTATTTGATTCAGCATCCCAATGTTTGAGGGGCCTTTAGCTCTAGCTTATTAGCTAATTATTTTTGAAAGTATGGAACGTCAAACAAGATATAACGGCAGAGAATTATACACGGGGTATAAAATGTAAAATTATTGCAAAGTTTGCAATTGAAATGATAGGAACTATACATTTTCACGAATCGGTGAACTTGATTAGAATACATTGGATTTTCTGAAGGAAGAATTTTCAAATTTCTTTTATCTATTTATTTTTATTTTTTGCCCATAAGTAACACATAAATTGGCCCCCATCAAATTTTCGGGGGAATCAAATGAAAATCGAGATCTTACTCAAATCTAGGAAAATCATAGATTTGAAATATCTTATGATAAAATGCATGTGTGGTACCTGCAATTCATATGCACACAGTCCGGAAATGTTTTACTTTGAACAGTAAAAACATCATATTATTTTTTTTTAAATGGCCGATAGGCGCGGCCTATATATTTTCTACTTTGCTTTCCCTTTAGAGGTGCCTTACTTAGAATAATAACTGACAGCGTTCCGTTGTTATTCACAACAAGACGAACATGGTATGATTTTCTATTTGTTTTAATGCAGATATCAATGTTTTTATTGTCTTATATGTTAGCTTAGAGGGCATTGGAGTGAATGGGGAATGGTATGGATTCAAAAATTCATGAACTTGATTTGTGTAATGTAATTCCTCGAGGCATCGACTCGCGGGTGTTCGGATCATACGAATCTTGTGTTTTGATTTTCCCACATAATGAATTTCATGTTAGTGTATAAGGAGTGTCTTGCAATTGTCTTAATTTTAAAAATGAACTTAAGGAGGTTAAACAAGTAAACAAGATCAGTATATATTGTTCCTTATATTTTTAAATTTTATGTGTGCCAAAATTCTCATTAAAATTGAACAAAGTTTGTGTCTTTTTATCATATTCTAATTTGTCTAGGGCTAGGCCTAATATTAAAATAATTGATTTGCAAAAAATCATGGCCAGTCAGATTTCTATTAGTCTTTCACTTCTTCTGGCATATACTAGCTTCTTCATCATTGACGTCTTGACACTGTTGTAATAGACTCTTAATATACGATGTGAACAACGCAAATACAATGGCGTCGACCCTTGAACCGCTTATGTATTACGTACTTGCGTAACTCTTTGAAGAACAATTTATAGATAAAAATTATTATTTTACAAATATGAAAATTTCTTACGTAATTATAAATAATTAATATGATACTATTAATAATTTATAATCACGTAATATATTTTATTTGTAAAATAATAATTTTTATCTATAAATTGATCTTTAGAATGGCATCGCTAACCGGAAGTATGTAATAGTAATACATAAGCGGTTCAAGGGTCGACGCGTTGGGCGTTGTGGCGTGTGCCTGTAATCCATGCTGTGGGGAAGTTACAAATTGATGCAGAGGTTCGAGGTTTGAGCCCTGATCACGTCTTTCGGATGGTGATGTTAAAGGTCGGTCCCAGACGTAAATAATCATACCTGATTGATACACGTCTGTCAAAAACTCAAAACACACACAAGCCATTCTATTTGCATTGTTTACATCGGTATTACATGTGGATCGAGGGGACTACGCGATATCGGTCTGGTAAAAATCCTTTATTTTTCCCCCTGTTTTTTAAACCTTCCTACGCATTAGGTGTAGGAAGGTGTAAAGTTAAATAAAATCACAACCAATTACGTGATTTTTGTCTCACCTGCGAAGCAGAGTGAGACTATAGGCGCCGCTTTTCCGACGGCGGCGGCGGCGTCAACATCAAATCTTAACCTGAGGTGAAGTTTTTGAAATGACATCATAACTTAGAAAGTATATGGACCTAGTTCATGAAACTTGGCCATAAGGTTAATCAAGTATTACTGAACATCCTATTAAAGTTTCATGTCACATGACCAAGGTCAAAGGTCATTTAGGGTCAATGAACTTAGACCATGTTGGAGGAATCAACATTGAAATCTTAACCTGAGGTTAAGTTTTTGAAATGTCATCATAACTTAGAAAATATATGGACCTAGTTCATGAAACTTGGACATAAGGTTAATCAAGTATCACTGAACATCCTGCATGAGTTTCACGTCACATGACCAAGGTCAAAGGTCATGATTAACTTCCCTAGGGGAATGGGTACTTAGGAGAAAACCACAAATCCCTGATAATTGTTTACATGGCCTATGAAAAGTTGTCTTTGCCCCTTTTCATAATTTACTTACTCAGTTGCAAATTCAAAATATAGTCTTCAGGGAGCTCTATTTTTAATTTCTTTATTTCTTGTCTGATTTCTTTCAAATTTTCACCATTCTGTTTGATTTTTTTTTCTTCCAACACAACATTTTTTTGACCAAGGCTGGATTCTTTTTTTAATTCTTTGCCATAGATCAAACCATGCTGGCAGCTCGGTTAGAGCTTGATGGTACTTTTGGTGCAAAGAAGAAGACAAGATATGAAAAACACAAAGATGAGGTGGGTTTTTTGTTTTAATTTTTCTTCATTTGAAAATTATTTTCTATCACATTAAAAATAACACCCATTTCACATGTTACATACACTTTGAGTAATAATGGATCAAACCTTATAATATTTATTACATTAAATGAGCATTTGATTCCTCTGATATCCTTGATTGTCATGGCTTACAGGTCAAATTATGCTATTCAATATGGCAGTTAAATATATCCCCCCTCCCCAAAGAGAAATGATATTTTGAGAAAAGATTATACATCCATTTGTCACAGTTTCATACAAGGTGACATCAAAATGGGAAGAAGACAGATATTTCTGCAATTTTTTCTTCAAGGAAACTGTTATCCAGAATTTTTTTCATTTTTTTGAATGTAGAAATATCATTTTAAAATCTACTCTTTAATATTTTTACTTTTATTATTATTATCATTATTATTGTTGTTTTTATTACCATGTAAAAGAAGTAGCTGTAGTGTAATTAATCTTCTTTTTTTTGAGGGGGGGGGGTAAATTACAGGACTTAATAATAATGTAAACAAAAATCTCCATACAGCTGTTGTTGCAATAATAATTATAAATTTTAAGCCATACAGCAATTGTTCAAGTGTACAGACTATGTTTCATTTATTTTCATTTGCATACATTTATTGGTACATGATGTAAATGTTTACCAGCAGCAAAGGCTACAGAGGTCAATTTACATATATATATTTCTATATGATAGATATTAAAAAAATTGTAAACATTGTCAGGTGCTACTTTCAAATTACAAAGTTAATCAATGTCTTCTCAACACTCTTTCATGATTTTATTTCTGAAAAATGTTTTGTTATTTTAGATCAATTGCGTGGCTTTCTCCAGGGATCTGGAGATGATGGTCACTGGGTCAGATGATGGCAGGGTGCGTGTTTGGAACAGACCGAAAAACATCCTGGTTTGCAGATTTTTTGGACACACAGGTAAAAAAAAATAGAGGAATGGTTCAAGAATTATTTTCTGACATCATAACATCTTTAATGTTGATGTTTGAATGAAGAACACCTCATGTTTAAAACAAAGAGAAATATGCAAGTACTATCATGAATATTTGCAACATTCCCCTGTAAAAAGAAAAATGGGAAAACAGAGAAAAAGTTGTTGGATTGTCCACAAGTAGTAGCTTGAGAAAAATAAGGATTCTGGAAGTGGATAAGACTATCAGGACTTTGTATCACCCCCAGTACTTTTCCTATATTAGATACTGTATATTGTTTATTGTCTTGTAATTCTTTTTATCTGTAATTCATGTTCATTTCAGTTTGTACTGCGAGACATGATGTTTTTTAATAAAATCCATTTTATCTATCTATCTATCTCTATCTATCTATCTATCTACCTGTCTATCTATCTATCTACCTACCTACCTACCTACCTATCTATCTCTATCTATCTCTATCTATCTCTATCTATCTATCTCTCTCTATCTCTCTCTATCTATCTCTATCTATCTCTATCTCTATCTATCTATCTATCTCTATATCTATCTATCTATCTATCTTCCTCATCATCATGACCATCATAGCTTTATCAATATTCTGTCTGAATGTATAGATACGATGCTCATTGTTATATTTTTTGGGGTCAAAATAATGCACAGGTGCAGTCAAAGGGGTAGCTGTATCTCCAGATAGTCGCTACATCGCCAGCGCTTCCTACGACCGAACAGTGATTGTGTGGAGGACAAGAAACTCGGATATCATTTACAAACTTCAGGGTAAGTTGAACCGAATGCAAATTATCTATTCATGAATGTTAAGCATTTGCATGCACTCAACAAGTGGTCTTTCACCATGCGATGATATTCTCGATGAATTTAGGCCCAGTTTTTAGTGCACTGCACCAATTCGCTCATTCTTTAGTCCATCAGTTCTCAGTGCCTGGTGCTTGTAGCGCTGAAGTAGTGCTTTGGAATGACTTGTTTAGCCTTAGATGCGTCATTAGTACCTACGTTGTCTGCATTATATATATATATTTTTTTTAATCTATGATTCTACAGGTCACTCAAGATGCGTTGAGACGGTAGGGTTTTCAAGTGACGGTCGGCTACTCTGCTCAGGATCATGGGATTGCACTGCTATTGTTTGGAATTTAGAGGTATGTCCTGTCATAAATTTTTTCTTTCATTTTATTCCAGAGAACAAAAAAGAACCTTTGTTTCATAATGTAAACAAAACAATAACAAATTAAATTCTCTTATTGTCGATGAATTAAAAAATTGACTCAAACCCATCTTTTTAATCAACAAAACAAGTAAGCTGTTGCAATGACCCGTTATCTGTTATCTCTCTATTGATTTGTTGTTATATGATTGATATTTCATTACCTCTTTATGTTTTACACTTATTGAATACCAGTTGTATGTTATTTTCTTTCTATTTTATTTTATCCAGTTGTATGTTATTTTCTTTCTATTTTATTTTATCCAGTTGTATGTTATTTTCTTTCTATTTTATTCATAATTTGTTTCTATTAAATTGATTGTATTGTATTTGTTTTATTCACGTTCTGTTTAAATTGTAGAGTGCTTAGAAACTGTTTTGTGATAAGCGCTATATAAAAGCTCCATATGATTATTATTTATTATTGAATTATTTTACATATCTCTTTTACATAAATCTTGTACATACATTCATTCTTTTTACATCTTGTCCATAATAACATACACTATTTTATACAAAGAGTACTAGTGATGCCCACTTCATGTCCTGCCAGATATGATAGATCTGTCCACTGGACCTTTGCATTAATAGTAGTTATAGAAATCCAAGTTACTTAAAGGTCAAGTCCACCCCATCAAAATGTTGATTTGAATCAATAAAGAAAAACCAAGCAAGCATAACACTGAACATTTCATTAAAATCAGATGTAAAATAAGAAAGTTATGACATTTCAAAGTTTCGCTTATTTTTCACAAAACAGTTGCATGTACAACTTTATAGTGACATGCAAATCAGAGAGTCAATGATGTCCCTCACTCACTGTTTCTTTTGTTCTTTATTTCCATATACAATATTTCAGTTTTTACAGATTTGACAATAGGGACCAACTTGACTGAACCATAAAATGTTAAAACAATGGTAATTCCGCATGTTCAGAGAGGAATAAAACTTTACTTCACAGAACATTGAGGAGAAAATTTGAATATTTCATATAATAAAATACAAAATAAATAGTGAGTGGGTGACGTGATCAGTCTGCCAATTTGCATACCAGCCAGAATGTTCATATAACTGTTTTGTGAAATTAAGCGAAATTTTAAAATGTCATAACTTTCTTATTTTTCATCCGATTTTGATGATGTTTTCAGTGTTATGCCTGTTGGATTTTTCTCTTTATATTGAAATCAACTTTTTGTTTGCATTGACTTGTCCTATAAAAAGTATGTATTTCCCCCCCCTCCGATGCTTAAAAAGAGTAAAGTTCACTTATTGAGTGCACGCATTGTCTATGCTGCACCCCCACCCTTTATGAAAAAGCAAGTAACTCTGTGGAAGGAGTTTTTCAGTAAATTAGAAAAAAAATGTGTCTTGTTCTGGATAGAAATTCATAGTTACTTTAATTTGAAAGTTCGATATTTTAGATATTGGGGGCCATTTGACTCTAATTCCTTTAGCATCATGCTGAGCATACAGACAGTATTCCTAAACTAGAATTTAATTCGTCATGCGGACGAATTAGGTGGTCTGTGATGATTTTTCATTCAGAGTCGGCTAATGTATAAAATGAATCACTTAGATATGATTGATAATCTTGATTCTAGACATCCTAAGAATAAATTTTGACCATTGCTCAATGTGATTATTAATGTGGTGATGACAATCGTCAGACATACATATTCACACAGATATATAGAAGATAGATCATGATTATATTGATGGATGGCGCGATGGATGGATCAAGTGATGGATTGAGAGATAAATGATAGGTGGTTATATTAATAAAACATAGATAGATTGATAGATAGAGACAGATAGATTGATATAGAAAGATAGACATATTCAATAGATATATATAATAGAAATAGACAGATAGATAGATAGATAGATAGATAGATAGCCAGACAGACCGACATACATATAGAAAGATAGATAGACAGGCAGATAGATAGATGGATATATAGAAAGATAGATAGATATACATATCTAAACAGATAGGTATATTATATTAGACACAGAGAGAGATAGATAGACAGATACATAATATGCAAAGTAGGTAGATAGACATATATATGGATAGATAGGGTGAGAGAGAGAGACATATTCAAACATGTAGATATATATTTGACAGAGAGATAGACATATATGTCATGTAGGTAGATAGATAGACAGACAGATGGATGGATTGATAGATAGATAGAAAGAAATATACATAGATTTATAACAGATAGCGGATGGACGGATATGATTAGATAGATATAATATGAAAAAAGTGATTATAATCTGTTTTATTTTGCAATATTTTAGCTATTATTTATTAGAATTGTTATAATTGATCGTGCGCAAGATATAAAAAAAAATCATGTTCACCCGCGGACTCAAACCCCTGCCCGCATGATTGAATGAGATGCAAGTCTGACGCCTAACCGATTGAGCTAGAATATTTCCCATAGACTTTACACGTAAGCAATTTTGAGAATTACAATTCCAATATTGCAAGTGAAAAACGGGCATGATCCCGGCATCTGATCAAAAAGTGGAGGGCACACTACCGAAAGCCCAGAATCTCAGCTATAACATATTAAAAGCTCCGGCAAAACTGACAAGAAGAAATGGAGATATGGCTCACGAAATAGAGGAATGTCGAATCTAGTTTTGAGAAAAAGTCATGTCCCATAGAGATTACACGCAAAATACATGTGATATGAAAAAAGCAATTATAATCTGTTTTATCTTGCTAAATTTAAACTTTTATGCCTTTTAATTATCATAAAGGATCATGTAAGAGGTGGCAAAAAGAAAAAAAAAATTGAAAAAAAAATCATCTTGTTCACCCCAGGACTCGAACCTCCGCCCTCGAGAAAGCAAGTCAAATGCGTTATCCATTGAGCCACGATATTCCCCATAGAGAATACACGTAAGCAATTTTGAGAATTACAAGTCCAATTTTGCAAGTGAAATACGGGCATGATCCCGGCATCTGATCAAAAAATGAAGGGCACACTTGCGAAAGCTCAGAATCTCAGCTACAACATACTAAAAGCTTAAAGAAAACTGACCAGAAAAAATGGAGATATGGCTCACGAAATAGAGGAATGTCGAATCTAGTTTTGAGAAAAAATCATGTCCCATAGAGATTACACGCAAAATGAGGAAAAATGACAGGCCTCTTTTCATCGCTGTTTTACGCAATGATGCGTTTCTCAAAACGAAGATTCATGTTAACTGAGGAGAAAGAGTACATTCTAAACTACAACATGTTGAAATCTGGGCGAAAAATGATCTATATTCGAGAAGTTACAGCCAAATTTGCATAAATTTGATGACGTCATTTTTGAAAAAATGAAATTTTTAGTTTGGGCGCCATTTTGATGACGTCACGATATAATTTAGGGACAATGGTGACATGAAATCAAATCTACAACTAATACTCTATCGATATATGAAAAAAAAGTTGGGGGTCAACGGACTTTTTAAAGAGCTACAGTGAATTTACAATAGGCATGTTTTTGCCCATATATGGCCTATAGTGAGAGCTCGCGCGCACACGTGCTGCAAACTTTAATGGGTGTTAATTTGTATATTAATGGTTGTAGAAGGTTGATCAAGGTATCAAATTGCTCAGAATTTTATTAGCAATGCAATGATATTAAAAGAAACGGTTTTTCTGCGTTGCGTTAAGGTGTAACGCGCGGAAACGCGCGCGCGCAAATTTTTGAAATGCTTAAAATGACCTGAAACGTACCCAAAAAAATTTATAGGTCATTTGGACAATTTTTTTACCTTTGACGAGCGCGTACGCGCGTCATGACCTTTGATGACATTGACAGTTGACCCTTGACATGAAGTTAATGTCATGTAAATATTGTTAATTTTTGATTATTGATAATGAAGATATGATCAAATGAAGAATTTTACAAAATGGCGCGTAGATGACGTCATCATGACCATATGACCTTGAAAAGCTTAGTTTGCCGTCTCTATGATAGATTCTATATATGACGAAAAAATCAGCAAAATTGATTCAGCCAATTTCGAGAAAAGTTGGCGACAAACATAGGTGCCAAGAATAAAGAAAGAAAGAAATAAAGAAAATTCTGACGAAATCAATAGGTGATCTGTCATAGACAGACCACCTAATTAAGAGAAAAGGTCAATTTTGAAAAGAATCAGTTGCTTCAGTCACTTCCTTTGGCGATCGGATGGCACCATGGACATTCATGGAGCAAGTCCCACGCATCATTGTATGTGCATGTTTTTCTTATTTAAAAAATGATTCATTTTTTTTTCTGAACTAGACTGGAACCCCCCGAAACATACTAACTGGACACAAGAATTTGGTGCAGTGCTGTGCCTTTAGCGCTAATGATCGTTTGCTAGTAAGTATCTAGATGGCACAAATTATTAATCTAAAATGACCCCAACTCCATTTCTGCTCTCAGAGAAATAATAATATCTAACATATATTAAAATACATGCTCTAGTGTTGAGTATGCCATAATAAAGGTATTCATAGATTTCAGAATTCCAAAAACTGTGGATTATGATACCGATATTTCCGTGTTCTGCTTTGATTACAACCAACTTCCCCCTTAAAAGTATGTACCTATAAGGTTTTTAGAAAAAAATTAATAATGACGGAGATTGTCAAAGATGAAGAGTGGTATAAATGAAAAAAGGTTTATTTTGTAATAGGGAGTTGGAAGATATACATTTTTAAATGTAAATTTAAAAAAAAATGGAAAACAGAAATTTTGATAAATGAAGGTGCTCAGGTGCATGTCAAGTTTAGTTTAAAAAAAATCTTTGGTTTCAATGAGGAGAAATGATGCATTAAATATTTTGTTAAGTATAATTAAGCAACATTTATTCTACAAACGTTAAACAGCAAAATTCCTGTACGTGTATGCAAAGAAAATAAATGTTCAGTATAATGGAGAGGAGATTTATTTTTTTCTATATCGGGTTTGTTTAACAAATCCGATACTAGATGAATGTCACTTCTTTCTTCATTTACTTGAGAGAAATGTGAAGTATTGTTATTTGTTTGAGTTAATTTATTGATTGTGTAAAAAAAATTATGTGTATATTTTTATATTATTTGACTGAATAAAATGCATTTGGAGTGCTGAAAAAAAAAAGATTAGTAATATTGGTCCTGCGTCTGTTGTAGTTGAATTAATGAAGTAACAAAGTAAAATAAATATGAGACAAGAAGTTTTAGCACTTCTGAAACCTGAATACACCCCGTGATATGTCCACCAACCTTAAATCCAGGCTACAGGTTCATGGGACCATTCCGTACGTCTCTGGGCGCTGTGTCGTCAGGCAGGTATTGACCAGGTTAGGGTTCTTAAAGGTCATACAGGAAACGTCCACGCAGTGGCCTTCTCTAAACTTGGCATGCTGGTGAGTACTTACACTTTAACAAGGATTTTTCCCCTTTTTTTTAACAAATGCATTTCCAATTGCTGATGTGGTTTTCGGTATACCATGTGGAGTGTTATAGAAAACAGTGGATAGAAGAAGAGAAGAAATGCATAGGCAAGAAAGTGGAGATTTGAGAGTAGAGTATTCTTTCTTGAAAGTAGTCCTGAAAAGGACTGTAAACCAGAAGGAATGTTGAGTGAGAACAGCTTGAGTAGTAGAGCTGATGAGGAGATGCTGGCTTGAGTCGGCGAGTAGAAATGATGAGTAGAAGAGAGGCTCGACGTTTCGGACAGGTTGACTGTCCGTCTTCACCTGCACGTGCACCCATATCTGCACCACTTCACATGACCCCTTTATAAAATGAAACTAAGGTTCGTTGGTTCGAATCCCAGCCATGGCGTAATTTCCTTCAACAAGAAATTCATCCACATTGTGCTGCACTCAACCCAGGTGAGGTGAATGGGTACCCGGTAGGATTTATTTATTGAACGCTTTAGCGTCTATTAATATGGCGGCTTAGCTACAGCTGGGGTACTAATATGATTCTAAGTATCAAAGCCAGTTGAGTATATGCACATATTAAGTATATAAATGGACATATTATTATTATTATTATCATGACTTGGTCGGTTCATGAAGTGAAATAAGAATTGAGAAAAAAATGGGGGTCAGATGTACAAAAAGGTTGTTTTTTTTTAATGGAATTGCCCTATTACACTTTAACATCGGAGTATATGATTCTGTCTCCTGATTTATTTCTTCGTAGGCAACGGGTTCATGGGACAAGACTGTTCGTCTGTGGAGTTCACGAGATGCTCGCTGTCTTCTTGTGCTCTCGGAACACACCGGTTGGGTGAGGGCGCTGGCGTTCACTAATGATAGCAGTATGGTTGCCAGTGCAAGTGATGATGAGACGGTAGGGAAAATTGATGTCTCCTTCAGATGAAAGAGGATGATATGGGTACTGGTTGTGATGATGATGGTCATGATGATAATGTGGATGTTGACTATTATGATGATGATGGTGATGATGATGTCGATGATTGATGGTGACGATGATTCATGATTATGTGATGATGGTAGTGGTGATGATGATGATTATGATGATGGTAGTGGTGATGATGATGTGATGATGGTAGTGGTGATGACGATGATGATGGTGATGATGATGGTCATGATGATGATGTGGATGTTGACTATTATGATGATGATGGTGATGATGATGGTGATGATTGATGGTGATGATGATTCATGATGATGATGATGATGTGATGATGGTAGTGGTGATGATGATGTGATGATGGTAGTGGTGATGATGATGTGATGATGGTAGTGGTGATGATGATGTGATGATGGTAGTGGTGATGATGATGTGATGATGGTAGTGGTGATGATGATGTGATGATGGTAGTGGTGATGATGATGTGATGATGGTGATGATGATGGTGATGATTGATGGTGATGATGATTCATGATGATGATGATGATGATGTGATGATGGTGATGATGATGGTCATGATGATGATGGTGATGATGATGGTGATGATGATGGTGATGATGATGGTCATGATTGATGGTGATGATGATTCATGATGATGATGATGATGAGATGATGGTAGTGGTGATGATGATTATGATAATGGTGATGATGGTAGCGGTGATGATGATGACGATGGTGATGATGATCATGATGATGATGGTGATGATGATGGTCATGATTGATGGTGATGATGATTCATGATGATGATGATGATGATGTGATGATGGTAGTGATGATGATTATGATGATGGTAGTGGTGATGATGATGGCGATGATGATGGTGATGATGATGGTCATGATGATGATGATGACGATGATGATGGTGATGATGATGGTCTTGGTGATGATGATGATGATGATAACAGAGATGATTGTACACCCTTATTAAGGCTATATACTCCTGAAATAATCTTGGTCATGATGGTCATGATTGATGGTGATGATGATTCATGATGATGATGATGATGATGATGATAACAGAGATGATTGTACACCCTTATTAAGGCTATATACTCCTGAAATAATCTTGTAATTCTCTATTATTGATATCTGTTTTCAGGTCAAGGTATGGGATGTGAGAACTGGTGAATGTGCCAAGACGCTTGAGGTAAGACTTCAAGGCCCTTTATCCAAAGATTTTGTTGTCAAATACATATTTAAAGATCAATTATGTGGACCGTTGTGGCCCAGTGGATTAGTCTTCGGACTTTGAAACAAAGGGTCGTGGGTTCAAATCCCAGCCATGGCGTAATTTCCTTCAGCAAGATACTGATCCACAATGTGCTGCACTCAACCCAGGTTAGGTAAATGGGTGTGCTATGAATGCCTAGCTTAGCCAGTTAATATAGGAGCGCCTTGAGCACCTAACAATTAAGGTGGATATGTACGCAATATAAATACCCTATATTATTATTATTATAATAGGTTATTTTTATTTTATAATCAGTTTTACAAAGTTTGACAGTGATCTTCGAACAAAGTGTCTTCCGTCCCAAAATAATTTTGAGACAAAACCGTAGATGGCTTGATATTTTTACGCATTTTTTGTTGTCTCATGAAGGAAACAAGTATTGTGAGTAAGTATCCAGTGATAAAGCTAAAGATTATTCCCATTTCTCTTTACAGAGTGATCTGGAGCAGCTTCAGACTTGCGTGTTCTCGTCTGAGGGGGCGCTGTTTGCATCCGGGGCTGCAGCAATGGCTGTCGCCGAGAAAAAGGAGACACAGAGTAAAGAAGAAGAGGAGGTGAACAGGGAGATGGATGAAGGAACAGTTGAGGAGGAGGAGGATGATGAAGGTGGTTAGCTAATGTACCATAAAGGCCAATGCACACCTTACAACTGGCCCAAGATCCAATTTTAGAACTTTTCGCATTTCGCTGTTGAAATATACGGGGTACAAGATAACGACGCAGATATAGATGTCAGAAAATCATTTTGATATTCACTTTATTCAGCTTTTAGCTCCAATAGTCTTCAGACTTAACAAAAACCGAGTTCACATACAACTACATTTACAAGGTTGAAGAGCATGAAGAGTCAACTGCCAGGTTGCTTAGCATGGTACATGTTTTCTACTCAATACATACATGTACCAATGGTCCTGTTCAGGACACACCTTAAAAACCAAAAAAAGTTTCTATTCTTTAAGCACCTTGCCTGGTGCAGGCATACAATACAGTCTGACCTGTAACTTTCTATCATTCACTTCAGGCTCTATGCCCAAGATTTATGCTTGCACCTGTTAGTATTTCACATAACTTTCTTTCATTCATTCAGGCTCTATGCAAGGCAACAATACACTTATTTATGGAAAATGTGAATGAAAAGTATCCGTTTATTTGAAATTTCAAATCGATTGTAAGAATATTACTCTAACAATTTTTTATGATGGCAAGCCTGTATTTTGGAGTAAAGGCCAATTGGTTTCAGATCATAGCCAATGGTACGCGTCCCATGTCTCGATTACGATTGGATATTCAAATTCCTTTTTCATTATTAGGATTGTAGGCTCAGTCACATTTAACTGAGACTGAAGTGGTACTGCACACAGTTTCTGTGTTGGCCTTGCAGGTCAAATGTGACTGAGGGAATAGCAATACCTTAAGATCACCGCACACCTTACGGTTGGTCTGCGACCCGATTTTGGAATGAAACTTAGTAAATTTTATCCAAATAGTGCGACATGGAATACCTTACTGTTTAAAATTCTAAATCATCTTATGAATACTCACATCTATGAACACTACAATTCTTATAAGAATAAAAGCAAATTGAATGGACTGAGATCCAATTAAAACAAAATCGCAGATGGTGTGTGCCAACTAGCAACAAGCTGTAACTGCAATTTGATTTGTTGCAGGAGAATCACAGATCATATCACAGACATTTGACATGTCGAATCTTCCTGCCGTTCTGCCATTTTGTTTATTTCAGCCAAGCAGATTTGTACCAGATGATGGCATGTTGTAGATATTGTAATGATAATAATATTCCGCATTTATATAGCACTTAATACGACTTGTGTAAGCATTTACAGACATATCATTACCCCGGTCATTGGATCCTTGCATGCCCGAATACAATGTATGCACCTTCTCCACTCCCTTGGGAGCATTTCAACAAGAGTTCCAAGACTCAATGGCTAGGCATATTAGCTTTCACATACCACTGGTTACCCATTTAACACCTGGGTGGAGAGAGGCAGAGTGTGAATTAACGCCTTGGCAAAGGACACTAGGCCGTGGTGGGATTCGAACACACGACCCTCTGATTACAAGGCGAGAGTCAGAACCGCTTCACCACAGCGCTTCCATATAGGTTTCCCGTACAGTCTTTGCAATAAGCCTTGTATGGTGTACCCTCTGAGGTTTCCTTCAAAGTAACTGCACGATTATGAGAACACATTCATTGTATGTAGCACCAAAGATACTACAAGGGGAAGATCGGACAGTATATAGACCGCGTTGAAATGCTCGGGAAGAGCGCAGTACAGCATTGAGTAAGTAACGAATTTTTTTAACCTTTGCATGTCGCGAGATGGTTGTGTACAAAACATATGAGAGAAATGGTGAAGGGGTGAAGGAATAGATGTTTTTAACATAATTTCTTTTATTCATTTTTTTTCTATGAAATTAAAGATGAATATATTTTTGAGGATCGTGGGTAATTAAAGGTGGAATTGTTCCCATGCGCGGCCCTTGAAACCTCTCCAAAATCCCCTCTCTCATTTTCTCCATATGTTTTATTCCCAGCTGCGTGCCGATGTGCGATGGTTTACTTACTCAACGCTGTTGGGCGCCCTGCCTCAGGAGCATTTATCGAGCGTTTCGAAAAAATCACCAAAGTGTCCGATCTTCCCCTTGTAGTATCTTTGGTAGCACCATTGCCCCCCCCTCACATTTAAATGATCTAAAGTTATTGTTCAAATTCCATGGCATCTAGTTATTAACTTTGCTTTTATGAGTCTGATGCTGTGAAGGCGAAGCATACGGGACACCACCAACAGTGGCTTCACTGCAAAGCTGCCATCGCCTGTACACTCCGGTCTCTTTTAGTGTATGTATTTTTTAATGAGGGATGTAAAAAAAAAAAACATGCACCGAATCCTGAGCCCCGTTGCATAAAATTTACTATAGTGGTAACTTTGTCATCCAATGGTAACTACCATGGTAACGCTGATCAATGGCCAATCAAAATCAGTAATTTCAGGGAAATTACCATTGGCTACATACCATGATGGTAACTTTTATGCAACGGGGTAGTGGTCGGTAAAAGGAACGACTAAAGCAAGACAAGAGTGTATAGATATAGAGTGTATAGGCTGGGGCTGATTTGGAGCCATGGTTTGTAGTCTTCTGCATTGGACATAATTGCTTCCCTATCGCTGCTGCACGTGCCTAGATTATGATAATAATAATACACAGTTCTTGTATAGCGCATATCACAATTATGAATAATGTCTCTGTGCTTCCAAAGGACTTAGATATTATTACCCCAGCTGTTGCTCGGCAGCAGTGATTACTAGGATTACATTCCTGCCAGGTACCCATTCACCTCACCTGGGTTGAGTGCAGCACAATATGGATAAATTCCTTGCCGAAGGAAATTAAGCCATGGCTGGGATTCGAACCCACGACCCTCTGTTTCAAAGTCTGGAGACTAATCCACTGGGCCACATCCCTCCAAAGGATTAAAAGTTGAGCATTGATAAAGCATTAAGGATTTTTAGGTTTAAAAAAATAAAATAGATATAGACATGGTCAAGGGGAAGAGCTAGGGGACATACGAATTATGAAGTTCGATGAAAAAAAATCTAAATTTAATACAGGAAAGGCTCAAGAGAGAGAGAGAAAGCAACGTGCAAAGCACACCACACACTTTATAATCCAATTGTGTTCTGATTTTTTTATCAATATCTAGTTTTTTGCAATAACTAAACAATTTATTTATCAATGTTTTGTTTTATTTCAGATTTGGTAATGCATATTTGGTAAATTTTCCATGTCCTTCTGATGACTAAAAACTACCAAAGAACAATTTTGTACTTTGCTCATGTATGCATATAAGAATGATTATAATTAGATTTTTACATTTTTTGCTTATGAGGTCAAAGGTCACATAGGCCATTATTTGACGTATAGAAGTTAGGTGTGTAATATATTTCTGGTCCAGCAATGATGGAGGTATATATTTTGACTGTGTGCAATCGAGAATTCATCCTTTTCTTCACTCTTAGAAACCTCATTGGAAGTAAATAATTCATTTGATAAATCGTACACTAATGGAAAGCTTTAAAGCTTCAATACAAGTAAGCCAGTTTCATGCATTTTTACAGCTTACCAGATGAATATTCTTATAGAAACATTCCGATTTGCACACTGGATAATGAGTGTCATTGTGCTATTCACCAGCAAGAATGCTATGTCATCATGTTATGTGGACAGAGTTGGGATTACACGCATTTACATGTAGATAAGTTGGATTATTTGCTTGTTTTCCACCTCACAAATTCAAATATTTTGAGAAGATTGGCAAAGAAAAGTGTCTTTGGAATCAAGTAGTGCTTAAACCAATGTTAACAACAGCTTAACACCATATTTTCATTTCTTTTCTTTTTTTGATCTTTCAGAATATTGATTGGTTTTTGAGTGGTGGTGATTTTTTACCTGATTGCTAAGAAAGCATGAATGCTTGTAAGCAAGCCACCAGAGGACCGACGGCTTAAGGTCCTCTCCGAAGGACCTGGTACTGAGGATTAATGCCTTACCAAAGGGCACTAGCGCACCTAGTGGGAATCAAACCCGGGTCACCGGAATACGAATACCCCGCTCTACCGACTGAGCTATCGCGCCTCCATGTCTAATTAAATGTTTTATACAAATTCAATGCAGATACAGGTGAAAAGCTGCTGGAAAAAAAAGCAGCAAGGAAAACTTGGCCAAAAAAGCTTGAGTTTCATCAATATATGTAGGAACTACTCTAAATATTGTTTTTTGTGCATATTCACATTTCCAATTTGTAATTTGGAAAACAGTAAAATTACCAATCCTGTCTGCACAAAATACAGGTAAACTCAACTCCGACACATAGGATGACCTAATATAATTCAGGTCTTTGAGAAGCCCAATAAAGCCGATTATGGGGAATAATGAATTTGATTGTTTATAAAGCAAAATACCTAGCTGGTAAGCAGTGAAAGTGCACAAAACTGTTTTATGATTCTTCACAGCTTTCCATTAATTCATATTTGTTTGGCTTCCAATATGATCTTAATTTTTTGTTTGCCTGCACAGCAGAGCGAGGCTATAGGCGCTGCTTTTCCGATGGCGGCGGCGACGTCGTCAATATTGAAATCTTCAAGTTAACCAAGGTTCAGTTTTTGAAATGTCATCATAACTTAGAAAGTATATAGACCTAGTTCATGAAACTTGGACATAAGGTAATCAAGTATTACTAAACATCCTGCCTGAGTTTCAGGTCAAATAACCAAGGTCATTTAGGGACAATGAATTTCGACCATGTTTAGGGAATCAATATCGAGATCTAAATCAAGGTTAAGTTTGCGAAATGTCGTCATAACTTGTAAAGTATATGGACCTAGTTCACAAAATTTGGACATAAGAATAACTGAAGATCCTGCCTGAGCTTCAGGTCACTTGACCAAGGTCAGAGGTCACTAGGGTCAATGAAATTTGACCATGTTGGGGGTATTTTGGAGAATTGTCATAATAACTTTGACATTTTATAGATCTAGTTCATGAAACTTGAGACATAAGAGTAACCATGTATGCCTGAATATCTTGTGATTGTTTCTGGTCACATGACCAAAATCAAAGGTCATTTATGGTCAATTTTATATGGTCAATTTTGGGGGTATTTGTGAATTGGCATCATAACTTAGAAACTTTATAGATCTACACATGTCGTTCATGAAACATAGACATAAGGGTAATCAAGTATTAATGATTGTTTTGCACATGTATTATGTCACATGATCATGGTCAAAGGTCATGTTGAATCAATGGACATAGAATTTTATTATCATATGAGTGTTTTCTTTTGTGAATAATTATTTAATAGCTGTGTTCAAAGTCAGCACTGCTGCTATATCGAATTGCGTAATGCAGGTGAGACTGCAAGAGGCGTTCCACTTGTTTGACCTTATTAAGGCAGGATGTTGTTCTTCTTTTGCTTGAGTAGTGATGTGGAGTAAAGAAGATTAAAAGTCTTTCAGATTGTAATTCTAGTAAGTTTTGTGCCTTTCTTGTAGTTTTAACATTTTACATTCATTACATGCTGCTTTTCAGTATTTGCATCATATTCATATTTTTATATACTAGACTATTACTTCAATTCATTCTATTTTCATTTTCTATATTTTGCATATATATATATATCATCAATAAACTATAGATTTATCATTGAATATTTTAATAATCTTGCATATTTTTCAGAAAGTACATTTCTTGAATTCTTGAATATAATGTGAAAAGAAAAGTGAATAAGTATGAGGTGACACGACATTTGCCCTGATGACAGTTGCTCTGACGACAATTACTCCGGGCTTTGTTTCGTCTAAGATATAGAGTTAGGGTTACAATAGGGTTTTATTTTAGTTATTAGAGACAATTTGCGAATTTGTGGTATATAAAATTGTTATTATTATTATTATTGGGTTAGGTTTAGGATAGGGTATAATGCTAAGTCCAGTGTTGAAGTTGATCATTCTGCTAGTGTGTGGAGTTTACAGTGGAGCAATTGTCGCCAGAGCAAATGTCATGGAACTGAGAATGAATGATGGAAATTTGTTGACTGAAGATCAGTAGCAATTTGAGTTTGATTTAAATCTATCATAATTATTATTTGTAAGACAGGGCCAATAACTGAGTGAAAAAGAGAGGGGGGGGGGGATACAGTGAGTGAGAGAGGAAAGAAGAGGGAGGGGAAAAGAAAATAATGACTTTAATTTATTAAAGTTTAACGATATTCATATTTTGTATATGTCGATAAAGTATAACTTTATCATTAAATATTTGATTAATAATATTGCATCTATATCTAAAGTATATTTCCTGTATTGTAACGACGGAGAGGGAGGCAGGCAGGGGAAAGGAGAAAGGGAGGGGGTGGGAGAAGCTGAAAATGATCATTGAAAGATATGCTGTATGCTACTTTTTTTAAAAAAACATATGAAACAGAGTATCCCAACTTACATGACTTTAGATTTTGAAAAAAAATCATCGAAACCGTTGTCGCCCAATTATTGCTTGCGAAGTAAAACCAGTGGGATACGATGGGCTAAAAGTGTTTGCTGCCATCTTATGTTAAAATACAGAAGAGCAAACACAAAGTTACAGACTTCTTGTGTAATGCCCGTCACACCGGCTGAACCACTCCTGACAGACCAATTCTAACACGCTATTGTATGGAAGCTTAAAAGTGCCACCGAGATGTTGAGATAATTATCTTGGGAAGTCGATATCTTGATAGCAAAAGATCAGATGACGAGATCCTGGATCTCATCATGTCGACATCTTTTAGAAGAGATGATGAGATGACAAGATCCCGGATCTCATCATGTCAACATCTTTTAGAAGAGATGATGAGATGGCAAGATCCCAGATCTCATCATGTCAACATCTTTTAGAAGAGATGATGAGATGACAAGATCCCGGATCTCATCATGTTGACATCTTTTAGAAGAGATGTTGAGATGACAAGATCCCGGATCTCATCATGTTGACATCTTTTAGAAGAGATTATGAGATGACAAGATCCAGGATCTCATCATGTCAACATCTTGTAGAAGAGATGATCAGATGACAAGATCCCGGATCTCATCATGTCGACATCTTTTAGAAGAGATGATCAGATAACAAGATCCCGGATCTCGTCATGTCGACATCTTTTAGAAGAAATGGTCAGATGACAAGATCTTCGATCCATGATCATGTCATCTAATCATCTCTTCTTAAAGATGTAGACATGACGAGTTACGAGATCATGACATCTGATCATCTCTTCTAAAAGATGTAGACATGATGAGATCCGAGATCTTGTCATCTCATCATCTCTTCTAAAAGATGTTGACATGATGAGATCCGGGATCTTGTCATCTCATCATCTCTTCTACAAGATGTCAACATGATGAGATCCGGGATCTTGTCATCTCATCATCTCTTCTACAAGATGTCAACATGATGAGATCCGGGATCTTGTCATCTCATCGTCTCTTCTAAAAGATGTTGACATGATGAGATCTGGGATCTTGCCATCTCATCATCTCTCCTAAAAGATGTTGACATGATGAGATCCGGGATCTTGTCATCTCATCATCTCTTCTAAAAGATGTCGACATGATGAGATCCAGGATCTAGTCATCTGATCTTTTGCTATCAAGATATCGACTTCCCAAGATAATTATCTCAACATCTCGGTGGCACTTTTAAGCTTCCATACAATAGCGTGGTAGAATTGGTCTGTCAGGGGTGGTTCAGCCGGTGTGACGGGCATTACACAAGAAGTCTGTAACTTTGTGTTTGCTCTTCTTTTGAAAATTGAAATATTGTAAAATTTAACTAATAACACACAAAAGAAATAGTGAGTGAGGGTCGTCATCGACTCTCTCATTTGCATATCACTGAGCTGTGCATATCATTGTTTTGTGAAAAATAAATGAAACTTTAAAATATCATATCTTAACTTTCTTATTTTTCATCTGATTTTCTTATGAAATTTTCAGCGTTACTTTTTTCTCTCTCTCTATCGATTCAAATCAACATTTTTCTGGGGTGGACTTGACCTTTAAGTAAGAATCTGAAAAAGAAATCACACTAATGTTTTACCATTTTTACAAGAAGAAGCAATGACTTTCGGAAATTATAACCACACACTCATGCCTTTAATGGAGAATGAAAATCATCTGGGGAGGAAAATTAGTTAATGTGGCTTATGTGGAAAAACGGAACAGAAACAAATCAGTGAAGTTTGATAAAAAAAACCTAACAATTAATAAAACAGTTATAAACATTTTTCGAATGTTGAGGTCACTAATAATGTGGAGATCCTCCACAATTGGCAATGCGATTACGACGAATACTATATCTGATGTCAGAGTATGCAACTCCCTAATTACTTTATTACGTATCTTACTTAAATTGTCACTTTTATCATGGCAAATCCATAGATCAGGGTTGTTTTTTCATGGGAGATTGTAAAAGAGGTTTTAATAAAGTATATCATGGACCAAGAGCGTGTACTACCATTAGAATGAGCAAAAATAGATGTTTTGGGGCATATTTTCAGTGTATAGAGTTGTGCTGCTGTGACATCTCAAATCTTGGTCGAATTGCCAATAGAAGGATGTACGTAGTATTAGTGATTTCGACATTGAAATGCTCATGGCTTTCTCCTTGTTTGTTCAATTGTCCCAAAACTTTGAGTGATTTGTTTCTTTGATCCATTTTCCTTTGCTTTCATACAAGCCAACTTGTTCCAGTGGTTTCATTTATTAAAATTGATATTTCAGGCCACTCCTATCGTTGAACCAAACAAAGAATTCTCAAAAAGTGCTTAATTTTCTGGATGACTGATTTTTCCCCATCGAGACCCCATTCAATAATTTATTCATGGAGAAAATACAGTCTTTTGTATTGTAGGGGTGGCCCTGTAATTCTAACAGCTAGAAAACACTTCCTACGCACTCGATCCTTTCATAAAACCATTTTGTTGAGATCATATTCCAACAAATTAAAAGAGCGAAATGTGTGAAAAATGCGGGAAATATTTGCCCAATAATTGACAACTGATACCAGTTTTCAAGTCATTTTTTTCGAATGGTTTATTACTATTTCGTCGTTATAGATATATTTTTGAGAGTTCAACCTTGCATTAAAACAATTTCCGTAGACTTCTAAAACTTTTTCATTCTTAATCCTTTGCATTGATTCAAGTCAATCCAGGTGGGTGTTTCATAAAGCTGTTCGTTAGATAGGAGCGACTTTAAAGGACAAGTCCACCCCAACAAAAAGTTGATTCGAATAAAAAGAGAAAAATCCAACAAGCTGAACACTGAAAATTTCATCAAAATCGGATGTAAAATAAGAAAGTTATGACATTCTAAAGTTTCGCTTAATTTCACGAAACAGTTGTATGCACATCCTGGTCTATATGCAAATGAGGGAACTGATGACATCACTCACTATTTCTTTTGTATTTTATTACATGGAATATGAAATATTTTGATTTTTTCGTTATTGTCATGTGAAATGAATTTTCATTCCTCCCTGAACACGTAGAATTCCATAATTTTGTCATTTTGTGCTTCAGGCAATCGTAAAAATTGAAATATTGTATAATTCAAACAATAAAAAACAAAAGTAATAGTGACATCATCGACTCTCTCATTTTGATATAACTGGCTCGTTCATATAAGTATTTTGTTAAAAATAAGCGAAACTTTGAAATGTCACAACTTTCTTATTTTACATCCGGTTTTGATGAAATTTTCAGCATTATGCTTGTCTGATTTTTCTCTATTGATTCAAATCAACATTTTTCTGAGGTGGACTTGGCCTTTAAGAACGACTGGTGATCATTTCTCACGCGCTAAATAATCACCAAGGAACAGTTCATGGTGAATAACATTTACCACAAGAGAAGATCACCAGCCGTTCTTAAAGCCGCTCTTAATTACGAAAAGCTTTTATGAAACGGTCCCCGGATCCTGTTGCGTAAAAATAAGGGTAACTTCCATGAAATCCTTGGTTTTGATTGGCTGTTCACATTGTTACCATGGTAGCTACCTTTGGATGAAAGAGTTACCACAATAGTAAATTGTATGCAACGGGGACCAGAACATTGGATTTGTTTTCAATCAAAATCAGGGCCCTGGTGCTTTGGTTCAGGAGGATTGTGTCTGAAAAATAATTGATAAGCAAAAAAAAAAAAAAAATCAATAATAATGATAAAAATGAAGGTAAGAAAATTGAATAAAATAAAAAAGGTTTTTGCCCCCAAATCTCAGCCACTTTGGAACAATTATTTGCTTGTAAAAACTGATTTCCAGTGAGTGCTGCCTATGTTAAATGTCATACACAACACTTCTGCTTCCCAGAACCATGATCACAATAATACTTTGCAATTCATTTTAAATCTTTAGAAATACGGAGGTCTGTTGATATTAGCAAAACCTAATGCTGATCTCGTACATTCAGATCAAGGGGAAAATTAATTAAATAAATAGATAGATAGATGAATAAATAAATGAATAAACAAATAAATAGATAGATAAATAAATAGATGAATAGATAAATAAATAAAATCTACGAAGATTTCGATTTCAAATTAATAACAACCTCTTCTTTTTGCCTATTCATGACGGTGTGCAGATTTGTTTTTGCATCTAATATTGCTAAGTTTTATTATTCGATAACTTTGTCGTTATCCTATTTCGATGAAAATTTCAGCGTAGTGATCGGTATTTTTTTTATTTTATTCATTTAGAAATCATAATTATTAGCCAAGAGTACCCATTAAAACAAAATCAACTAAAAATGAATAAGGTAGAAAAACAACAACACTGAGGAAATAAATTCACGAAAAAGACAAGTGTGTACAATGTTAAAATGCAGAAAATCAATTTATTTGTCACAATGTACTTTTAGGTATAATCTTGCATTCTTTTACTTTCTTCTCCATACTCAATTTCACAATCAAACATCCTGATATAAAACTAATGAAGCAAAATGTTTAGACAAGAAATTGGAAATAAAGATTGGCTTGATTCTATAACGTAACAATTACTGCATTATTCACATACATCATCATAAAGATAATAATGACTGTGTTTTGGGTTTCTACGCTATTTATGATTATAATTGAAACATAAATATAAATATAAATACATTAAAAAAACATATTAAATTGATCAAAAGTTGTTGAGAAAGACATCACTATATACATGCGTAATATGAGCATTGGGTTAGTGAGAAAGAGAAAAGGGATTAGTAATAAGTAAGTAATTGAAGAAGTGTGTGAGTTTGAAATGACTTGTATTTCTGGGGACATTTTCTTACATTTTACATTTCAACCGGGGACGTCCTCGGCCCGGATGACCAAGCCAGTTGATCCCTTGTCTCATTTGAAACCGTTATACTAATGTTTTTTTTAAAGTTACCGTTTAGTCAATCAAACTGAAGTTCTGTGAGCAATTAGGGCAATTGGAAACGTCCCCGTTTAGTGGCTATGCTCACGTATATCCGAAAATGAGCCCAATTAGTGGATTAGGTTTGAGTGTACGAGACCGCGAACACACGTCCCCACTTAAGCGATTGATGACAAGTGATTCCTGATTGTCAAAATATAGGACTGTCATGACTGTGGTTGTATGCACACTGTAAAAACTGTGGTGTTAAAACTGACACCAATTGGTGTTAATAGAGGACAACACCCTGAGGTGTTAAAATAACACACTAGGGATTGAACATAACACCGAAGATTGTAAATGTAACAACCATATGTGTTGTAATAACACCTATAGGTGTCAAACTAACACCACCAATTTAACACCGGTGTAAAATAACTGGTGTGGTCCTCTATGTACACCGGTTAACACCACAGTTTTTGCTGTGTATGTGTAAGGGTGTGTGCGTGTGTGTGAGGGTGTATGTGTGTGTGTGAAGGAAATATGGATATATAAATAGAGAGATAGATCAAGCATATCAAGGAATGGGGTAAGAGAACGAAAAGTTGAGAAACAACAATAAATAACATCGATTACATGCAATATAAAAAAAAGAAATACAAGCAAAGATATGGAAGACCATTTTTTCCCCTCTGTATTTTTTTCCCGCATAGCATCAGGGGCCGTTTACACGTTGTACTCTTGAAAGAGGGGTAGGATTGCTGCCAAAGTAAATAATATTATATTCTTTTGTTTTCTCTCTTTTATAGATATTTCATCATTTTCGGTCCGAATGGGTCTCAAGAAGTTTAATTACTTTTCGGTGGGAGGGTCGAGGCTTCTTTGTGAATGTTATCGCTGATCGTGATGATTCCTTTTGATGATATGGGGCCCGTTGTAGAAAGGGTTGCGTTTAAACGCAAGCCAAAAAATCAATCGCAAGTCCCAAATGCGCGCTGTTGATTTGTTGAAAATCAAATTGCACATGACTTTTAGAGTTGCGATCGATTAGATTTTAGATTTAGATTTATTCATTTTCTGTTCACAAAGCGCAACAAAATCAAACAATACATAGTCAAATTTAAAGTACAACATCAATCGGAATAATGCATAAGAATTAAAAGGTATAAACAATGAGAACTGATGCGAACTAAAGCAACTTTGACTATAATAGCTATATAAAACAGAACGGAGGGGCTTGCCAAGGAAAGCAAAGCTTGTATGGGAGGCAAGCCCCAGTAACTTAGTTTCAATACGATTGCAGCTCTTTCTGCAACGGACCCCTGATGAAAAATTTTGTGCTAAAGTTCTCCCATTTTCGATCCGCTATTCACGTTGACATCAACTTTAGGAACACCCGGAACCTGGTCTTCTAAGTGAGTACGTCCTTTCTTTTTGCTCTCTGCAAACCAAATCAAAAGGTTACAGAGAATCGAATAAATAATATCGGACAACAATACCGTTATGTTAATAAACAGAAATGCAGTCTTTATGATTGATTTATACTGTACATAGATATATAAAATATGTAAATTGCAAATTAATAGCACATTAACATTCAACTGTTCATTGCTTAAAAGTTTATTGGAGAAGGGTGGCGACATTTTCCTTTGCGTTAAATTAAAAAAAGTGAAAAACGTTCCTCGACATTTTTCAACTCTCTCATATACCCCTGTCCACACTTGATGCTTTTAAAGTGAAGTATTGACAATGATTTTATTAAATAGTTAAGCCTGTACTAGGTCAGACAGTGCTTTGCACTCACTATAAGGCAGCACACTGTAAAAACTGGTGTTAAAACTGACACCAATTGGTGTTAATAGACGACCACACCCTGATGTGTTAAAATTACACCCTATAAATTGAACATAACACCAAAGAGTGTAAATGTAACAACCAAAGGTGTTTTAATAACAGCTATAAGTGTAAAACTAACACCACCAATTTAACACCGGTGTAAAATAACTGGTGCGGTCCTCTATGTACACCGGTTAGCACCACAGTTTTTGCTGTGCATAATTACCCTTGCTATGCGCACTGCTTTTCAAGCAATAAAGTAAAGGAATACCGTGAAAATCCTTTTCTTTGCTTGTTTTTTCTTCCCAAAATCATCACCCCCTCTTCACAAATCGTTCCCATACCAGTGATCTTGTCCATGGAAAAATTTGGGGGAGGGGGCGTAAAAACAAAATCGTAAATAAAGTGGTATTCTTGGGTCTATCACAAGCAGGGACCATTCTGGTTCTGATACCCTTTTCATAAACCTATCTTCCAATTAGTCGCCTAAGAGTAATGCGGATAATTCAATAAAAATTGCGCTCACAAACTCCGAAAATAAGCCGCATTATTTTTACGAATGCGCCCGTCCTGAAAAGGGCGGATAATCGTCATGACAACTGGACACGCCCTCTTCGAATGCGGTTGTGTTGGAAAAGGGTGACCTTGTGACCGCACCATGGCAATTATCCGCTCCAAAATGCGTTTATAAACTCAAAATCTTGTCCCGATGCGGATAACCCTGGTCCTCCTCCAATTTTACGACCAAATTATGCTGCTATTAGCCGCATAATTGGGTTTATGAAAGAGGTTAACGCATGGTCCTTACTATATGGAGCAGCCCCTCTACGTCTACCAAACACGCTACCAGCATCTGCAATATAAAATAAATAAATTTAAATCATTATGTGACATGGAAGTATTTCAGTATTAATATACAGTATGTACAGTATAGACACAACCTCATACACACATACACCCTCACACACACTTTTTTTTTGTTTTGAATACTGTTTTTATTCTGATTTCATGAACAAAAGTTACATAAGATTTTAATTTAACATTTCAAATCACATATAATACTTTACATTTCATATTTTCACTTTTTTCACTAACTTGATATAATCATGAATCATATATATCTTAAAAGAAAACAATGAAATCAATTATTTTAAAAATGCTTAAAGACCAAACTTAAACCCACAGTGGCGGATCTATACAGGGAGGGGGGGGGATGGGGTAAAGCCCTTGGGCTGAGAAGTAAAACAAAAAAAGCAATGACCTTCATTATGGAACCAATACCAAATTACAAATTACCTTCATTTTATAGGGATTTTTTTTTTCTGATAAGAAAATTTCTAGGTACCAAATTGACCTTCATTTGGTAGTGAAACCATTTTTGGTTTTTATTTGCTTGTCGAATTTCAAGGTTCCAAAATGACCTTCCTTTTGTAGTGAAGCCCTTTCATAATGTACATTATGTAACATTATTTACAAGAAAACAATTACATTCCAATAGCGGATGTGGTTGACGGTACACCATGTGGAGTTTTCGAAAAAGTGGATAGAGGAAGAAGTGAAATTGATAGGGGAGGAAGTGGACAGTTGATAGTCGAGTAAATTTTTGTTTAAAGGGATGGTCCATGCTGAAAATATTTATATCTTAATACATAGAGTAGAATTCACTCAGCAAAACGCCGAAAATTTCATCAAAATCGGATAACAAATAATAATAAAGTTATTGAAGTTTAAAGTTTAGCAATATTTTGTGAAAACATTCGTCATGAATATTCATTAGGCGAGCTGATGATGTCACATCTCCACTTTCCGTTTTTTTATGTTATTACATAGAATCATGATTTTTTTTCAAAATTGTGTGAATAATATGTCTCCCTTATAATGAAATAAGTTGCAGCAATAAATATCTAATGCACTAAATCAGTTGTCAATCCAATTTTTCTAGTTCTTGGAGGAAAAAAATTGGATATTTCATATAATAAAATACAAAAGAACAAGTGGAGATGTGATATCATCAGCCCACCTAATGAATATTCATGACTACTGTTTTTACAAAATATTAGGCCTACTAAAGTTTAAAATTCAATAACTTTGCTTTTTGTTATCCGATTTTGACGAAATTTTCGGCATTTTGCTCAGGGGCTTGGAAAAGAGGCTTATCAAAGATATGTTTCACAGAGGAAAATGTTCGTCAAAAGACGCAGGTTTACTATGATATGTAATTGCCACGTCAGGGGCGAAATTTTTTCATTTTTGACAATGGAAATGACAATTTTTAGGCAGAAAAGTGCCTAATTCATCGTTTACTTTTGTCCTTAAATGATTTATAATTTTTCAACCTACAGGGGGTGGGGGCACATTGGGGGGGGGGGCAAAATCTCGTTTTGCCCCCCTGCCCCCCCCCCCCCGCTTCCGGCGCCCTTGTCAGTAAGAATACCTGTGCCTTGAATGATCTCAGTCACGAGAAACATCGAGATTAAGAGTACCAGAACAAGCTTTCTCATCGTGAATACTTCTGTTCTTGAGAAAGGTGAGAAGAGAAAAGTATCTGAAGACAAACAATAAAAGAAGAAATATGATAATGAAGAGAAAAATATATGTATGAATGATAGGTAGGTTATCTACCGGAGATAAATAAAAAACTAAATGAATTGATAAATTAATTAAATGAATGAATGAATAAATAGATGAATGAATAAACAAATATATTAATGAATAAATAGGTATATGAATAAATAGATAAATACCTGAATATCGTGAAGGGTTATCATTTCAGAGAGAGATATACTTGGGACGGGACAAAAATGAATAGATGACTACAACAATAACATGCTTTCAATTTTTAATTCATTTCATTTATTGGTCTTTGCAACATTTTTCATATAACATAAATCTTCACAAGAAAAATAAAAATTTAACATCAAGATAATGAAACAATAATTTTGCATATAAATCATCAAAAGTATCATACACGAGTGAACAATTTATGCGGTATTTTCTGTTACACAATAAGTAGGATCAATCAATCAATAAGAAATAATGAATAATGCATATTCAAATAAAAAAATATACATAAACGAACAATTGAATAAATAAGTGAATAAATAAATGAATAAATCAAGAGATTAATTGATATTAGAAATTAAGTACAAAATACAAGGTGATAGTCCAATAATATAATATAGTTAACATCTGAATACAAAAAGGGGTAAAAGTGTTTTTTTCTACGAGGCAGAGGAATACTTTGGTCTAGATCATTTTTTTTTCTGCTGAAAAGCCTACCTTATAAACATTTCTTTCAGTGAAAAACCCCGTAGGTGCATAGTTTACTTTTACTTGGTTATAGAGCTATGACGTTTTTATGGATAGTATATTTCAATTTACTATCGAAGATCGGGCTGAGCGGAACATCTTGATCGTAGAAAAATGTACTTATCATTCGACCTCGTGCATGGACCTTTCCCAATAATACCCTTCCCAAATAAAATGCTATCTGCCTTTTTATTATTAAGATGGTTTGAATTGAAAATAAGACTTCCGTTTGAATTAGATATTTGTATTACTTCACTATTATTCCTGATATGGCACCACTAACGTACCTAAGGGGGGGGGGGCAGACTGCCCTCCTGACGAGTCACAACCAATGCGCAGGGGACATACCCCTGCCCCCCCTGACGAGTCACAACTGATCCAGGGGACGTTTCCCCCTTTTGAGAAGCAAATTAATAATTTGAAATGTTAAAATGCAAAGAAAACCAACGTTTTTAACATGAAGACTTTGAATACCTTTTTTTCTTGTACGATATCCTTTATTTGTGCTTGAAGACCTTTTTTTTTTTGCTTGTCAATTTCTTTCGCGGACGAAATATCCTCCTCAAAATTAACACTGGACTGCCCTGAGATCGTGGCAAAATGCAATCTCACAAGATCTTTGATCTACCGGGGCCCCATCTTACAAAGAGTTACGATTGATCAAATCTATCGTAACTCTATGGAAATCCATCAGTGTCATAATTTTTCTAAATAAAAATTTTCAAAATGTCTTTTGTAAGAAAAGAGAACACACCAAATTGTCAAAAAAAACACAAAAACAATGAATCTACGTAATTTACGTCATATCTAGAAAACATTTTGAACAAACATGTATTTTATATTTTGACGTTGCTGGCCGTCCATAGTTGATCGGATCAATCGCAACTCATTGTAAGACGGGCCCCTGATATCCTCCTAACTCGATCAAAATCATTTTTGGACTGTCATAGAAGAAAACACTGTAAAAACGCTGTTTAAAAAAATTAAGTCACTCTAACAACTATTGTTTAAACTTTTAAACAACTATTTAATTTTTTATAACTGTTTAACCTTTTTAAACAACTGTTTACAATTCTTAAACAAGTTGTTTAAAAAGTTGAAGCATTTACAAATAAGTTTAAACAACTTGTTGTTAGAGCGACAGGCTTAAACAATGAGCCATTTTTTTTACTGTGAACAAACATTGAAAGCTATTGATTAGCAAAAAATAAAATATAAAATGAAAAAGAGGGGGTGGGGCAAGCTTAAGGAGTATTTTTGCACGTATTAATGCTGGCATTTATCACATTCCATTTAAAATGATACACACCTACTCTAAATACGACATTGTACAAACTGAAGCAACAACCCCCTTTGATGTCTGGTGTTGGCCCGAAAAGGTTAAGTCTAAATCCTAGAATTTATGGAATAATAATTCATGAAGTTCAAGGATACTAAAATACGCCATAACAAAAATGACAATTATATGGAGGAAACGGTTTGCGGCTTTTTAAAAGAGCAATTAGAAACGCATGATCTCGTGTAATGAAATTCTTAAAGAATTCATTAAGCCTGCAAGTTCGTTAAATGGGCAACACAAACTAATTATCTTCTTGATATCGTGTCACTCTCTTCAATCTTTAAAGGTTTTTATGTGAACCAATCATTTGGTGGAAACGAACAAATCTTTCAAAGGAACGCAACATTCAAGAGGATTTGTTGTTTTGCACCAAATAAAATTTAGGACTGTCAAGTCGGAAATGTGCATGGTAGGCTATTTACTTGCCCGCTGCAACGCGCACAGAAATGGGGAACATTTTCTTCTTCCAGTCTGGTACAGTCCGCCACTGGCGTATTATCGTACCTTAACATTATCGTACCTTAACATTTCCGTAAAACAAGATAATATAATAGTAGTCAGTGCTTTTTACTGTCAACTGTTATTAGCTATGGAAATCTGTCAATCTTATATTGGCTAAGAACAAAGGGGTTTTTGAGAAAATCATTTACAAGATACCTCATGATACAATCCCAAGTTCCTTAATCTAACCTTTTTTAAAAAAATCACGCATGGAGATATAGTAAATTCCATGTGGAGGTGCTGTGGCCGAGTGGTCTAAGGCGCCTGACTAAAGTGGAAAGTCCGTGGTTCGATCCTCGGCCGCGGCACATACGCCCGCGAGCAAGGCATTAAATTGCTCTATCTTGCATTCAAATAAATGGAAATGCTGTACCCCTTCTTGGTAACTAGGTGTGCACTTGTAAAAAACGTAGTTTAGTTGCTTTTCTCTTCATCAAAAAATGCGTTGAATAATGGGAATAGCAATTATTTAAAACAATAAAATACAGCAACAGTTCTAAAAAGCTCAGGAAAACTCTGGGCTGATATCAAAATTCTCCTATTCTTCAAGGGCGTTACCGTACGAACATCTTTATAGCTTATACGAAATACGCCACCTGTGAGAATGGGTGCAAATAAGGGGAAAACAGAAGAATAAAATAAAGAAAGAATCAAGAGTATAAAAAAGTCTTACAAGTAATGAAACTCTTGAATTACCCCGATTAATTCAATTTAGGAAAAAAAATGATGACGTCAACATTCGGTCAGCTAACCCCTCCCTCCCCTCCATAACCTGGTGCCGCCCCTATCGGGTCACCATGTCTCACAAAAGAATAATAACACGACATTGAACTTATTTGAGATCAAGGAGATAATAAATCTCATTTTCAAGGATTTGTTATGGTCTCTGGGCGCTCCCACACAGAAGTTATACAAAGAAAAGGGAAAATTTAGAATGGCTGTGCGGTTGAAATGATGAAATATTTTACCTAGGGGTAACCAAAATAACAAAATAATCTAGAGAAATGCGTTTCTGCTGTTTTCGAGGCCTTACCAGTGCATGAAAACGGGGGGTGAAAATGCAGTGGTTTGAAATATGGAAGTTCACGACAACTATGCAAATTGTTTAAATCAAATGCAAATTATACAAATTATTTTTGGTTGTGAGGTACGATCTTTATTCCAAGTACACAGTGAAAAGTATAATAACGGTAATAATCATCATAACAGCTCATATTTACTCACAGTGGGGCAATGACCCCCTAAAATGACGGACTAGATATGATGGTGTCTAGGGGAAATGTTCAAAAGCTCTGAGCGAGTGAAGCGAGCGAGTAATCTTTATTACAGACATTTTAATATAGAAATCTAATTTTGTGATTTTTTTATACCGAGGTGTTTTACCTGACTGCTAAGAAAGCACGAATGCCTGTGAGCAAGCAACCAGGGGATCAATGGCTTAAGGTCCTCTCCGAGGGACCTGGTAATGAGGATAAATGCCTTGCCAAGGGCACTAGCGCACCACTTGGGAATCGAACCCGGGTGATTTTGACATTACATTCAGAAAACAATATCATGGACTCTTAAAACAAATCAGTCAACTTGACTAGACAAGTAATCAGCTGGGTGCAACTGATATGCTAGTCACATTTCTGACATATATTCTAGTAAGAAATAACTCTTTTAAAAGTAAAATATGACTAGAAAATTGTCAAAGATGATTAAAAAACAGTTGCACCCAGATGACCCTATTAACTAATCATTTCTGACTGATTTATAGTGTAATTCACCCCTTTCCCTGTATCTTTCTCTTTTCTGTTTTCTTGGTCGTGACACTTTTAGGGGTCCATGGCCCCCAAGCAACCCATCTCTACGCTAGTGTTTACCATAGCTGGTCTTCCAGCGGGCCTGAATAGAATGTTATGCTGTTATATTACCCCTCTTCATAATGATATTCCGAGCACATGGCATTGGCAGAACGATGAGGTCCCATTTTTAAAAATCATTTGGTATACTTCGAACCCACGACCTCCCAGTCGTGAGACAGATGCTCGACCACTGTACCACTGGTTGGAAATTTTGTTATCGACGTCACATTATATTTGTGATAAAGGCATATATGCATACACCAAAGCAATGAACGACCCGGTTTCACAAATCCACCTCATTCGCAAGTATTGACTGTGGTGATATGAGACTCCCAAAATAGAATTAGAGGGTCGAATTTTAGGTATGAAAGCTTTGGCATCAGAGTTCTTCCAGAAATGGTTGTGACCGTTGACCTCTTTTCTGTTTTATTTATTGCCAAAAAAGTTTTTCACTAAATGGCAAAATGACATTTCACCTCTTTTGTATAGTTGTCAGAAACGTTTTGCTCTCCCAACAAAGTTTTACAGGTAAGCCATGAACATGCTCCCTGATCTGATTTGACAACTATCATAATTATTGTTGATTTCATCAAGTTTCCTCCATTAAAAAAATCTCATAAAGTAGGATTCATAACTTCTCCCCCGCATGTTTAGATAAGGTCATGAATAGAGATTTGAAATGGGCGGATTTCTTTAAAGTACAATGAAAAGATCACTATTTCAACAAGTTGAATTCCTCTCACTGCGGGGAGTGTAGACACGCTAGATAGAAGTAATTCTGCATTTTTGTTATGTTTTCGGTGAGCAAGTCATTATGGCAAGCCATTCTTGAGAAATGCATTAGTAGGACGTGAATTCTCAGTCATTTGCACTTGAATCTTCTTTGATCATTTGGGGGAAACCGACGTGTCAAATGTTTGCCCTACATTTCAAAGTTCGTGAGAATGATTGCTACTTTTCAAATGAAATTACGAAAACCGTGCATTCTATGGCGGATTTAAACTTCCAGTCAACATTAAAACCCAACATGAATCACAAACCTCACAATATCTCTAATTGAGTGTTATAGTCTGTATATTCGGTGGCTGATGAAGAAACTATTGTACTTATCATTCCAATAATTTTATTAATGATTTGAATGACAAATGTGATTGATCATCTACACTGCAAGAACACCTGTGTGGATTTAACACCAGCCTGGTATCTATACACTCTTAAAAATGTTGGGCAACATACTGTCTTACAAAACAGTTGGTTAAAGCTTTATCCAATTCTGGGTAGTTTTTAAGCAATAAGGTTTGCTTTGGGTGAAAACTACACATTATTGGTTGAAAACTACCCAGAGTTGGATAAACATATTAACAACTTGTTGTGTGGACAGTATGTTGCCCAATATTTAGGTCCACACCAGAGAAGCGTTGAAACAACACCAGTTAAGAATCAAACCGATATGGGTTTAACACTGATTAGTGTTGCTTAAATGCCAAATTGGTGTTAGCCTAACGCCAAACCGGTGTTACTTCAACACCTCTCTGGTGTGGATAGATATAGATACCAGGCTGGTGTTAAATTAACACCGGCGTTTTTGCAGTGTAACTATGTAGAGATTAAAGTCACATTTGGCTTTCCATAGTTAAACTACATATCTAGACCATGTTTTTAGTTGAATCAGAGTTCATAATACGGGCTATTAATATATCATATACACAGTAAAACGTTCTTTAAATGTTATGCAACGCTGTTTATCATGAACCTTGCAGTAGTTGTTTAACAGTTTAAACAACCATGCTTAATTCATTGAGAGCTAAACATTACAAATTAAACTTTTTTTAAAGATTTTAAACACTTGTCTAAACCGTTTAAACAACTATACTGCAATGTAGTGAACAGCATTGTATTGTGTACTCAGTGCATACCAGTAACGAGATATATTTAACACGGGGTCAATTCTTTCATGAACCACAGATAATATTTATTAAGATGGATAAAAGAAATTCCATCCAATTCAGACTATTGAGCCAATAGATAGTTCATGGCATTATCCCGAGTCTACAATTCTATCAAAATTACTTCACGCTCCAATTATTTCTAAAAGGAATTCCAGAAGGGGAAAATGAAAAATATATTTTTCTTATCAATATTGCAGCTGTCCACCATTACCTTGGCTGATTGACAGATATAATAAAAGCGAGGAAGAAAAGCCTATTTTTTACTTTCGAATAAAAAAGTAGATAAAACATACATAAATAAAATGTTCAAGAAAATATGCCCACACAGTCCAATTCTTGTGGCTGCCTCTCCTTCCATTAAAAATGTATAAAAAGTCAATTCAAAATTAGAGTTTGCATAAAGAAATTTAAAGGTTCGTTTGAACATTATTCAGAGTAAATATGGCGTTCTGCTCTGAATGATATTTTCATCGAATTGCTTTAACATTTCTTATTAACTAGAGCATGTAAATTTCTCAAAATATTCCTCTTTTTTAAATATATTCCTTTCTTCCAATAGGGGTGAACTAACAGAAGATGCGAAGAATGACGGGGATATCTTGCCCCCTCCCGCCCTTCTGTGGGCACGTGTACTTACATTCCTCTGTCTTAATCTTGTTTTTTTTTATATCACTACTGTATTGTAAATGTATGTTTTGTCTACCTCTTTTTAATCTGAATTTGTTATCTTTTATACAGGTTTTTGTCTTGTACTTCTGCTTATTACTGTTGTTACAAAGCTGACCTATATGCTTAACAAGCCTTGCTTTTATACAGACCACCTCTGTCCTATATATTTGATGTTCGCATTTCTTTGTTCATGAGCATATATATTTTTTGTCTATTTTCATAACCTTATTGAATTTGTACATGGATGAATGTGTTGTTCTTGGTTTTCAGTGGAGAGAAATAAATAAATGACTTTGAACTTTGAATTTGATCTTGAATCTCAACTTGGCTTGCAACTGTAGTTTGCGACTGGTTTCCAGATTTGTCTAGTTACAGAGACGTCTCGAGAAATCTCGTGATAATTATGTAGTCTCTCAGGATCGTAAAAATCAAAGTATACCATTCAAAAAAGCCTTTTAGAGACAATTTTTTTCACAGTTTCCGCGATGTCTCCGCAACGTTTTCGAGACATATCTATTAGCTGCAAAGACGTCTTTGCGAAGTCTCAGAGTCCTCAAAAAAACGTCGCGGGGACTTGCGGGAGACCAGAAAGACTGAGAAGACGTGGTGAAGACGACTACTTAATGATAAGGATACGCTTTTATGATATCTCAGAGACTACATGCGCGAAGACGTCTTCAACACAAGAGTTTATTCGGTTTAACCAAGGATGCAGTCTCTGCAAAGTCTCCAGACAAAGTGTCAAGCGATTTATCCTATAGTCTAGTCGTGGCAATATTGCTGCTAATTTCAAGTAGTTTCTCCGACGTCTCGGAGACTTTTCAGCACCATCTCAGAGATATTTTTGAGACGTTGAAGCGACTACTTGGAGATTATGAAGCAACATCTTAACGACCGTGGGGCGAAATGCTTCTTAAATTATATGAAGATGTCACAGAGATTCCTCATTGGTTCAGACCGAACAAATTTTCACGTTCGAGACGCCTCCGCGTCTCCAGTCTCTGTGAGACGGCACACAGACGTCTCTCTGGTGAGGAAGGACCTTAAGCAGTCGTTCTGGTCTCCTATATAGGTCTCCGAGCCGTCTCACAGAGGTCTCAAGAACATCGCAGAGGCATCACGGAGACGCCTCAGCAGTCAGAGATGTAATCGGTCTCCGCGACGTCTCTACAACTAATGGAGATGTCGCGGAGAGGTCTGGAGATATCGCAAAGACTTGAAAAAGTCTCCAAAAAGTCTTTTAAAAATCGATCATGTTCGTTTTGTTGCAAATCATCCGAGACTCCATAAATTTTAGCAGACCTCGCGGAGATGATTATGGGGAAAATGAGGAGGATATGATAACGAGATACTTTGAGAAAGAAAGCTTGCCATAATCTTGAAAAACATAGAATGCTGCTTCAAGAATACCTAACAAAATGTATATAATGTATGCATTGAATGACATGGCCCATTGCATAACCCATTAACTAAGAGTACTTTTATTATTCTCTGGAAGCCACCAATTATGACAGCCATAAGTTGCAGTGATCTGAAGTTTGATTAATCTTCACACAGACTTAAAGCATTGTAGTTTATGAATCCATAACAGATTAGTATGGCGCCGTCTCGGCAGTGACATGATGGTATTTTGAGGGGGTGGCAAACATACATAAAAGTGACGTCAGTTCCCCCAATGAAATAATAAGGGTTATGTTTTACAACCAAGACTTCTCCTGTATTCTTCTTTCTCCCTTCTTCTTTCCCCTCTATTTTGATTACCTTTTTAAAGGGTTGGATGGGGTTACGTCTTACACATTGAATACTCAATTATTGTATATCCACAGCACTATTTTACAGTGGCGTATAATAGGGAATATTTTCTGAAGGGGTGTATTTGAACAAATTTTGATGTTTTTAATAAAAAATATTTTTGTGATAGATTTTAACATTATTCAGAAAATACCATATTGCACCTTTTTGTCTTTTCCTTGTCTTTCCTTTTCTCATTCACTTCTAGGTGAGTGAAACTTTTGGACAGTTCCTGTCCCCCAAGACCCCCTCCATCTGAATACGCCCGGTGATTTGAGTGTACAAAACGCCCCAAGGAAAGATCCTTTTATAAAACCGAATCATTATCTTTTGTGGCAAACCTCTCTATTGAATTGACTCGATGTGGGAATTTCACAAAAACCCATCATTTTTGCTATAATGTAACGTAATTTCAGAATCATAAAATTTAATCCCTTCCTTGTATCCCCTATATCACATCAATCAAAATTCATTGTCAAACACACCATTTGGGTATCCGCGAGTAAATCTTCTTTAAAAAATAAATCTAGTTGAATTCCACTCTTTTACCACCGTGTTGTTACAAAAAGAGATGAATAGTTCAGATCAACCCCAGTATACAGAAATATGTTTCAAACCTGTGTCTATTTCTAATTCAAATGCCGAGTTTTGCCTATAAATAACAAGTTAGTGTGAACAAATTTGATTCGATGAACCAAATGCATATGGGGGGAAGGGGTAAGTGCTAAAATTGCTTAAATTATGTTAAATGTATTATGACAGTTTGGACCTTTTTCTCTGTCTTTAACTTTGCAAAGTTAAGGCATAATGAAGCCATAATAAAAGACAACGAAAGATTAAGTTAAACCTAGGAATTGCAAAAAACGCTCTTTGAAAATTTAATTCAACATCATTTACTATACAGTTAAGGCATAATTTATATATCAGTTTAACAAGTGTTTACAGTTTTAAAACAACCCATGTTCGTTTATTGAAGACTCAACATCAAAATAAAAACTAAACTGTTAAATATCTTCTACAGAGCTTATATATAGTAAATAGTGTTAAACAGTGTTTTACTGTGTCGGCGAACCGTTTAGCATGTACCAATTTTTTCTCAACAGCTTAGTTGTCATGGTTGTAGAACAATCAAACAAGCACCGGATTGACAACTTTCATTAAAATCGAATGTGAAATAAAATAAGTGATTGCTTTTTATGTTCGGCTTATTTTCCTCCAAAGAGTTAAATGCATATCCTAGTCGGCATACAAGTAAGGGACCGATGATTATATTGCGATTGACATAATAAAATGTAATCTAATGTGAATAAATGAGTGATGCCACAGACCGACAACGATTAGTCAAAGATCATTAAAAAAATATCACATATTCCACATTGTTGAAATGCATAACCATATCGGACTCTGTCACTTGTTTGAATACGGTTTATGTTTGATCAGCGAATGCTCTGCTACCTTTCATTTAGCAATATTCATTTAATCATAATAAACAGAATGTGAATATGCAACAAAACTTAATCCGTGTGTATAAATATTATTTAAGGTCATGAACTCTGAATGATAGTTATGTTGCCGCTCAGAGCAGAGGTTTAAAATCAAAGTTTAGAACAAGCGCAGAGGGTGAGTGATAAACCAAATTCCATGTTAGGAGTTTTTCTTTTGAACTGCTGAAGTGTAAGATTAATCTAAAAACACTAACGATACAAAAACAAGAGATAAAAAAAACACGGAATAGAAATACAAAATTATTTGTTTACAGAAGACCTTACCAAGCAGACAGTATAGCCCAACTGCCATTCGTGTCATAATACAATATTTTATTTAAACTGAATTTTATTTCTCTTAAGGTGTATTTTTATCACATTATTCGAGTGTCTTTTGGAATTCATATCACGACAGTGTGTATTAATTTTGTGTGCTGCTATTTTGACATCAAGCACTTAGCAGGTGACGCCGTCGTCGACAAAGACAATTGCTATATATATATATATATATATATATATATATATATATATATATATATAAAACTATATATGTATTATATATGACACTTTTCGATTCTTTAAAGAAAATCATGAAATTTGACAAATTAAACGGTGAATAATATGACAGTCTAATTCAGCAATTTAAGATAATATTATAACATCAATTTCATTCTAGCTGGCAGAGTAGTCATCAAACGACATAAAAAATACCATCTTCTAGCGCTTTACACTCTAAAAAATATTGGGGGAAAATGCTCCATGCACTGAAAAGTATATTGGGTAAAAGCGCTCCATGAGGGTAGTTATGCACTGTAAAAACTGCGGTGTTAAAACTGACACCAATTGGTGTTAATAGAGGACCACACCCTGAGGTGTTAAAATTACAGAGATTAAACATAACACCAAAGAGTATAAATGTAAGAACAAAAGGTGTTGTAATAACACCTACTAACACCACCAATTTAACACCGGTGTAAAATAACTGGTGTGGTCCTCTATGTACACCGTTTAACACCACAATTTCTGCTGTGTATGGGTGTGAGTGCGTCGCGGTCGAGTGGTTCTAATTTTCGCCTTTGAAACAGAGGGTCGTGTGTTTGAATCCTAGCCATGGCATGTTTTCCTTCAGCAAGAAATTTATCCACACTGCTGCACTCGACCCAGGTGAGGTGAATGCGTACCCGGCAGGAGTAATTCCTTGCATGCACTGAGCGCCGGTGATGGTAGCTCGAGCTAAAGCCGGGGGTAATAATAGCAGCGTTTTGTATCCTCAGGCAAAAGGCGCTTTATAAATCCAGCTATTATTATTATTATCATTATCATTATTATTCTTATTATTATCATTATTACGTCAGAGGTCCCAGGAGTGGGGGGGGGCACACCAAATGTCAGGGGGCATGTGCCCCCCGGCCCCCCCGTAGCTAAGCCACTGCGCATTGGGTAAAATACTACCCCAAATCGGTTGGACATATGATTACCCTCGTGCTGGTTAAAATTTTACCCAATATATTTTTACAGAGTATCCTTCCTATTTATGGAGGTTGGATGTAGGCCTGTTATGGTATTTTGTGCTCGACAAGAGCCGAGACAAAATAGTCAAGTATGCAAAGTAAAAACCTCTCTATTGTAATACTGCATGCATTTTTTCGTTCGCCCACACAGCACCTCATCGAATTCTTCCAAAACCAGACCTGAATACCTCCATTCTTCCATGAGTAAACCCACACAAAATCATCAAAATGAATATTTGAATTGATGTAAGAATTCTTTAAACCTTTGGAAATAAACCTTTGCATAATAAATGGATTATCAAAATGCAAAGCGACACTAATTTATTTAAAACCAATAAAAAAGCGAAATATTTCGCCTGCCCCACTTTATACTTACCTCTTAGTCGGTCAGCATGTTTAATGGGTCCAAGAATTAGATAACCATGCCCCTTCTATTGTGATTATTTGTATTTATTGTTATATCCCCCTCAAATAACATTTAGTTGTTGTCGTCCCACTTCCTTTTAAAGTGAAAATTATTGCAACCCTAAAAAGGAGCGATAGAATAAAGCAAGGTGTTTTTCTTTAACCTTGAGAAAAGGGGCAGTTTTATTTTGCATCGCAGAAAAATAGTTTATAGAGTATATCTCATCAGCAGTGACAATCATCCCTTCCGGCTTTTTTTTACCTTTCCCTTTATGTCACTTAAATCCATGCATTCACGCACTGCAGTTTAATATCAGGCAATATTCGATTTGGAAGAATTCTGCAATACATATACATTTTCACACGAGTACGACAAATATATTCGAGGCTATATATTCCGTTGACTGTCTACCTAATATAATAGTAAACATTGTGATTTCTGTAAGTCCCATATGCTTCGCGTGCATGGAATGGATTCGAAGATCAATATTATTTTGATTTGTGTTGCGTGATCACTTTTGTAGGTATATGCAATTTGAAGTTGACTTCCCTTTTTACTCCATATTTAATATATGAATAATTAACGTCCAAATGAGAAAGAATTTAGACCAAGAAGATCAAAGATTTTTTTTCTGCATTTTTATATATACACTGTATATAAATGCCACAGGTCTATAGTTCTGTTTAATGGCGGTGACGCATGGGTTCATGCACACACGTGAAAATGATATATTGGTATCCCGAATCCCTTTAGTTCTTTTTTTCCCGTTCAAAACGCAAATAATGATATTTGGTATTTACGCATTCAACTAAATAATGAGTAAACTTGCACACAAAAATACTACCGTGTACGTGAAAAACATATTCTTTTCCCCTGTACGCAGTGAAATGCAACGCGCGACCAGGTTCCCGATTCATTACACTGTAAAAAAGTTGTTTAGAATTTGAAGCACGTTGTTTAAGCCCGTCACTCTAACAACTACTGTTTAAACTTTTTAAACAAATGTTTAGACTTTTTAAACAACTGTTTTAACTTTTTAAAACAAGTTGTTTAAAAAGTTTAAACAAAACAGTTTAAAAAACCTGTTGTTCGAGTGACAGACTTAAACAACGTGCTATTTTTTTTTACTGTGTAGTGAGAAATGCACTGTCAGCTAATGAGATAGAAGGGTGTCAGTAGTTTTTAACTGCGATTTCGAAATTTGTTATACAAACAAGTTTTATGAAAATGGCATTATCTTCAATGAAAACACACACACACATATATATACAGGACCAGACACATGTAGTGGTTTTACATCAGGCTATTTGGGCTGTTCTGACGTTATTGAATTTTTTAACAGTTCCCCTATATTTGTTTCAAAAGAAGAAATACACTGTAGGTCTAAACATTTTCAAAGCTCATACTGTATAACATGGTGGCGTAATGAGACAAAAATTCCGATGAGCCAGTCGTACAGTCTTGGAACAATAACAAAAGCAAAGTTTAATGTAATGTAGTTGTATTTTATCAGTCGCAATTGATGGCAAGTCAATTTTATCAAATATTAAATATGATTTTTTTTTGTTATTTAAGATTTTAAACACTATTTGTCTTAATTATAATTTGTTTTGGGGTTACTAAGGGCGAATAGCCCCCCCCCCACTCACTCACTCATCCGCTTTGGTACACTACCAAGATGGCATGTGCGGATCCTCAGTAAGTTCTGTAAATTATTACTGTTAAGTTTGGCCTTCATTCCACAGAGAGGAGAGCTTTGAAGGACCTTTCAAAGATAAAAAATTGGCAAGGTCTTGTATCAGTCTCCAAGATCACTAAAAATTTCATCTCTGTGGAATGGATTAGAAAACCCCTCAAAGAACTCTGAAAGACTGATGGATATTTCTTGTCTTACTGGTCTTAGACTAGTCCTATAGAGATCTTTCAGTGGTCTTTCAGAGATCTTTTATGCAACAAGTGATCTTTCAGAATTCTTTCCTTGGACTTTGCCTGGTCTTTCAATGATCTTTCAACGATCTCTCATGAGTCTTACAGTGATCCTTAGAGACTGCCAAAAGATCATGGAAATACTAAAAAGAACTTTGAAAGTTCATTGAAAGACCACTGAAAGACCATCAAATGACTATTTTTATGTAAGCCCGCTAAAAGACTGTTTTGAACCGTTTCAAAAAGTTTTGGAGATCATGGAGACTACGAAGACCACTGAAAGATACACCAGGAATCGTGAAAGACCTCGGAGATCTTTGGAAGTTTGTTGAAAGACCCTTGAAAGATCAAGCAAGTTTCACGGTGGAATGGGGTTTTTAACAAAGTAATTTGTAATCAAATTTTAAACTTTTTTTTACTGTGTCGTGAGCTAGATGAACAGGTACTATGGTAGGACGTGTGCAATAGTCACACCATGAAACCGATCCCCGACCGATCAAAGCTATTACGTTATTATCAATGACACACCATCGGTCGGTTTGGAGTCGGTTTCGTTGGTGTGACTGTAACCTAACAAACCTCTGTTATCGGTGTTTTATGAGAATTAGTTGCACGTTACACAAAGATAACTATTGAACACATCCACCCTATTTCAAAACAGTTAACACCGCTTCTACAAAATAAACATGTCATTGTAGATATAAAATTCCTGTACACAGCAAAAACTGTGGTGTTAACCGGTGTACATAGAGGACCACACCAGTTATTTTACACCGGTGTTAAAATGGTGGTGTTAGTTTTACACCTATATGTGTTATTACAACACCTATGGTTGTCTTTGGTGTTATGTTCAATCTCTATAGGGGGTTTATTTTAACACCTCAGGGTGTGGTCCTCTATTAACACCATTTGGTGTCATTTTTAACACCACAGTTTTTACAGTGATATTTAACATTTTGGCAACACTGGTAGAGATCATTCACAGTGCAGTGTTTGCATACGTTCCAGCTTACTAAATGTAAATAAGGTTTTAACATACCTTGTGCAATGTTTCCGATTGTATGTTCTGACTGCGGAACGGCGGCATGCACTGCTGCTGAAGAAGGGTGATCAACAAGTGGTGGATCTATGACCTGTTCGGGGTATTCATTGGCATTATTGTTGTATTGAGCAGAGTTATAAAGTTTGCAGACCATAACGAAATGTGTGGGTTGCCGTAGAGGGCAGCAAATTACTCCTCAATGTAGCTCCTTGCACATAATATCGAAGGAAAAAATGTATTAAAAACCATAAAGTTAGATAACAAAAGCTTATGTTATCAAACTTTATGTTTAAAGCCAACTTGAGTGGAATGCATAGTGGGCGGGTAGGCGTGCATTCTTTTCAAATCAAGTCTTTTGAAGCATTATCGAATTTTGGGAGAGGCATTTCTGTATAGGCCAACAATGAAAAAGTGTTTAGGTGCGGGCGGGGTTAGAATAGGTTCATACATCGTGAAATCAGTCACTAGTTATGATAGATAACGGTAAACTTTCAAATCGGTAAGGAGGAAGGAGGGGGGTGGGCGAGATAAAGAGAGAGAGAGATTAAAAAGAGACGAAAGGGGTTGTTGCGGAAAATATTTGCAATCAGTGACAAATTTACAAGTGATAGAACATTTTTAACAAGAGCAAATCAATTTATAGTTATTCATGCAAAAAAGTGGACCAGCAACAATTGGAAATTTGCAATTAGGACTATAATAACAAGACCTAAGATAAATTTTGAGACAGGAAACAGACCCATACACAACATATAGAAGAAAAAATGGAGAGAGAGAGGGTAAAGAATAATATAGCAATTAAAACATCTGAGAGTATGATGATAACAAATTCAATGAAAAATGTTTTCCGTCGTGCTGCATCAGCAACAGCGCCAGCTACGATGAAGGTCTGACGAAGCTTGCAGCCGAGCAAGCGAAATCTTACCCCCAAAATAGGTTAAATTTCGTGATTGTGGAATGAAGAAAGATTTCTCATTTCTGTGATATCTTTTTAAGAAACACGGTTGATTGGAAATTATATACACGAATGATATAAAAAGATAGTTTTGGCTTATTTATTGATTACTCTTTCACGGTAATGCATGCTTGCAAATGTCTATAAGGGGCAATACGCAGTAATGTGATTAGGCTTACAGAAGTTGAGCAATTTATGATGTTATTATATATAAAACGAGTTATAATCATGATGTATTCCATATACACATGTTCGAAGTTTTTAAGTATATTTAATATTCTGTTTGCATTCTTGGTAATTGTTCATTTTTATTGTTCCTCCCTCAAATCAAATTTATACACTGCAATTCACAAAGCAAAAATGTAAAAATAATTCGAACCAATTATTTTGAACTAATATACAAGTCATGCAATATTATTGAAAGAAGCAGTAAATTGAAAAGAGGTATCGATACTTTGATCGATTTCGTTTTTACGATTGTCGTCACGTGATCTTAATTGTCTGCGCAAGAGAAAAGCAGGTAACAGGTGCACAACATTGCATGTAGGATTTTTTTCCAGCAAAGTAAGTGAATTATCTTATTCATATAGATTATTCGACATTGCCATAGTTAGCATGCATTGGAACCTCTCATTTGCTTCATCCAATAGTGCGAATTTAGGAACTTGAATGTGGAAGTAAAAGTTCGGAGGACAGAATCCCTCCTGCGATCTAGAGGAGATGTGGACGCCGTGGTAGCCGGCTTGTAAGAACCGGTCGCAGAACTGAACAACGAAGATATAATTTTCGGTAAAGATGCACATCTATGGCAAGTATATATGTATTCTTTTGATATTATATTAAATTTAAAAAGCATATTTATTGATATCTATATTCAAAAGATTTTGGATTATGCTGAATCATAGCAAAGACCACTAGACCTACTTCAAACTGAAAAACTTTTGGATACTTTACATGGGGATTTTGGCCTGCTTTGTTTTGATTGGAATATGAATCTACAGCACACACACATATGTTTGTGCCTGTGAGGAAAACATTTCTCCAAAGTGTTTCCATTTACACAGCGGGGAAGGGAGGAAGTTGCCTCCCATCCAGACATTTTAAAAATTACTGACATTTTTCACAAAATTCACCCAAAGTGTTCACGAAATCACTTTCGATAATGCAAAAGCGCCTCCTTGACAAGCTCAGTCGCTTTGCTCCCTCGCTTTTGGTTTATAAAAAAATTCACACCCCCTGCAAAATTTTCAGCGGACGGCCATGTTTTTTTTCAATTAATTTTCCTGGTCTTCGATCAGCTTTGCTAATTGGATAATTCTTGAAGACATGCATGGGTGTCGATCACGGGGGGATGGGGGGGGGGATATATCCCCCCAATATTTCAAGTGGGGGGGATGGCCTGTATGATCATCCCCCCCAATAATTTAGGGTAGAAAATTAATAGTGATGATGATGAAAAAATAAAGTTTGATCATGATGATTATAGTATACCATCAATCAGTTTGTTTCCCTCGCAATTTGTGTATATTGTTATTAAATAAAAACATTCCTTTTCAGGACTATTAAACAGATGGGTGGAGATTCAAATGAAAAAGAATGAAATGTTTATGTATGTATTTTTTAACACATGACATAAAAGGTCCCTAACAAAATCCAACTTTTTTTGATAGGAGTTTCATCCCACCAGCCAGTGGTGAATAAATTAATTTTGATGAATCAAATAATTCAAAAGGGTGGAAAAATAAACCAGAGTAAAAGGGTGGCAAGATAAATCGTCTAAGGAATGACCATATAGCTATTACAGTAATAGCTCTATGGAATGACGGTAAGCCCGATGGCGCACGAGAAGCCACACAGTTTGTAATTTGTGCTAGTCTTAATTGGTCCGAATCTGCATTTTATCATCATGCATTAAGAAAAAAGATATTGCCAGTCGGGTTATATTTTAGAGAAGTTGTATACACAGAGGCGTCGATCGGGGGGGGGGGGGGGAAAGGATATCGTTTTCCCCCCCCCCCAATAATTCCGCATGTGCAACTAAAAAATAGAATAAGATTGTAATGCTACACTGAAATCAGCAAGCGAGATTGAGATACCAACTCGATTTTCATTTAAAATCGTGCTCAAAATGTCTGCTTTTCAGATTGGAATATATAAGTTTTCGCGTTCGCATGATTTCTGTACCAACAACCCATACTTTTCATCATTAAACAGGTGAATAGAATGTCCCGTTTTCAATTCTAAACCTCAAAAGAACTCCCGCTTCGATTTGCAATAATCTTTTGTTGGATATAATGTATCTTGTTCTTTAGTAAAAGCGTCCATTAAACTATCTTTTTTTCCAGGGGAGCGTTTCATGAAAGGACTTGTCAGACGTTTTATCCGACAAGTCCGGTTTTATCCGATAGTTACTATAGTAACTATCGGATATTTTTTTTTTTTTTGTAGATTTCATTCAGTTTAATCAATGTTGAGTAATAAATTTTCTACATAACTATTGTATGATTTTGTGAATTTATATTGGTTATAAAATAATGGTTAATTTTTGTTATTGAATTTATCCATTGTATATGATTATGTTAATACCATGAGTATTTGTACGATGATTTGTATTGAACTGAATGATTAATAAATACTATTACAAAACAAAAAAAATAGTAACAGTGCTTCTCAACCAATCAGAATCCAGGAAAGTTGTCAGATCTGACAACTTGTCGGACGAAAATATTGATGAAACGCCCCCAGATCGAAATATCAAAATTTTCAGCTCGCGCTTTGCGCTCGCATCTATTGTTTTTCTAGATACCCATCTTAAAGGGGAATCCAGCCTTGGCCATAAAATGTTGTGTTGGGAAGGAGAAAAATGAATTAAACAGAATGGTGAAAGTTTGAAAGAAATTGGACAAGCAATAAGAAAGTTATGGCTGCTTTAAAATTGAGATCACTAATACTATGTAGATTTCAAATTGGCAACTGGGTAAGTAAATTATGACAAGGGGCAAGGACAACTTTCCCATAGGCCATGTACTTTATTATCAGGGATTTGTGGTTTTCTCCTAAGTACCCATTCCCCTGGGGCAGTAATCTAAATATAACCCGTGTAGTATATTGTTTTATGTCCTCATGAAAGAAAAATATAATTTGAAATAAAACTTTTGGGAAAATGACATTTTAGCCATAATATGTATTGGAGTACATGGAAGAGTAGTCCTTGCCTTACATCACTATGACATCCCATATGCGGCCAATTTGAAATCTCCATGGGTATAGTGATTACCAATATTTACAACTTTTAAAAATTCATATCTTTCTTTTTGCTTGTCCAATATCGTTCAAACTTTCACCTATCAACTTGTCTGATTTTTCTTTTCCTTATAAAAACAAGTTTTTATTTGGGTAGGATTCCCCTTTAATCATTGGTACCAAAAATGCTTAGAATGTCAAGCTTTCAGGTCAGAATATAAAGGAATTTCAGCTCGCTCTCTAGTGAGTTACTAAAAACAAACCTAAACAGGTACATTTTTCCTGTTTTCATGTCATACTCAAAAATTTCAGCTCGCACTTCGCGCTCGCATTGTTGGTGAAGGTGATATATATATATATAAATATATATATATTATATATATACATATATATGTGTGTATACATAATGCTCAATAAACAGATCACTATGTACATGGTCCAGACAATTTTTTGTCATTTTTTTTCTTTCGTATTAGTTTAGAATAGGCTTACTTGTAACACAAATTGAATTTTCAGTACACTACAACAATGAAGGAATTTCCGAGAACGCCATGCATATCAACCACTCTCAAATGTCCTAACTTGTGATTTTAGTGGGGGTAATGTTGAAAGATCCCCATCCACATGACTATTTGTGTCAATCATCCCCCCAACCAAGAATACCGATCGACACCCATGAAGATATGCATAGAACTGTTTCACTGATATAACGCGAATCTTTAAAATGTCATAACTTTCTTATTCCTTGTCCAATTTCGATCAGATTTTCAGCGTTTTGTTTGTCTGATGTTTTTTATCTGTAAGAATAATACCATTTTCAGCCTGGAGTACCCCTTTACTGTTTCACCTATTAAAGACTGCACTGTAAAAATTGAAGTGCTAATTTATCACTTACAGTGCTTGTATAGTAACTGCACCACGAGTGCTGATTTTCTAGTTCAAATTTCAACTAGAAAATCAGCACTCGTAGTACAGTCTCTATACAAGCACTGTAAATTAGCACATTTTTACAGTGTGCCACATGACTGTGATATACATACACAGTTCAATCAACACACCCTTACACTGCTTTAGAAAAAAAAAACCATGCAATACTATACAGAGGAAGAAGCTTTAACCGGTGCACTTTTGCAACTTTGAAAGGTCTGGAAGGTGCTGGTTGCACCTATAACCGCACTCGAGGTTTGTTTCATTGTTGTTTCATTTTGATTGGAGTGTTTGCACTGTTGAATGTAACAGCATTAAGAATGCTTTGAGTTTAAATACCTTTATACTTTCTCTCCCTTTTCTATATTTGAATAAAAACAAATATTAGATAGCCAAGACAGATAGCCGAGCGCGATTGGTCCATTAGGCGTCACGTGATCTGATCAAAATCAATGTATTTTCCCAGCCGGTCCATGAATATATTTTTCTACGTGTATGGCGCCCTCTTGCGGATTAGATGTTACCATGCATTATCGGCCTGCCTTGGGTCCTGGGCTCGAACTTGGATTTAAATCTAGGGCTAGGCCTAAACAAAGTTGATTTGAATAGAAAAGGGTTAAATTAATGTTACTTATTATCTATAGATCAAGATCTAGCGTTACATCTATACCAGTTCAATCAATCACTGTGAATATCATATACATGCTGCATGCATCGTTAGGCCTAACTTTATCTTCATCATTAGAGGCTATCTAATTATACAGATATTGACTGATGGGGTGTGTAATATAAACATTCTTTGGACCGCCGGATTTGTAATTTCCCGAAGCGCGCAGCGCTGAGGGAAAATATGATCACGAGGGAAAATATTAATCCTTTAGGTGGTCCAAAGATTTTTTTTTAAACATCCCATCAGTCAATATCTGTTATATTAGATAGACTCTAATGATGAAGATAAAGTTAGGCCTAACGATGCGTGCAGCATGTTTATGATATTCACAGTTATTGATTGAACTGGTATAGATCTAACGTTAGATCTTGATCTATAGATATCTAAGTAACGTTAGTCTAACGCAGTGAATGACCCTTTTCTAATCAAATCAATTTTGTTTAGGCCTAGCCCTAGATCTAACTCTAAATTCGAGCCCAGTCCAGGTCCAGGACCCAAGGCAGGCCGATAATGGTAACATCTAATCCACAAGAGGGCGCCATACACGTAGAAAAATATATTCATGGACCGGTTGGTCAATATATTCATCGAAGGTGGACCGGCTGGGAAAATACATTGATATCGATCATATCACGTGACGCGCTATGGGCCAATCGCGCTTGGCTATCTGTCTTGGCTATCTAATATATAACAGATATTGACTGATGGGATGTGTAAAAAAAAACATTCTTTGGACCACGTAAAGGATTAATATTTTCCCTCGTGATCATATTTTCCCTCAGCGCTGCGCGCTTCGGGAAACTATAACCCCTCTGGAAAATACAAATCCGGCGGTCCAAAGAATGTTTATATTACACACCCAATTAGTAAATATCTGTATAATATTTGATAGCAGAAGTTCTTCACAGACCTATTTTGTTTGTTTGTTGACACAATTCACAGTAAAAACGTTTAAAATTTTCATTAAACGCTGTTTACTTTAACCGTATATACACAATTAAAATTTTGGGCAACATACTGTCCACTGTGAGTTGGGTAATGTATGTTTGTAAAATATATATATGTATATATTCTGGGAAAGTATTATCCAATTGAGCAAATTTATTACCCAATTTTAAGTTTTTATTACCCAACTGAGACAGGTTTTAACCAATAGTTGTGTGAACAGTATGTTGCCCAGAGACGATTACAAATTAGGTCCCTTTTGCCCAACCTTTTTAAGATGTACAGTAGTTATTTGCACAATTTAACAAGTGTTTATAATCTTAAACAAAGAGTAATTTCTTAATATCTAATTCTCAATAAATTAAGCATTTTGTGTAAACTCTATGATTCATATAGTAAACAACGTTGTATAAAATTGTAAACAATGATTTTTATTGTGTTGTACGTGAAAATATGCAATCACGTATTCATGAAATATAATTGGAAGTAACAGATTAACGGGGAAAACCCCTTAACATTGTTGCAAGTAAAATTTAAGTGTGCAATAGATAAAATTCAGGTCAATTGTAAATAATTATTTCCAAATCAAATCAAGTTCCCCTACAATGCTTTTGGCACCTAGTTACGTCATCTTTTCCCTATACAACCATCCGACGACGTTAGTTCCCCCACATGAGTCACCTTACGCTGGTTCATTCAGCAAACATTATAGGCTGCCACAAGTCTCTGTTTGACCCAAACAGTGTATCTCTCACCCCAATTCACATATAAAAGTTAACGCATATTTTGCACGTAAGATACATGGGTAAAGAAACACAACAAACATCTTATTCCCCCACCATGCTCATATTCCTGTCATTTTCTTTGACATGGGAGACTTAGCGAAGAGAGAGATATATGAGAAAGAGCTTAATTTTCATTTTTTCATAACTGAATTTATTAATATTGAGAATTAGTAACTGTTGAAACTCGCTTGACCTCGTACATCAGGGATAAGTTGTGACTCGACGGGGGGGGGGGGGGGGGCAGTTATACGTCCCTTTCATGGGTTGTGACTCATCAAGGGGGCAGTCTGCCCCCCCCATAGGTACGCTAGTGGTATTTTGTAAAAGCATGAAAACTTTGGCAACCATTACGTTTAAGATATTGATAAGAGTCCATCTAAAATTGAAAATTTTATTTGACCAAGTTTAGCATAGTCTGGAATTGGAGAGTAACCACAATTAAAACTTCTTCTTAACACAATCATGTATTCCTGCTCAACTCAATTTTGGAACGAAATTACTTTCGTCTCTCTGATTAATTTCCATGTGTAAAATGCATCCTCTGCCAACATTGTATCATGGAATGTCTCGGTAAACAAGGCCGTTTGTACCCGATATTTATTCCTCTTCAGATATCTCAACTCTCCGCCTATAGTCTAACAGAAACGGTCATCTATAATCTTAGTCCAAAGTGTGACCCTTGAAAGATTAGGAGTAACCCATTTGTCTCTGGATTTTGGAGTCAACTCTCAAGTCCACTCAGTTGAACCCCCCCCCCCCCCAGAATATCATGGAAATCTGCCATTGATTAAATTATGTGGTTTTCAAGAGCGACAATGCGGAGTTTAATTTAACCCTGCAGGATAGAGCACTAGTTTTTGGAACGTTTGATGACGATACAAATTGGTTTGTTGGTTAAAAAGTTATGAAGTTACTATATTATTTGACCAGAGCAATACGGATTTGGAGCTTGAAGGTTGAAATAGTGCCGACGACAAGTTATGGATTGCATAAAGGATTTACCGATCCACGTTTGTTGGTTTGGTTTAGCAAGGTCCAGCGTTTGTTTGCACGTTATGTGACATTGGTGCCGGTGAACTTGTGATAATACGTGAAATTTAATAAAGGATGTCCTCTGCTTGATTTGATAATGTGACACCGTTTAAGTGATTATTAATTGCCCTCTTTATCACTTATATAAGAAACTCTCGGAATTATTTCATAACGGATACTGCCAGTTATTTGTAAAGATTTAAGTTCGTTTCCTAGCCAAGGTGCATATATCACCAATTCTGTACATTCTTATGATTTCAAGTACTGTATTTGTTTTGCAGTGAACAAGAAGTTTACCAACAGTACTGTTTTATTATTAGATATTAATTTTCGTGCTGAAGAACTGTTAGTTACTTGGTGCCATGCTGGATTTAAAATTGAAGTGATTCGTAGCCAAAGATGATTTTATATTTTGAACCAGGTACATTTGGATGCAAAGATTACCGAAAACCTAATACCAGCAGAGAGAATCTGAGGATAATGCATGCCTTTTGATCAGAATAAACTCTTCATATGTTGATAAATTCAAAGCAACAAGGTTAAAGATAATAACCAGCCGGAAATGAGATATGTTTTGATATGTCAGAACTTGAGGATTGTAGCAAACATACAAATTAACGGCACGTGTCTTAAGACCTCGAAAAGATAATAGTGCACACAAAAAACACAAAATATTGAAGATCGTCTAATTAATAACGATTTTCTATTTCCCTTTTAAAACAAACGAATGAAAGAAAATGGAACTGAGTGGGACCGTTACGCCATGAACATCATTATTCCTTTCCGACGAAAACGAAATGTAATTAATCATAGTAATTACTCCAATTATATCAGTTTAAAATGGGGTGAAATGTTTATCACAATGAAAAACATGAATAATGATTGCATTACGAAACGAAAATCTCCGGAAATAGGTGCTTTATCTACCGTTTGTCAGTTGTAATTATGCGGTCCTATGAGGTTTCTGAAGATCAAAATTTATAAAGAGGATTCTTTTTTCTTCTGTTGCTTCAGGAGCCACCAGCCCACCACGCAGGAAATTTGGAAAAGTTTGAATCAGCCGGTTTCGCTAGTCATTAACAGGACATGTTCTGCACGCAATCATGCAAGATTGCCTTCTTCAATGTGGAGAGCTGATCGATGGTGACTGTAAGTACAAACCATCATTTGATTTGATTTATTCATATAATTATATAATAATGAAACGTTTTTGTATAGCGCAAAATACACAAGCAAAGTTGCATGTCTCTAAGCGCTTTTTTACAAAAGGAGTAGAGATGGAGGAAAGAGCACTGGGTTCTTAAATTAATTTTTTACAAAATGGTGAATAAAGGTGTTTTCAAGCTATTTCTAAACTATTCGTATGGTTGTATATTTCTAAGATATTCTGGCAGATTATTCCATAAAATAGCAGCTGCATGTGAAAATGATCTTTCCCCATATGACTTTGTCACAGTATGTGGGACCTGTACTAATGACTTTTTACTTGAACGTAGCATTCTGTCAGGTTTATATATATATACAGTGCGTATCAAAAAAAAGTTTACACTTTGAAAAAGCCCTGGGAATTAAAAATTATACAACATGTGGGTAATTTTTTCACATATAATTATCGGTTTGGGTCTCATCTATCAAATGAAAGTAAAAGTTTTGACAGAATGTTACACTTGAGTGAGCACTGTCCATTTTTGTAAAGCTCGCAGAAATCTGTTTGCGCAGAAATGCTTGTTTTCACGCTGTGTCAAGGGGAAAGGGCGAAATCAAACTTACCCTGCGAAGCATTTCTCATAAATTTCCCTATCACATTTAGCCAATTGAAATAAAACAGATACATTCAAGCATTTTGTAACAATTTTGCCGCCCAAATTTGAAATTTTAACACTTAGTAAGCACAACCTTTACCCTTTTTGTGCCAGCTGGATCTGAGGACATTACTGAATCTGAACAAAAGTTTATATCAGCCATCTCCAGCATTTTTCACTAAGTTTTTATCATTTAAAGTGGCTTTACATTTCATTTTTCATTTAATACTTGTTTCTCCACACTTTTCCCAAGCTTGGCAATGATTAACAAAATGAAAATCAAGCCTAAGCCATTTCATGTAAATCACAGCTCAGTGTAAAGCAAATATCGTCACGATGGACTCGGTATGTGGGGGAGTGGGGTGGGGCGCAATGCACTCTTCGAAGTGTTTTGGGCAAGGAAACAAGTTTAAAAAGGTAAAAGATATCTTCAAATCAATTTTACTAGCTAAATTCCACGTGTTCTTCATGATTAAGGTCCACTTTTATTCGCATAACTATTTAAAAGTTCTGCGCAAATCATTTTTCACCAACTTTTCAAAAGTAAGTGGTGCTCACTCAAGCGGAATTATTTTTCGACAGTTATATCGTCATTTGCTTAAATGGATCTGTACCAATGCTAAAATGTGGAAAAATTGTCAGGATATTACAAATACATAATTTTACAGGATTTTTTCTAAGTGTAAACTTTTTTTTGATACGCACTGTATACACATCATTTTAAACATTACATAATATTCCTTTTAGTGTAATCATCCTTGTTGGTCCTTTTAACCAGACCATATACGTTGATTTCAAGTACACAGACCAGCAGCGCAATTGGCCTAAAATTTTGAGGGGCCCGGCCAGACATGGCGTATGTGGCAAAGTTTCTACAAAGCTACAAGCGAGACAAAACTGAACTTTTTAATATAAAATCGAATTTTGTGATTGATTTTGACATTAAGAAAATATAATATTTAGCACATTTTCCATCCATTTTCTGTCTTTTTCTTTTTTCCCCTTTTAATTTACTAACAATTTAATCATTACCTCGTTTTTGGTCGGATTGAAAGCATGAAATGCGTGGTATTCGAGTCGCTCTTTTGATCTTTCGGAGCAAAGAAGGAATAAGAAGGGGACATCCGTAAGCCTGATAAACGAAAATGACAAACCATGCAAGACATTTTATTTTTGTATGAAATGTAAGGGTTTTCACTTAATTATTAATCATTATGAAGAAACATTGCTGTCATTTGATTATTCCATTGCTGGATGCCTTTTCTTCTTAATTTTCTTAATACTAGTTGCATTGTTGGTGAATGATTTGATGAAAAATGTGGAAAAATTGTCAGGATATTAGAAATACATAATTTTACAGGATTTTTTCTAAGTGTAAACTTTGTTTTTGATACGCACTGTATACACATCATTTTAAACATTACATAATATTCATTTTAGTGTAATCATCCTTATTGTATATACATGAGTGGAGCATGATGTTCTAAGAAAAAATACAATGATAAATAATTATACATTGGCTAAAAGAATACATTCAATGATGCGAACATCAAATAAGAGTTAAAAGAAGAGCAAGAGAGATAGAGTGAGGGGTGAAAAACTGAGTGGGACAGAAAGAACTGAATTTTCCAAATTTGCTTTTTAAAAGAAACCTTATTTCTAAATGTGCTCAATTGTTGAGAGGATGTATGTTTGCATAGTTGTCATATCAATTGCCTGTTTGGCCCCTCATATACGTCTGAGAATATATTCAACTCTCAAAACATTTGATTTCTAATTCTAAAGATTAATTGAGGAATATTAATCTAACTTTTGAATATGACCCAGTACTGGAAAGTTTGCATGTACATTAGGAATGGATCTAGGATCTGTAAGCATAGGCGGCGGAAGCGGGGGGGGGGGGGACAGGTCCCCAAAAAAATTTAGATGAGGGGGACGATCCCAGTCTAAATTTTTTAGTTGATTACCTTTTTTTTTTTTGCTTGTCAATTTTGTTACCCGCGTCCCCCCTAAATTCTGGTGGACCCCCCTTAAAATGTCCCTCGTTCACCCCTAAAATTTTTATGACTTTTTTTTTGCTTGTCAATTTTTTTTTACATGTGTCCATCACAAAATTTCAGGTATACCCCCTCAAATTTTTTGGGCTTCCGCCGCCAATGTCTGTTAGGGATAACAACTCTTTTGGTGACTGGAAAATCTCTCAGGGAAGTTGATCTTTGAATAAGTTGTCCCCCGGAGTTTTCCGACGACTTTCTCTTCCTGGAGAGCGTTGCTTGTCGAACGTTCTAGCCGACAAGTCATGCTTTATCCGACGGTTATCATAGTAACAGCGCCTCTCTGCCCAAATCAAAGGACAAGTCCACCCCAACAAAAAGCTGATTTGAATAGAAAGAGAAAATTAAAACAAGCATAACACTGAAAATTTCATCAAAATCGGATATAAAATAAGAAAGTTATGATATTTTAAATTTTTGCTTAATTTCACAAAATAGTTATATGCACATCCTGTTCGGTATGCAAATGAGGGGACCGATGACATCACCCATTCACTATGTATTTTATTATATGAAATATTTTTATTTTCTCGTCATTGTCATGTGAAACGAAGTTTCATTCCTCCCTGAACACGTGGAATACCATTATTTTAACATTTTGTGGTTCATGCAAGGAGGTCCTAATTGTCAAATTCGTAAAAATTGAAATATTGTATAATTCAAACAATAAAAAAAAACAAAAGAAATAGTAAAGTGAATGACATCATCGACTCTCTCATTTGCATATCACTGAGTTGAGCAAAGAACTGTTTTGTGAAAAATAAGCGAAACTTTAAAATGTCATAACTTTCTTATTTTACATCCGATTTTGATGAAATTTTCAGTGTTATGCTCATTTGATTTTCCTCATTTTATTCAAATCAACTTTTTGTAGGGGTGGACTTGTCCTTTAAGGAAGGTTGTCAAATCTGGCAACTTGTCGGACGAAAATGATGAAACGCTCTTCCGGTGTCAGAGTGAGAATTGTTCTGATGTGGACCGATATAGGTTCATGGTTCTGTTCAAGATGAACACGATTCGAGCAATTCATCAATGATGACAATAATAAATGAAGATTGATCTATTGAGCACATAACAGAAAAAAAATCTCTATGCACTTTGCAGTGTAGGACATAAATATTAACATAGTATCGTATATAAAACAAAGTAATTTTAAATTGAAGAATGTAAATCAGCTAAAGGCTAACAATTACTGATACAGCATAAAAGTAAAACCAAGCATAATCTAATCAAAGGTATAAGTATAAGACTTTTATCAATGATATGTAAATATCTATCAATTACTGTACAATCGGAATAAACCAGCAATATATGGAATTATTTCAACATTGTTATACAAATGATATAGAATTAAGGATTTAGGAAAGAAACCTGGCGCAATGGGATAATCTTTGCTCTTAAAAGGGCAAGGTTGTCGGTCAAATCTTGGGCAAAAACGACACCTTTTGCTCAAAGTTGTAACGAGACTATAAAAAAAATACAGGTCCAGGACTTTTAACCAGACCATATACGTTGATTTCAAGTACACAGACCAGCAGCGCAATTGGCCTAAAATTTTGAGGGGCCCGGCCAGACATGGCGTATGTGGTAAAGTTTCTACAAAGCTACAAGCGAGACAAAACTGAACTTTTTAATATAAAATCGAATTTTGTGATTGATTTTGACATTAAGAAAATATTATATTTAGCACATTTTCCATCCATTTTCTGTCTTTTTATTTTTTTCCCTTTTAATTTACTAACAATTTAATCATTACCTCGTTTTTGGTCGGATTGAAAGCATGAAATGCGTGGTATTCGAGTCGCTCTTTTGATCTTTCGGAGCAAAGAAGGATTAAGAAGGGGACATCCGTAAGCCTGATAAACGAAAATGACAAACCATGCAAGACATTTTATTTTTGTATGAAATGTAAGGGTTTTCACTTAATTATTAATTATTATGAAGAAACATTGCTGTCATTTGATTATTCCATTGCTGGATGCCTTTTCTTCTTAATTTTCTTAATACTAGTTGCATTGTTGGTGAATGATTTGATGAAAAAACACGCTTCTCCTTTTTTTAAATACTGAATTGGTAATAGAAACTTTAAGATCATAAATTTTATTTTAAGAAGCAATGTTTTCTCTTCTTCCGTTTATTATTCTGATTTCTACCCTTTCTATTTTTCTTTTTCCCCCTCTATTCCGGTTCTCATTCCCCTCCTTATAGTGATAATGATAATACACTTTATTTATATAGCACCTTTTGTTCTTCTTTTTTTTCATCTCCTTCTTCTGTCTCCATTATCTTCTTCATCTCCTCCTCCCCTTCGTTCTTCTACAATCAACCCTATCTGTCCCTTTCATTATACTGACCCTATAACAACGACCTTTCTTATATACCATTCCTCAAACAATTCGGAATGAACTATCGTTTATCCTGGGCTTTGAACCCGATACCTTCCTGGCCTTGTTCCGCCTCATTAGAATCAATCCGTTACACCAAACTGGACCTATATAGGTAGGTCCATGGTTACACCAAACTGAGAAATGCGTTGACAAGGGGTGCATTATCTGTCGCCCCAGGGGCAAAACAACACCTTCACACTCTCAAAAGGTGGACGCTTGTGAAGTTTACTCGTTCGCGCATGCTCATTTATGGTCTTGTTTCTTCATCTGATGATATTCCTTGAAAATTTCCAATGTAATTTTCTTTTTAAAATCCATGTTTTAAGATGCTCATGGTGAATCCAATTCGGTTGGCTCCACGTGGTGATGGGCAGAGGCGACCGCCCTGTGATTTTTAAGTCGTGAAAAGGGGGTCGAAGAGAGCTAGGGGACAGGGGGAACAAAATGGACAAAAAAGGAATAGTCGTGTGACTCTATTAAATCTTGGAATAAAAAATATGACTTAAGCTTTAGTCTTCTTGTCCCACTATCAAAATATGATAAATAATAATAATATACAACATTAATTAAAGTAGCGCGTAATACAAATGTTTCTAAGCGATGCATACTATTACACAGGCTTTAGCCCAGCTACCCTGATGTAGTGCTCGATCATTCAAGGAATTTGATTTTGATTTTATTTATTTATTTCCACATTCCAATAAAATCATATACAAGTGAAATTATTTTTTTTCTTAGCATAACATAAGTAAATGATATAAATAATAACATATACATATACAATCTAATAATCTAATCAAAATATATTTATACCTGATATTTCTTTTTAATTCTAACAAAAATAGCAGAAAAAATCATATATATATATATATATATATATACACATATATACATATATATATATATATATATATATATATATATATATATATATGTATATATATATATATATATATATACATATACAGCATAGTACATTTGAAATGTGGGAGACCTCATCTTAAAGAGAAATGCCAGTAGTTGCAGTAAACACTGATTTCATGAGAAAGTCTGTAAATCCAGGCTTAATTGTCAGTATATCATCGAGGATCTAGATCTGGTACAGTTACATAAACTGAACTTTGTGAAATCTTGAAATCTACGCTGAAAAATGTTCACACTGAAAATCACCAACACAGATAGGAACACGTGGGACAGTGTATTATTATTGCTGGAATAAAGACCCGGCGGAAGTGACCGAATCCGCGCTTATTTTGCTTATTTCTCAGCAATTACACAATTTCTTCAAGAATCCTTTGGCACATATTTTTTATTCATACAAACAGACACTTGGGTGGTCATTATATAGATTCTGTAAAAAGTCATTTTGAGATCGTTACCAATACTGGAATTTATCTTTAAGCTTAGAGCTTGAAATTGATGAAGGCCTCAAAAGGAAAGGGGAAGGAAAATCAGACAACAGTTTATCTACATCATCTCCACCCTACCGGGTGGAGATGATGTAGATAAACACCTTGCCAAAGGAAGGGTGTGAGTGCTGCCGTGGGATTTGAACCCCAGACCTCATGGTTCAAAGTCTGAAGACTTATCAACTGAGAACTGAGCCACAATATCTCTACAATATCCTCACAGATTTAGTCCATCCGATTTCAATTCATTAAACGCGGATGGTTTACTCGAATATCATTGGTGCTTATTGTTTAAGCAGTAAATAGTGCAAGATCTCATAAGGCTATTTAAATATTGTAATTCTTTATTTTTATCGATTTTTAAGCACAGCAATATAATCAAAGTCTGAGAAGTAAAAACAACATTGAGAGAAATATCCAGACGATAGTGATAGTTTAAAAAAAGTCTTCGACTTTACCTTTTTTGTCACATTTATGTTTATCATAGCCGTTGTTTCCATTTCTTCCCCTTCCCTTGCCTTCTCCCACCCCACGACTCCTTCCCAAAATCTTTTTTGACATTGACCTGCTCCGTCCGCCAACCATGAAGGAGGCCCCCACGAGACCAAAAGGTGAGCAGCTATGTGAGCGATGCATGCGTTGTTGCGCGAAGTCGCTCGTCGTACGAAATTTGAGTTGTATGTGATCAATTCCTCGTTTGTCAATGTCAGAAACCCTATCGCTTTCCTCCTAGCTTTGGTGTACCTGAAACCGTGAAAGATGCTATCGTCTGACTAAACTGACTTTGGTGGTCTGGACTTCTTGAAAGATTGCCCCGTGATTTTATTATTTGTTGAGTTAAAGTTTGGAAACTTGTAAGGGAATTGTCAAATCAAAATCGTTTTCCTTAGGGATGTTAGTTTTTTTTCTCCCTCTCTTTCGTCTTACAATTTCTACATCATTTGAACTCATCACAGACCAATACGTTTGTCTAGGGTGTAAAGTATATAGTGCATGAATATATTGATACAGTAATAATACCAAAATAAGTTGTATTTGATAATGTTCATTTCTGAGATGAACCGACATTTATGAGGCCGGTTGCAGAGTTTGATATCAAAAATTAAATGGTATTTTAACATCTTGAGCCAGCGAAGCGAGAAAGCTAACAAAATACTAAATAAAACAAAATACAAAATATGATAAATAGAAAGAAAAAATGATCTAAGACATTAGGTTTTTGACATATAAGAAGGGGGTGCAGATATAGGCCCTAATAAAATCATATCTTCCCATAATGTACAGGTTAATAGGTACTCAGCTCTGATGGGACTATAATTATATTTATATGGTTTTGGGGGGTTATTTATCACACGGCGACTGGTTCCCAGCGATTCGGGGGACAATTATAATGACGGAACAAAATATACAACGATTGAAAAATATTGAAAATAAGGTTTAAAATAAGGATGCATTAAACTATAATACCTCTTATGTAGAGGCGATTGCTTGAAAAACGAGGGGTGTATAGGCCTCACGTCATTTTTATTTTTACTGATATTGATAAACATGATAAAAAAGGGAATGAATAATTATGAAGAAAGAAAATAGAAAAAAGAAGAGTAAGAGAAGAGAAAGAAATTACACTACTTTCCTATCTTCCTGCCTAACTTATTCATAAAGAAACTGCAACGGATTACAAATGAAAAGATGGGGAAAGGAAATATTTTGAACAATCTGTTTCAAGCCATGCTGGATTAAGAGAGCTTACTTGTCTCATTAGTCGACCTTTCTTCACCATGCGGTGTGAAGACGTGAAGGTCTCGGGTCCCTCGCGGCCTGGCATTAGGCCACGTTCCGTTACGCCAATCTCACGGTGTTGCAAGTGACTTTCGGTGAATTAAAACTGAAGTGCTTCTGTGCTTGATAAAATAAAGCTTACAAAAATCGAACAGGTTAAGATAAACTAAAAGCTTGATTGGTTTTTAGAAATGCTTTGTAAAATGTTTGATCCTTGGATTGCAAAGGCCAAACTACAAGTAGGTTTAATAGGCTTATGATTGTATGATGTTCATGAATAAACAGAATATAAAAGTAAGTGGTTCTTTTTTGTATTTCTGTGATAATGAAACAGGATTTTATTTAATTTTTTATGTTGTTGGTTACTTCTTAATTGAATGAAAAAATACGGCATTTTACGTTTTGACAATGAACCAAAGACGTGTTAGTTATAGCAATTACTATTCCGAATTAAATTATTTGCTGTAAAATTATTCGTAATTTAGGAGTCATAATACTTAGAATTGCTTGAAAGTAGAATTTTGTTATAGATCAAAAGTGAGATTTAGTTTACAATATTCATTCAATAAATTCGATGATAGTGATGATGGTGATAACATGGATGATGATGACAATGATAATGATGATGATGGTGATTATGATGATGATGATCATCATCATGACTTTGATTATGTTGATGATGATGATGAAAATGATGACGATGGTGATGTTGATAGTAAACTTGGTTCGAACTAGGAATTAATTAATTTCGTAAACTCAAAGACTGATGGATTGAAGGATATGGGCCAAAATCGTCTCTTTTAAGTTTCTCTTCAAATCATCGGTCAAGACATTCCAGAAATGCAGTTAAATTTGGCAAGTAATTTTGTTTAAACGCACGTCATATTCACCAACGGATCAGGGTAGCGTTTCATCAGCGTTTGTCGTCCGACAAGTAGTAAGATCAGACAAATTTCCTAGATTCTGATTGGCTAAGAAGCACTGTTATTATGCATGGTAACTGTCGGATGAAACAGGACTAGTCGGATAAAGCCTCCGACAAATCTTTTCATGAAATCCCCTGGCGATGTGTTGGCCAAATGGCCAATCCAAGAGTCAATGTTAGCTCTCAACCCTACACTGTAAAAAATATTGGGCAACATTTTAACCAGCACGAGGGTAATTATGTATCCAACCAATTTGGGGTAGTATTTTACCCAATGCGGGAAGCATATTGTCCAGTAAGGTTAAAAAATAAGCAGAAATTACTTTAGAATGAGCAAAATTTTCATCACACTGGATAAATAATAATGCCCCAAAGAAATGCCCATTGTTGGTTGGATACATAATTACCATCATGGAGCATTTTTACCCAATATTTTTAAGAGTGTATACCAAAAAGGTAACACTTCTCTTTTACACTCTTGGGTGAAAAGGGCCACCATGGCGATAAAAAAATTTCACTAACAAATATTCAAACAGAAAATAAGAAAATCTTATCTTGATATTATACTTGTCCATCGGTTCAGCGTCATTCGTGGAGATCGTTAGGCTGTGGCATTGCACATCGCACCCCACCACACACGGTGGTTGGTTTTATTTAGATGTCAAGCTCTCTTCTCGATTGCTATCATCTCTTTTCCTTTCATATTTGAACTTGACCTACACGTCTCCTGACATCGGAAAAGTGGTCCGTCAAGATCTATAAATTTGTACCTAATATTTGACGAAGTCTTGTTTATTTTTTCTCTCAGAAATCAATGATGCTGGTATTATGTTTTGAATATTGATTTCAAAGAAAAATACTTCAAAGAATGAATATTGTTCTCTTACATATTTATTTATGTATTTATTTCTTTATTTATTGTTTTTGTTTACTATTTTTTAAAGATTTACTATGTAGTATTTATTTTAATTCATTTTTTTGGGGGGGAGGTGGTCTTTTACATAATAGTTCATAGTTGTCACTCATGTTTTACAACGTAACTTATAAGGAGTATTATTTTGCTTCCGTCATTATACAGTCTGTTTTGTTATGTCGAGTCTTTGTAATAAACATGCCGACCACAGCTTTGAGATATTTGTATATGGCTTTATTATTCAGATACAATTTCCACAACTAACTTTTATGAACAAAATACAGTTCGATTATCAGGGGATTACAAAGCACATCTTGCTAATAAAACATATTTATTATTACTACAATTTTCTTTTTGGGGAGAGGGGCGGCAGTGAAAAAAACCCCCATACGATCTAATATATCATTGACACATTCGTTTATGGATTGATATTTCGACGAACATTTCCATACTTATATATTATTTCTTATTCTATGTTTACATATATATTTATTGCTCGCCATACTTTTGAAAACAAGTAAAATCATGTAAATAATTTTATCTCAGGGTCGTTGTTTAAAGAAAAATATTGTATTAATATTAAATGGTGGATCTATTATCAATAAAATCAAATATGGTTTGGAAAGTAGTTCAGGGAGACGAAAGGTTGAGAGGGGTTATGGGGAGATTGGTGAATGTTGGGAGAGTAAGAGAGGGAGAGAGAGAAAGAACTAAACAAAACAAATGCAGAAAGGAGACCTAAAAATGAAAGAATTCGTAGCTTGTCAGTAAAGCTTCCCTCTTCCTTCCAGTTGGTGACGCATCTTATTCCCTCGCCGCGAATGAATTAGACTACGATCATATTGAATCTATTGTTGGCGCGCTTTTTTAATTTCCTTTCCCGCCATTTCCCTCTCCCGTGGTTGCATTCATCGTCTGTGTGTTAAAATGCCCGTATCCTTCAGAAAAGAAATGTAAGTGTGTAATAAACATAAGTCATAAATGTCGGTACAATAGTTTGTTTCATTGTCAAGGATGGAGGAATAGTAAGTTTTTTTTGTAAAAAGATCATTTTCATTTATTTATATATATATATAGTTCGTGTTTTTAGGAGGTATTTGAGCCACGAAAGAAAGATCGTGAGGTATTTAATAACTAGTATAAATAAACGAGTATCATTCGTATCCCAATTATTTTTGAAAGTAGATTGTATGCGATGTTTTCGGGATCATAATGAACTAGGACATGGTGAGGGCATTGCCCCATCACAGATATCAGATGTATGTTTGTTATTTCATTCTAATGTGGAAAGTCATTGTCAATAATTTTCGCCTCAAATTAAATTAGGTATTGTGTCAAAGGCTGTGATGATTTATAAAATTATGTTTGTCGTATTGGGTATCTAAAATGATGTAGTAAAACATCATGCAGATAACATATTTTACATTGTACAGAAATATATCTTGGGATTTTTTTTTCAAAATAAAGAACCCTGTCGAAGGGGGAAATATTTTCAATAAGGGAATCTGATGATGTGGAATCAATATACCCCTCAGGTAAGTGCTGTGAATATCGTCACAGATGATCACAAATACTAATAAATATTGATGATTAATTTTTTAATTCGTTCTACAATAATCAAATACTTTCAATGGGTCAATTTAATCTAACATGTTTTAGGTATTCGCAGATCAAGATCATACATGTAATTTGTTTTGATAGGGGACAATGCCTCACGAAAAAATCATATAATAATTTTCAAACAATTAGCAATATATTCTTCAGAATAAAAAAAAATGAAGAGAGATAGAGAGGGGGGGGGGGGGGGCGAACCAATCCCAGGTTGTTGTTTTCAGAGAAGTGATCCTTCTTCCGTAAACAAACATCATATTTCTATTATGATAAATTGATTTTATAAATTTATGTAAAAAAGGAAGTTGGTAAAATAGGAAAATGAATGTTTGTATGAATAAAAAAAGAGGAAGGGATAGGGAGATTAAGAACTGAACTTGGTCTATATTCATAAATTTAAAAAAATGGAATAAAAACTTACAAGTGAAATTATTGTCTTCATGGATAAAGTCAAGGGAAATTCCCAATATATGTGATTTCGCCGAATCGCTGCATTTTTTCAATAAACAATATTGTACCGTAGAAAGAGGAGAGTGTTTCGTTTTCACAGCCACTGCATGCATGCAGAAAGAACTTATTTACCCATTGAGTGACTCTCATCTTTCAATAGAAAGTACATCAAAAGAAGCATATTTCCGGTCCAAGGCGTATACATTTTACTTATTCTTTTACTTATTTTCTTCTTATATGTATCAGATATACGTCCCCCAAGATGCTCATAAAATCATACATTGTTCCGCGTGTTTCCGGCTTATATAGACAAAAAGTAGCATAACTGCATGCATTTTGGCGAAAAAAGATGTATTACGTCTCCTGCTGTGTGAATGGTTTGATGTATTTTTGTATTCACACAGTTATTAATGAATATAAGATAATGCAATGTAAGGTTTTAGAGGAAGTGATAGGGGAGGGGGATATCTTGATATAATTTTGTATGTTATTCAGCGCACATTTAAATAGCTTGTATCTATTGGGCGTAGGAAGAAAGATATTCTGAAAATCCCATGGGTTTATATACATACATACATATACATATATATATATATATATATATATATATATATAATATATATATATATATATATATATACATATATATATATATATATATATATATATATATATATATATATAATATATATATATATATATATATATATATATATATATATATATATATATATACATAATGATATTACATTCCGTGAGGCTGACGAAAGAAATGCAAACGTTTGTGACACATAATACATATATATATTTTTGAGAGGGGGGGGTATGGAATATTCTTCGTTTATCGTGATCTCCTGAATTCTATTCCCTGCTCCTTCTATTTCCTTGCAACTTATATTGTTAATAAAGTACCCAGTATCTTAACTTAAGTTTAGATGATTTTTTAGTGATATTGTAATGTAAGAGGATCATGTTGAAACGCAGTGTATTTTATCCTGTATAAAGATGTTTTAATGAATAAATAAATAAATGAATGAATAAATAAATTGAATATCATAAGATAAAATTGAAAGCTCATATTCTATTTTACTCGTATATTGAGGCAGAAGCCTATAGGCTTTACAAAAGAAGAATGTGAAAATAGTCATCATACTATTATACTATAGTGTTGATAAAATTATTTTCATCAATGATAAATCGCGAAATCTTGATATTTTTAACAGTTTTTATACCAAGAATAAATGAATAACCCGCATCAATTTAGTCCTTAAGTGATATGAATTTCATAGCTTAACGAGCGCATGCATTGCAGTAAATCAATTGTTAAGTATAAAGAAACTCCATGCATTACACAACACAGTAATTTAGGCATTTTCTTCGTATTAAGGTTTGTAAGTGACTAGACTCGATGTGTTATTGCAAAAATTGTCAACTGCTATTAAGAACAAAATTAAATTATTAGCGTAATCAAACATGAATGCTTAACTTTCACCTCCTGAAGTTTGATTTGATAAGTTTGAGAGGTTTACACGTAAATTAACTAGGCATAGGTCTATGATTATTCCTTTGTATAAAAATGCATGTAATCATGCTAATTAGCGAAATAAATTTCATGAATAATCGGAACAGAGTCGAAAGCAAAGAGAAATGCTTCTTTTAACTAATTAAGACCACGGATAAAGGAAATAAACACAATTCTTTGATAAATCCATTCTACAATCAATATGATGAGGTCTCCATAATCTCCATGAATAAAACAACATAAGATATTGCGGTATATGAAATTAAGTATTGAGATAAACTCGTGAAAGTTCGAGGCGAAAATAAATATCTAGCAACCGGGCTCGGGGCGGGCTGGTGGGTTGCGATTGGTTGTATCAATATCAGTTGCGGATGGGCGATTCAGAGCCGCGTCGACGGTGAGCTTTTATCGTGTTTATAATCTTTTTCATATTGTAAGGTGTTTCTCTTCACCTCTATTTACTTTACAAAAACATAATGAATAGTCATAACGTAAACAAATACGTAACTGCCTAAAGTGTGAATAAATGGATTTTTCATGTTTAATACAAACTAGATTTTCTTTACGGTGAAAATAGATAGGACTGCTTCCACTATTACCCGATATTGGGTAAAATGGGAACAGATGTTGGTTGGGTGAAAAGATACTCCATATTTTGTAAATTTTACGCTATGTTGCGTTGAAATAGCCCGATATGGGAAAAATTACCCAGCAAACATGCATGTTCCCTTTCTACCGAAGCACGCAAAAATTGATAGTGAAAGTGCACAAATCGTTTGCATCAAAACAGTGGGCGCGTCGTGGTCTAGTGGTTCTGACTCTCGCCTTTCAAACAGAGGGTCGTGGGTTCGAATCTTAGCCATGACGTGTTTTGCTTCGGAAAGAAATTTATCCACACTGTGCTGCACTCGACCCAGGTGAGGTAAATGGGTACCGGCAGGAAGAAATCCCTCAAAAAGCTGTGTGCACCAGAATCGGTATAGACTAGCTTAGCCGGAGTAATATAGGAGCGCCTTGAGCACCTAGCAAGGTTGATACTTGCGCTATACACATCCTATATCATTATTACTATCATTATTATTTTTATGATTATTATTATTATCATTATTATTATCATTGTTATTATTATTATTATCATCATCGTCATTATTATTATCAAGTCCGGTATAATGTATCAGGTCACGTATCAGTAGTAGGAAGTATACCCGATTTGAAAAAAGAAATATCAGTATAACTTTAAAGACCCCAAACTACACTCTAACCGTCTAAGAATATATTCGCGAGATGCTATTACATATAGGGGTCAAATCAAAATTAGATTACCAGTAAGAATTCTCAAATTAAATTAAATGATTTCTCATTCTATAAGATATAATTTTTTAACCTTTGGTTTGTCGTTATCACTCTACAGTCAAGGAGATAAGAGTGTATAGTAATGTAAACATGAGGGAATCGTAATGTAATTTATATTCTGTAAAATCATGAAAATATTTAAATGAGAGAGTGTTGTGAAGTTTGGATTTTAGGTTCAGTTTTAACATCTGTCGACAACTTTAGAAATTTGTAGTAATCCCGACCTGCATATCTTACACACGCATTTTGACTTTTTTTTTTTTCTTTTTACCGCAGTGACGTACAGATGGTGGGGGGAGGGGGGCTTGGAGCGCTTGCCCCCAAGCTCCTCCCAAAACAAACAAATTCACGAAAAAGAAAAAAAAGAGAAAAGGAAAGTAAAGGAAAGAAAGGGTGAAATATGATATTTTCTGAAAGTTATGTGAAATTCTCTAACGATATTGCATTTTTGGAAGAAAAAATTCGAAATTTTTGTTGGCCAAATCTGGCCCCTCACAATTTTTGGCAATGTTTTACCGTTTTTAAGCTTGGGAACAGGAAAGGAAAAGTGTACATAAATTGACAGCAGGGACTCTGTGATAATCTGACCAAAAATAAATCCCGTTTACTAACTCATTTTATGTATTCATAAAATGCTGCATCACCTTTATACCGTCATACATTTTTGTAGATACATGTTTGTATATTCTGTTCCTTCATTCCGAATATTATTATACCCATAAAAGTTTTCAAAATGTCACGGGCCTGTGAAAGTTTGACCGTTCTTAAGTGAATTGTAGATTAGATTTCGAAATAATACTTATAAAATGATAATTGACCTTTTCCCTGTTTTCATTTTTTGTTGGTCTTGGAACTGTTTTTGTTGACAGTTGGGAGGGGGGGGCAAGTGCCTCAAAAGCCTTCCAAATTATACATCAGTAGTTTACCCAGTCGATTGAATTGTATTTCCTTGTTTATGAACGATGTATTATTTCTTTCATTAAAAGATACTTCAATCTATGTACATGTAGAAGTCATTGGTATCAGTTTTAAAGGGCTATCCCTAAAGAAGAAGAGAACAGTCGATCGTGATAACTGAATATTTGGCGTTGTTTTCCGGGTCTATATTGTAAAATATGAATCGTATATCATAACTAATGCAAAGAAAGAATGGAATATTGCATCAGATTCCCGCTCATATCCATTTTCCCAAGAAAAGTAAGAGGACACGTAACATTAAAAGAAGTTTTTCTGAGCTTTCTCTAGAAGGGCAGATAGTCATATTCTTATATACATTTTAATACTGGATCATAGGCGCGCGAACGGTATTAGGGTATAAGGACAACTTTCCCTTTGATATATTCGGAGATGTTTATCTCGTTCGGGTATGACAATATGCCAAAGACCTTATGAGTTCTTTGGAATCATCTTTCGGCGTTTTTCTTTGGACCCTCTCCTCCCCTCTCCTCTCCGGGCTTGTTTTCATTGGCTTGGAGCATCCTGGTATGAAAGAAAAACTCATATTGTATCCAAGGGACGAATAAATGGGTGCCGTGAATTTATTGAAATCAATTTCGGGCGTTCCTATGACGAATCAGAATGATGGATGGATAGAAAGATAGATTGATCACTGGATGATAGAGATGGGAAGACAGAGGGAGAGAGAGAGAGGGAGGGAGAGAGAGAGAAGGTGTAGATAGAAAGATCAGTGGATAAGATGTGTAGATAGAGAGAGAGAAAAAAAAGAGATAAGATAGATCATTAGATAAAGAGATAATAGATGGATAGATAGAAAGAGAAAGAGAGGGTGGGGAGATAGATAGATAGATAGACAGACAGACAGACAGACATATAGATAGATAGATAGATACAAACAGATAGATATATAAATAAATAGATTATGTGTAGGTAGGTAGAACGGGAGAATGGAGAGAAGAACTTGGGTTAATTAGCATAAAAAGTAGCAGAGAAAAACTAAACCCTTAAAAAATATAAATAATATGATTCAATAATAATTATGATTCACCCCCACAAACACCTATCAACACACCGTGCATAATCATCCCCGGGGGGGGGGGTGTAGAGGGTGATAGAAGAAGGATATTATGATCATAAATAATATAGAAGGATTGAAAGGAGATAGGAAGAGGGAGAAAGAAAACAGGTAGGAAGTTGGTATATGAAAGAGGGATGAAAAAAAATTGGTTTGGAAGAACCACCAATCACTAGATTTAGAGCAGAGGGGTTTAACGAGGGAGAGAAAAGTGCAAGAAGCTGGCGATATTACAGAACTCATTTCTGCGCGATTTCATTTTAGCTCCCCGAAATTTGAAGGAATGTGAGTGTAAACGATATAAAACAATAAAAACAACAACTTAGAATAGTGGTATCGCAGCTACGTTATTACTTCTGTTCAGTGTGCCACATTTGGCTTTGCAATGGGAATAATATCACAACGACTGAACATCGAGAAAGAGAGATTGAAAAAAAAATACCTTAGATCTGCATCCAATTTATATCTAGATATTCCTGTAATAAAGCCGACTCTCGCCGAGAAGTTTAATAAACGTTCGAAGCAGAAAATACAAGCAGAAACGCGCCTCTCGTCGTATCACTGGGTGGTATAGCATAGTGCTTGGTACCATGGATATTGAACACGGTGGTTTTGCTTGTTGTTTTTGGTATGCATTTCTTTGTCTCGCTGCTGCGACGAGGGTTCAATGGCGGATTCGATTGATAGGACTTGATTTATTGAATTAATTTCAGTAAGATACTTCATTCATTGTATTACACGCAGATTAGGCATCGTTGGCGAAATGAGCCATGTAGTTGGGAGAGAGAGTAGTACCAGTCTATAGAACATTGACTCCATATTTAATGGTTGTTTGGCAACAGGTCCAAATCATTAATCTCCCCTTTTCGTTTCCGATTTTTTTTTTAAATTCAAGACAGAAATATGTCCCCTCCTTATACATTAAGGAAATGGATCAAAGGTAAGATTTGTCTCGAATATTGTTTAACTGGTCAAATGTTCATAGTTGTATTTAGATGATCATATCATTTTTTTTGTCGAAATGAAAATGTCATTTCTTCTTTCTTGGTAAGGAGTTTCTTACAATGGTTGTGTCCCTCTTTTTTTTACATACATGTAACTGAAAACTACCTCTTACTAATAATAAAGATGGACTTTTAAACGTGCAGTTAAACTTAAGACCAACGGAAAAGTACTTCAATTCAGTCATTTTCATCTTTTTTTTGGGGGGGATACTTACTTAAATGTTTAGGCTTACTTTTATTCATTTTTTTAGGGGCGGCATCAATTCGCTCTAGAAGGGATATTTTTATCAGTAATGTAGAAAATTCAATTATTCGACCGATTAATTATTTTCATGAGCATTGCTTTGTTTGGAATACCCCCCCCAAAAAAAAAGTCGGGGGGCGGTGGCGGCTAGATTAATAAATCATGCGAGCGGTGAGATGTATGTCAATGTCGAGCGCCCCGTTACACAAAGAGTAGCAATTAATGGTACACTTGATTTACACGCTTGTAGCCAGTGCAATCGATCGTACAAATGAAGTTATGTCTCCAAAAGTATTTATCATACCTGTAGCCGTCAGAAACATTGATTTTAAACTTTGAGTCGAAATTCTATTAGGTTTATTTTTTGTCTAGTGATGAAGTATGGTATTGTTTTCCGTAAAAATGCAATAAGTTTGTTTAAAGAAAATTATGTATTGGAATTCACTTTCTCTCTACGGAAGAGATTTGAGTTACTCTTACAAACATTTACATTCATATAACTTACGCCTCCTGTTTGTATTAGAAAATAAAATAAGTGTACAAACAATTTCTTCAGCCACCAAGAGTAACTATGTGCATTTATGGCAACGTTTTGATAAGGCTCATGCAAGGGGCACAAAGTCGTTGGCATTTCGATTTTTATGTAAGAAACTGAAGTTCCCTGGAGCCCTCTACGTGCCCGCTTCGCACTTTTTTTTACCCTTCTTGTTGCATTCAAGCGCCGTAAATACACGCGTTAATTACATTTCCATCATTCACGCGATGAAGCCAAACCAACATTTTGTTTCTGTTAGACAGGAATTGGCTTCAGATTTGATAAGAAGACCCAATACTTTGATGAGGGGCCATGTTTTATTCGATTTGCAAGTAATGAGATTGGTTACGACAACACATTAGCCGGAATATGGCTCCCTGTGTATTGATGCTGGTCTTTCCGCAATTTTCAACTGCATTTTTTTTTGTAAAGTCGGTCATTGAATAACACTTATCAATATTTTTCGTAGTGATTAAGGCAAACTGTCGTTTGGTCGATGATTGAATTAGAGGTGTTTATGGGGCGCCATCTGACGACGTAGCAGGCCTCACACCGACTGGGAATCTTCCTTTTGGGCATGTTTATTGATTCTGATTTTCAATAATTTGTACAACGGTTTTATACATTTTTAGACATTCTTCTCTCACAAGTTTCATGTTCTTTGTGTTACTACGTCGTCGTTGACCTTGATAACGGAATTACATAACTATTTTACTCCTTTTTTAGTATCGAACTAAGGAAGTTTTCCACTCGAAACTTCCGGTCACTCTTAATGAACGAGTGACGGATTCACTCCAATCCCATCGCAGGCACACCAACGAAATAAAACTGATTCCTTACCGTTCGATGGCATGTCATTGGAAGTGATGTAAAGATTTGATTGTTCAGGGCCTCGTTGTACAAAGAGTTACGATTGATCCGATCAAACGTAACTCTATGGAATTCCATCAGTGTCATAATTTTTTCTACAGGAAATTTGCAAATTGTTCTTTGTAATCAAAGGAGAACACCCCAAATTGTCAAGAAATCAATGAATTTATGGATACGCATTCGTATCTAGATTTTTTTTGAACAAACATGCATTTCATTTGTTGACTTTGCTGGCTTTCCATTGATCGAATCAATCGTAACGGAGCCCTGGGCTCCGTCTTACAAAGACAGTGTTACGGTTGATCCGATCAACATCAACTATATGGAAATCCATCAATGTCATTCTTTTTACAGGAAATTTGCACATATCCTTTTGTGAACAGGGAAAAGCATTCTGAAATGTCATTAAAACGATGAATATACATAAAATCTAGAAAATATTTTTAACAACATACAGTTTAGATGTTGACGTTGCTGTCTTTCCTTCATTTTGGTTGATCGGATCAATCGCAAGTCTTTATAAGACGGGGACCCGAGTCGCTTTCGTTGGTGCGACTGTTCATGAACGAGGGCCACGATCGATGATGGTGTGAAGAAAGAATCAGAGGGGTGTATTCTGTTTCTGTTTGTGGTAACTCCCGTAGGAACCCGGCAGGACATCATTTTGCTGGTAAACGCCAAGCTGGAATATAACCAATTACCTATAAAACATTTTACGTCTAGGTTAATCAGTCATAGTGGCTGACGTTATAGACGACAAATATCACTCTCGGACCTTTTTATCAAAGTGGAGACAATGGCAGAGTTGGGATTCGAACTCACAACCTTGCGATTATGAGTCCAATGCTCTAACCACTGGACCACACGACCCGTGTATAGAAAGCGAAAATACAAATTTACATGTTATATATATTAAATATACTGATACAGAAGGAAATAAGTATACGAGAAAGAGAAAAAGAAAGAAAAAAAGAAAGGAAGAAAGAAAGAAAGAGGGGGGGGGGGGGAGGAAGAAAAGTAAAGAGAAATTTTGAGGGAGAAAGACAGAAACGAGGGAGGAAGAAACAATAGGGGGGGGGGCTAAAAGGGGACAACGTGTTATGGCGGGGGGGGGGGGGGGTCAAGGGAAATTAAGAGTGTCGGAGATAAGACTGTACTAACGGAACTGTACTTTACGAAAGTATGCATTATATGGAAATAGGTATTCCTTCTGCCCGTAATATTAATAGTCTTTTAATCCCCCTCTTGAACATGTTGAAGCCTAATACTAGTATTCTTATATTGTGGTTACATGCCATTACATTCCTCTGGCTTTTATCGTCATGAGAAGGCCCTACGTTTGTTATCATAAAAAATTTATAAGGAACTACCGAACATTGGCGGTCAGAAATTTCTTCTGTCTGGACTGAAATAAAAATGTCTTCATATCTCATGCCGAAAGAGAACGATATTGACCCGTCACGACCAATTATGCATTGTTCCCCAAGATGCGTGCATCCCTAAGATAAAAAAGAAAGGGATGATATTCTTTCCTCGTTATAAGTCTCTTCATCTTCTCGGGCTGCACGGACTGTGAACCCTCCCGGCTGCAGACCGCAAAATCATCTCCGTATTACGGTCTCCCCGACCGTGGATATATCCTAAGAAAGGGGAACTAATTGAATGGCTTGAAACAAAGGAATATGATATCATTGGAAGAGATGCTCATTTTGATTGAGATAGGGGGACAGACAGACAGAGAGAGAGAGCCTCAGAGGGGGGGGGGAGGGGGAGGGGGAGGTAGAGATAGATAGAAGGAAATCAAGAGAGGGAAAGTGTGAGATGGATTGGAAGAGAGAGGGAAAAGAGATGGGAAGAAAGAAAGAAAGAAAGTGGAGGGTATGCGAGCAAAACAATATAATTTTTGTTAAAATATTGATAGATATAGATTTAAATATCTTGTGAATTAAAGTCCAAGAGGGTCGTCGTGGACCCTTTAAAAAAAATCGTGCAATTAGCCTGTGATCATACACTCTCAAAACAAATCAGTCAAATTGACTAGATCAGTAGTCAGCTGGGTGCAACTGATATGTCTAGTCACATTTCTGATGTACATTCTACTCAGAAATAACTCGGTTCTAGTAAAATACGACAAGAACATAATCAAATTTGACTATAATAACAGTTGCACACAGCCGAACCTATTTACTAGTCCTTTTGACTGATTTGTTTTGAGAGGGTATTCTTGTGTTCAATTTCATACTTGTCTTCGATAACAAAATTGATAATAGATAATAGTATTTTTGCAGGAGTTTCTGCATTTTAATCATGAATCAAAACATGTTCACAATGCCGTAATAACATAGGTTTATATATATATATATATATATATATATATATATATATATATATATATATATATATATATATATATATATATATATATGTATATAAATGAATACGTTTTAAATGTCACAATGGAAGAGTAATACTGACAAAGACGTAGTAGTTAAAATAGACAAAAAACATGTGATAAAGTAGTTCAGTAAAATACAGAAGCCAGCGATTTAAAGCACGAAATTACTTGAAGCAATAGCAGCCAAGAGTCCACAGAGTATCCAATACAGTATCAAAATTGCTATGCTCTTAAAATAGTTGGGCAAAAATGCCCACCTTTAAATAACCTGGGCAACATACTGTCCACACTACTATTGGTCAAATTCTGCCCAAACTGGGTATCAAAAACTAATAATTGGGTAATAAATTTGCTCAATTGGTTAATAATTGCCCAGAATATATAAATATTTTAACCAATATACATTACCCAACACAGTGGACAGTATATTGCCCAACATCTTAAGTGTGCACTACATTGACTCTGCATGAGAAAAGGCTAAGTTCCAAAGTACTAAAGCACGTGTCATGTGAACTTGCAGTTTTACATGTGACAATAGATTTGCATAAAACATTGTAAAATCTTTTTTTTTAATCAGTATATTTGGAAAGTAATTCAGCAGAGAAAGTTTGCAAATAAAAATGAATGCAGTATCCTCAGACAATCATCGCGATACATTAGATGAGTTGTACAGTTGTGACCGGGCATATTGGCTCAGTGGTAGTACGTCCGCCTCATGAGCGGGAGGTCGTGGGTTCGATCCCCGGCCGAGTCATACCAAAGACATATTATAAAAATGGGACCTTCTGCCTTCTTATTGGCGCTCAGCATTTAGATTGGAGAAGGGTAATAATAACATATTATGTTACGCAGGGTCCGCTGAAAGAGCAGTCTAAATGATTGAAGTGGCTACGCTGGGTAAATAAAAACGTTATTATTATTATTATTTACAGTAGTTGTGAAACATGTTTGCCTTGACACAAAATTAATCATTCGCTTTAATTAAAATGGCAAAGTTTAAATTTCAAATACTATTACTTTAAAAGTCTAAAGATCCCAAGAAGTGTTAATGTATACTCTAAAAAGTTTACCAAATACTGGGAAAAAATGGAACGTGCATGTCTATTGGGTAAAAAGATACCAAATATTTAGTAAAAGAATTTTACGCAATGTTGCGAAACGCAATTTTGCCTAATATTGGTTGGGGGAAAAAATTACCCAGCAAACATGCGTGTTCCTTTTCAACCCAATATTAGGTTACTTTTTTACTCTATGTTCTTTGCATACAAACAATCATATATACTGGCCAAATCATATTATCTTTCATGCGATTGTGTAATGTATATATTTTTCATATATTGTGTGAGAAAAAACAACAACTGAGTAAAAATACAAATATCATGAAGATATGACAAAGTAAACTCTATAAATCCAATTTTTATTAAGTTGCCGTCCATTTAGTCTTTCAGGAAAATAGATTACTGTAAACCCAAATTTACTGTACAGAAAAGAATGCACTTTTGGGGTAAAAGGGTTTTCGTACTTACCAGCATTTTCCAAAAGAAGCAAAGAAGACATAGTAGTACAGAATCGTTTACGCGCCAGACACACGTTGTTTATTTGCACTTTAATGGGCGTTGTACACACTCGCTGCAATCAAAATGCTATTAGCAATCTATACATGCGGAAGCGCCAAATATGAGCTGACTTCAAAGGTAAAAAAACGCCATAATGAAACCACATCAAGAACGCAGCGGCGATAAAACAAGTATCTTCTGATGTAGGGAGTGTATAGTTGCATATGAGCGTTTTGCGGTAAAGCGGGAAAGTTGAAAGTTTTGGCGGTAATTAAGCGGCGTTGGGTCATTGTATTAACATCTTCGAGCTCTAATCACATAACAGACTCCTGTTTCGAAGTCCAGCAAGATTTGGTCTGTGTTGGGGTTGAATGCGGTTGGGTGGTCACTTTCTAGTGGGTTCGAATCTTGTTTGTCGGTGTTTCTTCCAATGTTGTACGTGTTCAGGTGTCTTATGAATAATACAGATACCCTACTAAGACATTAAATTGAAAATTGCTTTTGGACAGCGATTCAACTACCAACAAGAAGCCAAGTGGTTTTTATCAATATTCTTTTTTTTGCAGTAGACATTCACAGAATACCTCAGAATTATATACAAAAGAAAAATGGTCCGTCTGGCATCTAAGAATCACAAGAATCACAATTGGTAATAGTGCATATATATATATATTATATATATATATATATATATGTCAATGTCAAAATTTAATCATGTTGCCAGCATAGAATATTCATTTCTGAATTATATAAAAAAGGCTTATGTTGGATAAAATTTAAACGATGAAGCCAATACGCAGCAATATCTATAGCACAATGAATATGAATGGCGAGCAAACAAATCGTTAAATAAAACGATAAACATTATTTTGAGTGAAAACTTTTAAGAAAAACGGATGAGCCTAAAACATCTATCAGCGCGATCCAGTAACATACGCAGGAGGGGGGTGTTACAGGTGTTCAACCCCCCTTAATTTTTTTATACCCAATACCCCACCGCAAAAATTCAACCGCTCTCCTAAAAAAAGGGTTGAAGACCCCCCTCTCCTCTTTGCTTTTCAAATTTGTGTTGGGTACGAAACGACCTTAAAGTTAGCTTATAAGATATTTTCACTTGGGAAATTACGTCATATCCTTAATGAAAACCTATTAAATATATTATATAAATCCAATATACAACCCTGTTTTGACTATGCCATATCGGTCTGGGGAAATAAAATAGGTTATAATGCCCTCTCAAAACTTCATAGACTTCAGAAACGAGCTGCCCGATACGTTACTAGTAATTTCGATTTTATAAATTATAGTGGGGAACAGATTGTTAAGGATATGAAATGGAGATCTATTGAACAAAGAAGGGATTATTTTTTAGCAAACTTAATGTATAAATGTATTCATGGAATGGCCCCATCTCGTTTATGTAATAATATTGAAATGGTTTGTGAAAGGCATAATGTTAGAACACGTAATTATAATACACTAAATGTTGTTCCCCCTAAACCAAATATTGAATGCTTCAAAAAATCTTTTATGTTCTCCGCCGCACGGGTCTGGAACAATTTACCATACTCACTTCAGAATGCAGTTACAGTAAATTCTTTTAAATCATCCTTTAAAAAAATGTATTTCCTATGATATCATGTCAATTTTCGACTCACAATGGCTGTCACAATCACTATGAACATTTGACTGCATCTCTATTCTTCACCTCTCCTTACTTTTATGTTACCATGGTTAATACAGATATTCCTATACTTTTAAATCTTTTCAGATAGTATTAGTAATCCAATGATTTTGTCCATAATAATCCTTACCTATATTTCATTTGTTGTAACATGCAATTCCCCTATTCCTATTTAATATTGATGTTACATTGCTTTTATGTGTAATGATCCTAACCCTTTGATATCTTATAGTTAGACATACATTTATAACTGATTGCCATTTTTTTATTTTTTTTTATTTTTCACTCGATTTTCTATTGTGCCAGGATTATTTCATTATTCATTGTTTTTATCAGCGAATAAATTATACAATTAGTAGTATTAAAATTTGTTACTGTTCCTTTTAATAATTTGAAATATTTTAGTTTGATTAATATTACCATTTAAGTAACAATATTTGTTTATTTATGTTACTAAGTATTGTTATCTTTGATTTAGATTTGGACTATATTTTCATGTATGATGTGATGATTTATGTTATTCTTTATGTTTTCATCAGGTCATTGATGAAAAACAGTTTTATACTGATCTTTTGTACCTGATTAAATATGTTCTAATAAATAAATAAATAAATAAATAAAAGTTTATGGTGAAGACCTTTTTTTCGGTTGCCAACATTTCTTTCAGCTTGAACCACCCTTTCAAGATCCTGCGTACGCCACTGTTTAGGTACAATTTCCACCTTAAACTTGCAAAAAAAATTCTAGATGTTCAATAAGAAAATAATTAAAATGAAAATGAATAAAGCAAATATACATGAATAAAGACATGTTAGCGTGGGACACAATAGGCAGTGCTATATGAAGAAAAAGGATGGGGGGGGGGGGTCTAAGGAGATGAATTGATCGGTTGGATGATATCATGTGGGCTTAATAGCTAGCCAGACCTGGCTTACAAAACGCAATATTTGGGATGAGGTGTCGCCAGCTATTTTGTTATCAGTTCGTAATAAACCTGGGCAGCGCAGTAAAGTACATGCGACCCGTGTGATAGGGTGAAATACACGGCATTGGTATACAACACTGCTACAGTCACGCCAATGAAACCGGCTCCTAGCCGATTGGTGGTTTGTCATTGGGAATAACATATATAGCCTTTGATCGGTCTGGAGTCGGTTTCACTTGTGTGACTTTGGCATATAACCCTGTCTCTGCGGAGAACTGCATTCTACACAGTAAAAACACTGTTTAACACTATAACCTTACAGTAAATTTTTAACAGCTTAAACAATGATTGAAGTATTAAGTATAAAATTAAATGTTAAAATTTGAACTTGGTTGGTTAAGATTTTAAACACTCGTTTAAACTGATTACACAACTACTGTAAGGTACATAAGTATAGTAAAGAGCGTTGTATAAAAATTTCAGGCTGAATATGGGGTTTGATAACCATGAAACATGTTCCGTTCATTAAAGTGTTATGTTCCCTTCAATATTTTAGTCTTTAAGTTGTTATCGTTTTATTCTTTTGAAAATACCATTCTAAAAATATTGGGTTGAAATGCTTCATGAGGTAAATTATGTGTCCAACCAACATTGGGTATTTCTTTTGGGCATTTTAATTTATCCAGTGTGATGAAAATTTTTCCCATTCTGAGGTAATTGCTGCTTATTTTTTGTTTTACCTTATTGGACAATATGCTTCCCTCATTGGATAAAATACTGCCCAAAATTGGTTGGACACATAATTATCCTCGTGGTGGTAATATTTTACCAAATATTTTTTTCACGGCCGTTAAAACGAAAACAGTAAAAATACCTTTGTATTTATGTAAAAAAAACTGACTGTTGTTAAATTATATGCACATACAACTTTAGTTATTAATTAAATATCGAGGCATCGATAAACTGTGTTGTCTTTTCGCATGTGTGAAAACCCTCTCAATAATAACATCATCACAGAATGTATAGGCATAGCATATTTATACAAAATGACACTTTTTTGATTGAATGCCTAATATATAGGTTAATTTTGATATGTATTTGGACTGGCACACATCCTCAGCCCCTCCAACACCGACCCACACACCGACACATACACCTCGACCCAACGACAAGCCATAAGAGGTTGGACCGACCCGAAGTCGGTTTGACCGATGCTAGGTCGGTTTGACCGACCCGTAGTCGGTTTGCTTTGTGTGACTGCATGCGACATGGTACTAGTATTACAGTCACACCAACGAAACCGACTCCAGACCGATTAAAGTTATAACGTTACTTTGAATTGCATACCATGGATCGGTTTGGAGTTGGATTCGTACGTGTGACTGCGCGAGACGTACACCACACTAAGACATTTTTAAATCCTAAATTAGAAACATTCTTGGGGTGTAATCTTGCACCCTAAGTGCGAAAATGTGCAAAAATACGCCTTTTTAAATCATTATTTGCAGCCAGAAATGCTCGTTTGCACCCCAACTGGTGCAACTTTTCACCTTTTGATGTGCATAATAAGAAACAAAGTGCGCACTCCCAATTCCTCCTCGAGTGGTTCCTATAATAGAGACGTTGAGGAGTATCATCATCAAGAAGAAGAATAATACTTATCATTGAAAATTTTTCTCAACTCTGCACTCTTTAAACTCTTCAAATGTTGGGCAACAATAATTTGGTAAAAAAATATGTGTAGTTTTAAGCCAACATTGTGTAGTTTTCACCCAAAGCACACAATATTGGTTTAAAACTACCCAGAATTGGATAAAGTTCTAACCAATTTTTGTGTGGACAGTATGTTGCCCAACAAGAGTGTAGGGTGCCTAATATAACTATACCGCACCCACAAAGATGCACAAAAGAGCACAATTGCGCTCATTAGCACCCCTTGGGTGCTACTATTGTACCAACCCCAAGGGTTCAAATTTGAACCTCTATTTCTTTGTGTGTAAGGGGACGATCTTTGACTGTCTGTTACCGCTGAAGGTGGGTCTCCAAATTTGAATTTTTCTATTTTGGCAGAAACAAAGTAATATAAATATGACATGAGAGTTGACATTGGTTCAAAGAGTTGAAATGCAATATCTATTACGCCAGGCTTTACATAAAAAACTACGAAAAAAGATCTAAAAACAGCAAATGACAGAATGTGCTATCACAGGTGAGTAGAGTCTGTCTGAAACTGCGATTTCGTAATGAATTTTCACCTTTATGGTCTTTTAAAGTCGACGACGTTTATTAATCCACAAACATTCACTCAACCCATTCTCCTCTAACAGACACACGGTAAACCGTTTTTGTAACTGATAGAGGGTTAATAACCAAGCTCACCAACACGTAGTGCCAATATTCATAAAAGGCGGCAATATCGTTATGCGATAAAGGAAGGTTCCCATTCCCAAATAACTTTGTGCGTTGGTTCTCTGAACCAAGCGAAAAATGGCGTGAACGTATCACTTCTCTGGAGCGAACGGGAAAGACATTTTTGAAATCGAGTGAGAGGCTTTCCATTATTCATGATTATAAACAATATAACTCTTGGTTTCTTTATTGAGATTTTGTTTTAATTAGTTTGAAACCCAAACAATGATTTCTCACCCTGCATTTATTATTGAGAAACGATGATATTTAGCGCGGAAGCTAAAATAATAGTGGACTATATCTGAGTTTTGCATCATTTTACTAGGATCCTGTAAAAAATGTATCAGGGGACGTTTCGACCAAAAAAGAAATCCTTTGTTGAAAGTAAAGGTGCAATTGTACGTCAGAAAATTTCCAGCTGATAGGAAAAACAATGACTTGTATATCTAATAACTTTTTTTGATCATTCAAATAATTGCGCAACGATGCGATAAGTATTGTTTCCTAATCTCGGCTGCTGGGAAACACAGGCAGATGTATGATGTTCAAAAGAGAGGGACAAAATATTCCAGAAAAGACGGGCAGAATCATCGAAACAGGACCGAAGTCTTGAAGCAGGAGAGTCGAAGCCAAAACAAAGACATGCAAAAGGTGCCACCAAAATCCACGACGAGATCTTAGAAGACTGAAGTCTTTGAAAAGACAGACCGCACTCTGCAGTCTTGTTACAAAGAATGCTGATCAGTTTGAATGACCATCTAATTTAACTGAAAGTACAGGGAATCAGGAGACGACTAATAGCCTTCCTTTGATTTCGCTGCCAGGAATAAGTAAAGACCATACCATACCTAATGACAATATCTTAAACCACTGGCGCTACAGCTTAGTTTCGGAATTAGAAGCATTACAGGGGCATGTTCATAAAGTTTGGGGCACCAGATATTCTTTCCCAACCTCTGGGCCTCCATGCCATGGTAATTTGGGCAGTGAAGACAGGCCCACTGGGAACCCTCTCTGTATCGGTTCGATCTTGCTAGTTTTATTGCTTCTCCCTTAGATTACTGGCTGTCGGTCCAAATTATCGCAGACGACGGGCTCCGTTGTTATTGGGCGGGAGTTATTTTGGTCTGTTGCTTTCCTTGGCCGGGGTCATGGCACTTGCTTCCAAATTTCAAAGGACGGGGATTGTTTCTTTACCCCAATCCTTCCCATGCTTGGTGTCAGTGAGGTGAATAAACACACGAGCAGACACCATACATTTTCTATGTTGAAAGCAGTCATGACTGTAGGTGTAGTTAAATACTACAGATCTGTTTCGCCTGATCGATATCTGTTTCTGTAGCTCTACAGAACACTATAACACTCAGTTAAAATATAATTACCAAATATTGGTTGTAAAGAAAGCATTATGATGGCGTTTTCTTTGATTATTTCAATTCATAGAAGTTCCACACCGTATACACAATATTTTCACAGCAATCAGTATCTTTCTACCGATCAAACTAACTTTCCACCTTAGGCATATCGATGTGATGCCGTAGATTGAGTCACCTCTGCGTGTGCATTTTGCGAAAAGTAGCGATGATCTTTTTCGAATGCAGCTAATCCTTTCTTTGTTCTAAATCAGTGCACCAATGACTCTCTGTGTATACTGATATTTTTACCATTATTAGATATATCAAGAAATAAAATTACAATGAAAAGACTAATGGTGTCCCGCAATGGGCCGGGCCCTAAAAGAGTTATTCGAATGTCCCAAATAGTAACGGGCCGTGTAAGTTAGGATATATTGTTTGCGGTTGTATGGTGGTGGTGGAAGAGCTAGTGACGTTGGTGGTTGTGGAAGTGTTAAAGGGCTAGATCACAATTCGAACTTGTTCGTTGCAGTCGTAATGATGTACTGGATATTTACCTTAGGGCCCAAGCCACCGACGGCGTTGCAACCTTTGTTTGTTGTTGTAGGGATGATTTGGTTACACTCTTTAAAAGAAATAGTAAAAGTAACCTATATGTTGGTGAATAATTGTGTCCAATTTATAAAAATTCAACAGAATATCACAGGTTTACTTTGATTATTCCTTTTAAGAGTATATCCAAAACATCAATGATGTTAAGATTAAATTGTACTTCTATCGGATCGGCCAAAGATCTCCAATTAAAATGTTTAAACAATAGAAAATACATAGATTCTAGCCCTCCAACATGCCCAAAGAGATGCATAAGACCGTAGATAATACGTCACTTCTTCAGGAGCCGACGAGTTAAGTTCCCTCACGAACGTGCAGTCGCGATGCGTCGGCTCAATTTCGGCAAGTATTGGGCTATGATTAGATCAAAGAAAACGCCGCCGCGTGCGTGACGGACGCAGTACCGCATTCTATACGACGGGTTTCCTTGGGCGGTATTTGGGTGGAGGTGCTCTTGCCGTACTGATACAGCTTAAGCAACACTTCCCGCTCTGCAGGTACATGGTTGCTCATTAATATTCAACATGCTTCTCCATTTAAATATAGGAATTCTGGGAAGTTTGAATTTCAGAAACTAAATATTTATTTCCAAAATGAATTGTAGTTAAAACTCGCATGCAAGATGGTGGAAGTAAAAACGTTTTGTAATTTGATGAGTTGTAATAAAGGTTATGACATTAATGAAATGTATGGTATCACAAACATGGGTATTGCCACCAATTTTTATAGTTTATATAGCTCACAGATCGAGATATAGGACAAAATGCATTTTAAAACGGCTGAAGACATGCTCGGAAAAAAATTGAATCCTAAATTTTTGAAATCAGCACTCTCGAATTAACATAGTTACCCAATAAAATCCATTTTGGCAAGCGAATTTAGCTTGAGAGCATAGTGTCCTATCCTATTTGGGATTCCCTAGATATGAAGCCAGTGACAGTGGATGGTGGTAACTGTTAAAGAATTTTATTAGTCTCTTCAATATAGATTGCAAAGAATATTTGAAGATTCGTCAACAATCCACACTGTTAAAAAAACCCTGATTTTACAGAAAAACAGAAGATTTTGAGGAAAGCAATAACAGAATCATTCTGTAAATTCATAAAACAGGAACTTTTCTGCAATTTAACAGAACAGGTATGTTTAAAAAGGGAAAAGGGTGTTTTCTTAAAGGAAATTTGTAAGGTTCCATACACCAAATACCAATTTCCTGTAAAATTACGCAATCTGGTAAGATTACAGGTGTTCTCGAGACTCGAGGAAATTCTTTTATTTTAAGGATAAATTTTCTAACAGTGTACCATTAATTATGATGGTGTGGGACAATCTACTCAAGATATGAAAGTAGTCTGTTTTCATCAAAGTGCGAAATTTATTCATAAAGCTATACAAAGACCATTGATTATGACTTGTAGATAATCATAATCAATGATTAAACACTATTAATGGACTTTGCATAACTTAATAAATCAAACTTCATACTTTGATAAAAACAGACTAGTTTTACATCTTGATTAGATTCCCCGTACACTTCGTACGAATGGTCCACGATCTGATTTCGAAACAAATGCCATTTTGCTAATTTTCTGAAAATTTGAATGAATAGCATCTTTCTATTTAGGGCAAAGTTATTAGTATGGATACAAATATAACAAGTTTGGAAGGCTTTAGTTTGAAGTAAAGGCGGTCAAATAGTATTGGTTTCAATTCGTAGCAAATGGTACGATTGCAATGAGGTCATCACGACTAGATTTCCAGTTTTATTCTAATATTGATGGTAGCATATTCACAGATTATTTTGAACATATTATAAAGAAGTCGTGCGAGGATTTAGAACTTTACACAGTGAGATGCTCCATGTCTTAAAATTCGCATAAAATTTCACCCCTTTTTTATTCCAAAATCGGGTCGCAGACCAATCGTAAGGTGTGCGGTGGCCTTTAGTCTGGATCCTGGCTGGTTGAAACAAGAAACTTGATAATTCATTCATGATCTCTTGCAAAAACTGATATTGGTGCTCATTCATATTTGTTGTTATTATCCATCAACATAGGAAAAAGGGGGACAATGAAATATGAGAAGGTGTTAACATTTAAAAAATACTTATAGATAATCAGTAGTATATCTTGGAACCCACCCCCTTTTTTGTACTTTTAGATTTCCCCGGAATTTTTTGTTTATTTTTTGTATTTGCTTGTGAGAAATTTCATGGTACCAAAATGACCTTCATTTGGTAGTGAAACCTTTTGGGGGGTTTGGTGATGTATTTTGTTTTCCTTTTTTGTTTGTCAAATTTCTTGGTCAGCACCCTGTTACACCCACAAATGTAATAATCGCCCACAAATGTAATAACGCCCACAAATGTAATAACACTTTACCCACAAATGTAATAACGCCCACAAATGTAATAACACTTTACCCACAAATGTAATAATTTTTGATCGCCCACAAATGTAATAACACTTTACCCACAAATGTAATAACGCCCACAAATGTAATAACACTTTACCCACAAATGTAATAATGCACTTTACCAACAAATGTAATAAATTTGAAGTGATTTTTGGCGAATTCGTTCTAAACTAATATCCTATAGTAATGCTTTCATATAGCACAAAAAGTTCAAAGTCTTTTTTCCAGACCCGGTTAATGAAATATTACAGTACAAGTTCAAGTCTTTTTCCAGACCCAGTTTTTCAAAATTATAATATACGTCCAAAGCCTTTTTACCAGACCCGGTGGTTTCAAAATTATAATATACGTCCAAAGTCTTTTTTCCAGACCCGGTTAATTCAAAAATTATAATGCAAGTCCAAAGTCTTTTTTCAGACCCGGTCGTTTCAAAAGTTATAATATACGTCGGTGAGGAGTAAAGACAACATTCTAAGCCCAAGCATTTTAAGTGGGTTTAATTTTGAAGATTGGTCTCAGCTGTCATTTTTTTCAATATTTCTTTATCTTTTAAATAACCGGGTCCAGACGAAAGACTAAGCATAATACTCGTGTTATTCCACAAAAATAAGAATATGAGTCTTTTGTTTTTAGGATTGTTTAAATCATTTTTAAATCACCGGGTCTGGAATAAAGACAACGCTCTAAACGTGTGCTTTTCTACATGCATGGTCTTAATTTGGAGGATTTTTGGTTCTTAGATTCGTTGTTGGGGGTTGAGTTTTATTGATTTTTTATTCCTGAAATAATTGTGTCTGGAGGAAAGTCGATCTTCGACAATCGGTCTTCATGTTGTTCCACAGTAATTAGATTATTGGGTATTCGTTTTAGAATATTTTTCAAATAGTAACCAAGTCTGGAGAAAGGATGTCTGCTTTACCCACGCGTTATTACAATGTTTTGTAGGGGTAGTAGTATAAAAAGACATATTTTTACTGGGTGAAACTTTGGAAATTTGGTCTTAGATTCGAAGTTTTTCAGTTACTTTTTTTTAATAGCCGGGTCTGGAGGAAAGAGTACGTTTTAAAACTCGTGTTATTCCACGAGAATAAGAATATAAGGTCTTATGTTAGAAGATTTTTTTCGTAACTGTTTAAGGTCTGGAATAAAGACAACACTCTAAACCTCTTTTAAAACAGGTTCTTAGGTTGAAGGTTTGTTTGGTCTTAAACTTTGATTTTTTTTAATTCTTACTATTAGCGTTTTTTTAAAAGAAAAAAATGGTCGGGCTGAAAGACTACGCTATGTATTCAGCATTAATAAGATTATGGGGGTCTTTATACTGTTTTTAAACTGTTATTCATAATGTTTAAATAACAGGTAACCGGGTCTGGAGAAAAGACTATGCTTGATTCTCAATTTACTCTTAGTGCATATATTCACAATATACACCGTATAAGTTGAAACAACAACAAAGACATTAGTTCCACCAGTTTTAATTAACTGGGTCTGGAGAAAAGACTAAGCTCGATTCCCATTTTTTCCACAGGAATATCATTATCGTATCTTAGTTTGGACTTATATTCTAAATTTTGAAATAACTGGGTCAGGAAAAAGACTTTGGACTTATTAAAATTCTTGAAACAACCGGGTCTGGAAAAAAGACTTTGGATTTATATTATAATTTTTTAAACAACCGGGTCTGGAAAAAAGACTTTGGATTTATATTATAATTTTTTAAACAACCGGGTCTGGAAAAAAAGACTTTGGACTTTTATTACATTTTTTTAAACAACCGGGTCTGGAAAAAAGACTTTGGATTTATATTATAATTTTTGAAACAACCGGGTCTGGAAGAAAGACTTTGGACTTGTGCTTTGATGTTTTATTAACCCGGTCTGAAAAAAAGACTTTGCACTTTTGTGCTATGTGAACGCATTACTATAGGATTTTAGTTTAAAACGGATTCGCCAAAAATCCCTTCAAATTTATTACATTTGTGGGTAAAGTCATTATTACATTTGTGGGCGATCAAAAATTATTACATTTGTGGGTAAAGTGTTATTACATTTGTGGGCGTTATTACATTTGTGGGTAAAGTGTTATTACATTTGTGGGCGTTATTACATTTGTGGGCGTTATTACATTTGTGGGTGCAACACCCCCCCCCCCAGAAAAAGCTAGATCCAACCCTGTATATACCGGTGGATAATTGACATGATTGTTTAAATGCAACAAAAGGATAGTACGAAGATAATGATACAAGTTTTTCTACAGAATTCAGGATTTCTCGCTACCGAACGACACAGTGGAATTTTTTTAGCAATTTGATGATGGGAAGGACGAACTAAAAACTCGTATAATGCAGACTTATGAGAGAGCAAGACAGAGAGAGGGGGAAATGACACGCACACACATATCCACACGTACGCACACTCACACACGCCAACACGTATGAACCTCCACACACACCCTCCCTCGCCAACACGTATGAACCTCCACACACACTCACACCCTTGCCAACACGTATGAACCTCCACACACACCCTCGCCATTACGTATGAACCGCCACACACACTCACACAAACACACCCTCACCAACACGTATAAACCTCCACACACACACGCATCCTCGCCAACACGCATGAACCTCCACCCACATCCTCATACACACCAGTGCACGCGCACTCTCACGCACCCACAAACCCACTCCCTTACACCGAGAAAAAGAAGATGAAAATGTGAGAAAATTGAGAAAAATAGAGAGGCAGAATGCAATGAAAGTATTATGTAAAAGAAAGGAGAGAGCGAGAAAGAAGGAAGACTGAGTGAGTGAAGTCAGTAAGAGGCTGTAGGATGGAACAAAGGCTGAGATTTCAGACATGTGCTTGTTTGAGAAATAGAGAGAAGGAAAGAGAGGGAGGGAAGGAGAGAAAAAATAGATAGAGGAGAGGAGAGAGGAGAGCGGATGGAGGGGGAGAGAGGAGAGGAGAGAGGAGAGCGGATGGAGGGGGAGAGAGGGAAAGAGAGAGAGGAGTGTGATCAGTAAAATAAAGGACAACAAGATAAAAACTTTAGAGACTGTTTACGACTGCGTAGTTGCGTGATCAAATGAGTATTCGAACAAAATATCTTAAACCTGTGCAGGAAATTGGGTCGGAAACTCGACGTTTCCCAGCTCAATGCAAAAATGGCCCGGTACAATGATTTTTATTGTGCGTGCATTTTCAAAACTCGTGTGATTGCCAGTTGCGTACAAGTACGTACAAGGGTACTTGGCAAATATGGTATTGTATATTGGTAACTAGTGAAGAGATTGTATTGTTTACCGAATACATCTCATTTTTGAATGAGATATTTGATTGACAGCTTAAAACGGAAATCATGTGGACTTTTCTTCCGAAGGCAATAGCGAGAACGAGCCGAACGCACAAGAAGAGAAAAAAAATAGGGAAAGGGGGATGCACGATCATATAAAATGCGCAACACATTTCATCTTTGATAGGCCTATTTTGTCTGAAGATAAGTGGAGTATCAAAGATCTTTAAAAGTGTTGAGCCGATGGCCCTATTTTTTAGTTTTATGTGGTGCAATATTATAGTAGAGTGCCCAAGCTTGTTATTTAGATGTTATTAGATTGTAAGTCACTAAATAATGTGTATGTAAACATCTTTTTTTTTCTTTGCACAATTATACAAACAACCCCCCCCCCCGAAAAAATGACGTGCGGAAAAAATGAATTGAACAATATAACCAGTTCATTACTAAGACAGAAGTTACAACCTAAACGGAAGTTAAACAATAAATGGGTGTGCCTTATCTCTCGTCTGGTCCTATACATTCAACATGTTTGAATGGAATACTCGTCAAAACAAGTTGTTTGTTGATGATGACCCCAATCAGATTATTCATGTATTTTCTTAGCGATTTAAATAAAGTAACGTTTCGTTACCAGATATGCTTTTGAAAATGAGATTGAAATTTAATAGATAATACCAAGGGCATAACAACCAAATACTGAAATATGCACAATTAAAAGGGAGGATATGTATTGTAAATCAGTAAATAATAGCGCACGTATCCACCTTGCTGGGTGCCCAAGGCACTCCTATATTAAGCTATAGTCTACCGATTCTGGTGCACACAGCTTTTTGAGGAATTACTTCCTGCCGGTACCCATTTACCTCACCTAGGTCGAGTGCAGCACAGTGCGGATAATTTTTTTGCTGAAGGAAAACCCGCCATGGCTAGGATTCGAACACACGACCCTCTGTTTGAAAGGCGAGAGTCAGAACCACTAGACCACGACGCACCTACACATTGTGAAATCAGTTAAGAGACGAGGATGAGGTAGAGATGGAGAAGGGATGGATTTTTGGACTTACCGCTTACGACACAGGTATACAGAAAATAAAGAACAATTGAGGAGATAATAATAGAAAGATGGGAGGGGAGAGGTGGGAGAGAAGATATATTTTGCATATCGTATCCACATTTAGTCCCCTGGATTGAGATGTTTGTTACGGGGATGGTGGGGGGGGGGGCTTATATATTTTTCATTTTGAATTTCCTCTTGTATCGCTGATTGAAAAACAAAACTGTTTAATTTGTATTATTTCTAACTCATTTACTATCATCTTCTTTCATGTATTTAGTTAAAATTATTTTGTTTTGTTTTGTTCTTTATTTTGTTAGGTTTATCTGTTTACTTCTTCATGTTGGTATATTTGTTTACAGGAATCCCTGGAAACATAAACAACACTACTGACTGGCCCACTTTGTATTAATAAAACGAATGAATGAATGAATAAATATATAGATGAATATATAAATAAATAAAGAGAGAAAAGGAGAAAGAGAGTTTTTTTTATTATGTATGTATAAGAAGAGGCGGAATGTGGATAAAGTAAAGAATACATTTGTTTACAGGACCCCCTGCAAAGCAATGATGACGGGGCCATTTTGTATAAATAAAACGAATGAATAAATACAGATTGAAAGAAAGGAAAGGGGAAAGGAGATAAAATAAGAAAGAAAAAGAAATAGTGTATCTTATGTTTGAGTATGTGCAAGAAAAGACGGCATATGGATATAGAAAACTATACATTTGTTTACTGAGCCCCCGAGAATACATTAATAAAATGGCCACCTTGTAAAAATAAAACGAATAAATAAATAAAAGGGGAAAGGAGAGAAAATGAGAAAGAGACAGAGAGAGTGTGTTCCAGTAAAATATGACTAGAAAGCAAACAAACTTTTGTTTGTTTGCTTTCTAGTCATATTTTACTAGAGCAGGGGTCTGTTGCAGAAAGATTTGCGTTTAAACGCAAGTAAAACAAATCAATCGCAAGTCCCAAATACGCGTTGTTGATTGGGTGAAAATCAAGTTGCTCATGATTTTTAGAGTTGCGTTTGATTGCAACTCTTTCTGCAACGGGCCCCAGAATTACTTCCGACTAGAATATACGTCAGAAATGTGACTAGAAATATCATTTGCACTCAGCTGACTACTGATCTAGTCAATTTTGACTGATTGAGTGTACATATTCAATTATATTATAGGGGAGTGGGATTTTTTCTCGCTTTTGTGAAGAACAGTGAATGACCATTAGGTGGGTTCTCTAAAAGAGGCTTTCATGACTTATGATATATTATCGTGTATGATTGGAATATTCGATATTCGCTTTCAAACGGAAAGGGCCGGTTTTATGCAGAAATCCTTGGCAATTTAACTCTGGATAGAATTCGATTATTGCGAGATCTGCTAATTTCCTACCCTTAAGCCTCCTCGAATCTCGTCTTCGATCATAAACGTCCCTATTGCTTTGCATTATTCATAATTTGAGAAGCTTTCCTAATAAAGTCATATGGAGAGATTGTCAAAACAGATTTGATAGGATGTAAGAATCCCATAAAGATATTAAAATGTAACAAAAACCCCATTGAAATACAAATTCTGAAGTAGATATCTGGAGTTCGAAAATATCTGAGTATAAGGTTGTAAATGCATTTGGCGTAGTTATAGTGTACAAAATTCACGTCAAATCACTGCGTAGAAACAAAAAGCTCTCTAACAAAACACACTACTTCTGAGTATATCAAAACACTGTTATTGGAGAGCTGTTTTTTTTCTTTAAATTTTCCAATAATAATAGGTATCAATCATTCTTTCTCGACTTTGCGATTATTGTATCAATGGTCTACGTTGCCGGTCAGGTCGCGTATTAAGTTCAAGATCTTGCTACTCTCATTTCAGTGTTTTCGTCCAATGGCTCCATTTTATCTTTCTGAGTTTCTTGTAAAGTATGAAACTGTTAGAAATCTTAGATCATTTCATAAGCTCGTAGATGATGTACCTGTCAAGACAACGTTTTATGGTTAACGGGGATTGCGCAAGCAGCGGCAGAACTCTGGAATAGTGACCCACACAATAAAGCAAGTTGATACAGTTGGGCAACTCGAATACTTATCATAATAACTCTCCCTCATCTTTTCTTTTTTTTTCTAACGTGCATTGCAACCTTTGAAAGGTTTAATGGCTTTAGAAGAATTTTTATATTATCATTGTCATTATTATTATTAATTTTACGTTGGTCTTAAAATGCTCAATCCGAAGTTAATACAACATTTGCCCGATTTCTCTCCTGGAGGTAATTTATCATTTTTAGCTCATCCGGCCCGAAGGGCAAGATGAGCTTATGCCGTGGCGTGGCGTCCGTCGTCTGTCCGTCCACAATTTCAAAATGCTACTTCTTCGCCATTTCAAGTCCGATTTCAATTCTGTTTGCTTTATATATTAGCACTAGGTGGGGGATTTAAAACTTCTACACAGAATCGTGAAAATCATTAAATATGCTAATTTATGCGCATTTTTCAAAATTCACAAAAATGCTTGTTCTTCTTTATTTGTTGATCGATTTTTGATTTTTTGCTTCCATCTGGTAGAGCTTCATGAGGCTCATCGAAATTCTACACAGAATTCCGAAATTTTGACTAGAAAAATTTTTATGCTTATATATGCGAAATTAATTTAATCATATTTTTAAATTCACATAAAATGCTTTTTCTTCTTTAATTGTTGACCGATTTTGATTTTTTTTCTTTCATCTGGTAGAACTTCATAAGGTTCACCATACTCTTACACAGAATTTTGAAATTTTCAGTAGAAAATTATTTATGCTAATTTATGCAAAGTTTATTCATAAATCACCAAAAATGTTTTTCTTCATTTTTTGATCTATTTCAATTTTGTTTGCTTTATGATAGCTAGAGTTGGTGATACAAAATACATTGAATATGCTAATTTATTCATATGTTTTCAAAACTCACAAAAATACTTATTTATTTGTTGATTGATTTTGATTATTTTTGTTCCATCTGAGAGCTACATGAGGTTCACCAAGGTTCTACACAGAGTTAAGAAAGTTTGACTAGAAAGTCATTTATGCTTGATTTATATGAAATTTATTCATAGATCACAAAAGATGCTTCCATGTAATTTCTTCATCAATTTCAATTCTATATCCTCATTTATGTCAGGAATATAATACACTAAAGTGTCAACTGGGCTGAAATTAAATATGTGTTAAATTTTCGTTGCGAGATGCCGGATGAGCTCCACATTATTGATGTGCTAGTTTAATGATAATATTAATTATTTTTATTTGCACAGGGTAAGCCACTTTAGCTCTTGTTAACTGATATCCCAGCAGGCCTTGCACAACATAATGTTATTATAGCCAACGTTGCCAGACCTGGCATAATTATGCTTTCTAGCATAATTTTGCCCCTTTCAGCATAATTCATTATGCTTGGCATAATTTTGCATAATTATATTTTTTCTGGCATAATTTCGACCCTTTCAGCATAATTTGGCATAATTTGATTTTTTTTTAAAGCGAAGAATCTGGCATAATAATAGCATATTTATCCTAATTTTGAGTGATTTTTCTTTCCCTACATGTTTTCCATTTTTTACATTTCTAGATTGAAGACCTTTTCTTTTTTTTTTGCTTGTCAATTTTTTTCTGGTACGAAATTCTTTATTTGTGATTGAAGACCTTTTTAATTTCGCTTCTCCTATGGCATAATTGGATTTTTTTCACTGGCCACGCTGATAATAGTCCTATAGCGCTATACGACTGAGCCACCATGGCCGGTTAAATTGCTTGTTGTTCTTACAGTCAGGGAGGAGGTAGAATGTTAACTGTTATGTGCGCAACGATTGCAGACACCAAATTGTATAAGTGGGACTGAACTTATAATGTAAGCAAGGGGGAACGGCGAAAACCATCGGCACAATCTGATGAGCGAACGGTCTTAACGAGTCAAACGGGGCCGCTCCCCGTATATCGTGCTCTTAACGTGACTATCCAACACAACCGGTGGCTTAATGTCTTAAACCAGACGACCAGTGTGAATTACTTGAAGTGATGCCCAAAGGTTCGGGGGTACTTTTTGGTCAAGGACAGATCCAATCCTGTTTTTTTTTTGTATAGGTCAAAGTTTTGCTATTACAAACAACCTTGTCGGTTGTCGCATCCTTAAAAGTCAAACAATGAGGTAAAATACTAATATAGTATATACATATACTAATTTGGCGCCTGGAGACAAATTCACATTATTTCTTTCATTAAATTCAATCCGCCCCTTTACGCAGTTTCTTGAAAACACAAACTGGGTGTAATTTTCATTTACCTTTTGAAAATTTGCGACGTTAAGGGTGGCATGAGAGCAAGTTTCGAAGATCATGTCAAATGCATTGACCAATCTTTATAAAAATTTGCATTTTTCTCTTAATCATACTTCATGCTTTCTGTTAAAATTTCTCTAAATACAAACGTTTGAGCAGCTTTCTTTAAAATATACTGATTGCATATAAAAAACAAAGTACGAATGTATCGTAAAAATTTGGTTCCATTTTAGACTTTAAGAACACGATTGTTTTGTATTGTATTGTAAATCATTCTTGCAAATAAATGGAAGGTTTAATCTCCACGGTTGTGACAGAGTATGTTTCTATGGCATACACTTTCCAATATCTCACAAAGAATTCAAAGTTTTTTTGTTGCTAATAAAAGGAATACCTTTATATTTTGTTACTTTCTGCCTGCCTCTTAAAAATCACGTAAAAGTAAGCGCGTGGGACTGCATTAAACATGAACCCACAATGCACATGCATGGCATGTATTCTAAGGCTTAATCTACGACCTTCAAAACTGAAAAAAAGGGAATAGATTTGGTAGAGATCATCTGTATTCATGACGTGTTCCACACGGTGGTGGGCAAACACTGGTATGTTACTCGATGCCTTGCAGACGACATGTTCCTGCCGAGGTACAAAGTGAGCGAAAATTCTGTTTCCCGCCCATTTCCCCCCAGTGTTCAGTACCAGTCGATCAAAGTAGTCCTAACCAGCTTTCGCTCTATCTCACTCTTGCTTATGTTGCCCTTCTTATGCCCCTACAGTCCGTAATGTCAGTCACTTGCCTGTAATAATTCTTAATATTGATGCTTCTGCAAATGCTGATGATGGTGGTGGATTTATAGTTCAAAATGTTTTTGAAATGCGATCTAAATCACATTTTAAAAAGTATGCAGCACGCTATCATAACACACATTTCACTGAATAGGTAAACCTTATTTTGATAGAAAATGTAAAGTTATTTATATCCTGCTCATCAATAGTGACATTCAAACATAATTGTTCCCTTGCTCTCTTGGACAGCCGCCCCAAAATCACCTCGCGGTCCTAAAATATGATTCTGATCATATCATTTTTCCTCTTTTTATTCGAACAGCATCGAAGAGCAATTGTGAAAAAGCAATGGTGTCCTCACCGTATTATTTTATCATAATACCCCCAAAATAGGCGGCACGAGTCAATTTTATCTCATAATTCGTGCAAATACAATCTATCTCGCTTCTTTTCTTTGCTGCCATGTCGTGTCGTGGTAGGTATTGTTGTGCGAAGAATTGAGATCGTGTGGGTACTGCTTCCAAACAAATTACACCGTATTTGGATCATAAATTGGCTTGTTGTAATCGCATGGTGACCATTTAGGGATATGACACGGGTTGTCTTCTTCGATTCGTGCCAACCTTCAATATTTTTTTTCGTTTTACATCATAATTCACAAAGTTTAATGGATGGGTAGATCCATTGTAAATACATGGCGGTATAGGAGAACGATTTGGTGGTATTATCCATTTTGCAGTCATGATTGTATGGTTGTAGTACGGGTAGCTGGTGTTATTCGGCGAGTGGTCCTATATCGCCGTTGAAGACAGCCTGAGTAATAATGACAATGATTGATGATAAGATTAATGATATCATTGACAATGGTGCTTTATTCTCCTACTTTCTTGTGAAAAAGTGATTAGCAGTGAGATATAATTTTTTTTTATTGGGAGACACTGTTAGAGAATTTAAAAGTTGAATCTCTATCAGCATAACAATATTATTATTCTTGTTGTGTGATAAATAAAGTGGCTTAGACACTATGATTCCAAAGTGCCGAATCTTGTCCTTTTGTGCAGTAGTTTCAAAATGAGTTCGTATCAAATAAAATGACCAACCTAGTGTCTTTATGTATAAATAAAAAAATATTTATATATAATGCCAAAGAAAAGTTTGCGATGGATTGCAAATATGAAAGAACCGCGCCGATTGGTCCCTGGTCAGTATTTTAAGCCAAACGCGCCTGTAACACTGATCTTGATTGGTCAGTTCATTAAGTGATTGATCACAAACCTTTGTGTGTACAACAGCTTTGTGTAACGGAGCCCAGGGCCCCGTTACACAAAGCTTAGCAATGATCGTTTCTACGATTGATTGCATTGACTATACAATGTACAATCAATCGTGAAAATCAAGCATACGATTAATCGGGAACCTTTGTGTTACGGGACCCTGATGTCGGTTTTTACATCAGGGGTCCTTTGCAGAAAGAGTTGCGTTTAAACACAAGTCAAAAAATCAATTGCAAGTCCTAAATGCGCGCTGTTGATTGGTTGAAAATCAAGTTGCGCATGATTTTTAGAGTTGCGTTTGATTGCAACTCTTTCTGCAACGGGCCCCAGTACTAGTATAATGTCCCACATGTGCTTACTTGTAAATGTGTTGGTGATCTTCAGTCTGATCGTTTTTTTTTTTTATTATAGCTCAGACTTTGTGATATCACAAAATGTTTTTCATGTAACAGTTCAGTTCTAGATCTGCGATGATATAGAGACTATATATAATTTATTAGGTTTGACAAAAATCTATTTTCATCAAAAATCAACCTCAAATGGCCCTCTTATAATCAAGATATATAGCGTAGAGGCTTCATTTTTTTGTATATGAATATCATTACTAGATGATTTTTTTATTCCATTGTTTTCTTACGCATCTTGATACAATATAAGAAAAAAGAAGATGAATTCTTTAGTTCAATGCAATATAATTTCGCAGCTTGAAAAGGTCATGACCCCTACGTTATCACGTGACCAGAATAGGACACAATCCATATTTACCCTAATTTTTCTTAATCCCAGCTCTCTGATGTCTCCCTTTCTACTTTCCGGCCGTTTTAGATCCCCAACGCTAACAATTCGCTATTTCTGCCCATTAAGGGTCGAATTCTGCCCATCAACGTCCGGTCCCTTCTCTATTTAGGCTCGGCTTTCAGGCCTGATAGATTAAGTGCAGCCAAGATCTTAGCGTAATAGACAGGGTTCAACGTACCACGCTCTGCTCTTGTTATCTTCCACTAGTAGCCGTTTTCCTTCCCATTTCGGCCCGATAGGAAACATTTCCCCTCCGCTAATGCGCAAAAGTATCCCCCGTTTCTTTTCTTCTCTTTTTTTAAAGACAATTTTACATAAACGCGAACGCGTCTCTTCTTCAATCAACTCAAATTCATTTCCGCAATATAAAGAAAAGCTTCGACTAACTACGCATCAGTCCCAACTAGCCTTCCCTCAATTATCTCTATCTCTATACTTAGTCCAGGCTTTTCATTGCTTCCCTCTATGCTCTTTTTCCTTTCCCCTTCCTAGCATTAAACCGAATATAGAGCGGATTATTACTGAATGGTTATCATTGATGGGGTTTTCTTTTTGCGAGAGTTTCTTATTACATTCCCTCGCCTACGTCCATTTTGCCGGCAGTAGACTCATGGCGGTTTAGCGCGCGCACCGAAATGTTATTTCTTCTTCCGCACTGAATAAACTTTCGCTCAACTGGAATCCTTGTTTTGTGTTTTGTTATCACGTTACGTTCGGCGCCAGCCTGCGAGCCATGTCTTGGGTACGAGCAAGGTGGAAATGATGCTAGGTGCCTGGATGGGAAATAAATGACAGTTTCTTTTTCTTTTCTTTTCAAGACGGTATTTTGGAGTGTTCGAAACCCGTTTGTGGTGGCATTTCTGAAACCCAACTCCAGTAAACACGTGTAGATATTGCAGCTTATAGGCCTACATACCATCATTATCATGTTGAGCGTTATATACCAATCCTCAAATTCGAGATAGTTCCCCGGGCCACGCTGCATTTCTTCTCCGTTTATCAGTGTTACACATTTCCAGGCTATTTCTGGCAAAACATGTGTTTGCTTTTAAAATCAATATGAAACACATTTGAAATGTAAGAATTACAATCACAAGGGGAAGTATGAATCATTGTCTTCCCCCAAGTCTTGACCTTGAAATGGTACTGTAGTAATAACATGTATCTCTTCATCGCAACATATTGAACAAAAACATCGGTAAGACAAAGTTCAAAGTAAAACATGATACATTTTCCCCCGTATACCTCTTTTGAAGTATAGCAATGTGCTATTCACCAGTTACTTTCTATTTCATTCTTTTGCACTCATTGAATAATTTCAAAATTGTGATTCTCATGTTTTCTCTATCCCTTTTACCTACTCATCTATTTAATACATTTGACATGAAAGGTCGCGTCCATACAGCGCTCTTAATTTTCTTTGTATATTATATTCTGTTTTAATTCCTTTTTTTTCTTGTATACCTATTTGGTATCATTGTTATCGTTGTTATTCTCTTTTGTCTTTTATTTCAATTTCACCATCATATTTTTCCTATTTTATCTGTCTTGTGTTTCTTCTTCCATTTCTCCTTCTAATTCTTCTTATCTATCATCTCCTGTTTCTCCTAATTATTCCCCTTCTTGTTGCCCTTCATCATCATCTCCGTTTCCGTCTTCGTCATCATCTCCTTTCTTCTTCCTCCTCCTCTTCTTCTCCTCCCCTTGCTTTTTATCCTCCTCTTCCAACTCCTCCTTTTTTTCTTTCTCTTAGTCTTTTCCTTCTTCTTTTTTTCTCTTCTTTTGCTTCTTCATAATCATTCTCCTTCTCCTCCTTCTTATCCTCCTTCCCACCTCCTCCTCTTCCTCCCTTTTCTTTTTTCTGTTATTCTTAAGCTTCTTCTTCTTATTTCCCCTTTTCCATTTCTTGTATTATTTACCCATTTGCCTTTCCGTTTTATTCCAGAGGCAAATAGGTCCTTTCCTTTTATGATAATATGTACACATCTACCGTAGATGTAAAAACATTTATTTCGTTTTTATGTGTATTAATGTTTAAGAAATGTTATTTTATATTATTATGGTGAGATCCGACACCAATTCTTCTCCCATTTGGTCTAATACGCCCAACAATGGAAATTCAATTGGTGGGGTGGAAAATCTGTTTATCTGACGGTCAATCGGATCGGGTTCGTCCTAGCCACTAACCCGTCTCTGTGGTCTAGTGGTTAAGGCACCGGCGTTCAAAGCTGGGGGTCCGGGTTTGATTCCCAGCAGATACTATTTTCGGCCTGACTAAAGTTTCTAAAGGGTATAAATCTGGGGAAACTTGATTTAAGCTACGCCAACATTGTTCTCGTCATTCATTTCTTTCACAACATATTAAAAAAAAGATTTGCCGAATCTGTTGTACATGTATACTATGCATGAATACTATCTCTTATGTACTCACATAACACACACACCCTCACACACATGGGTGTCGATCACGGGGGGGATGGGGGGGATATATCCCCCCCAATATTTCAAGTGGGGGGATGGCCTGTATTATCATCCCCCCAATAATTTAGGGTAGAAAAATTATAATAATGATGATGAAAAAATGAAAAGTTTGATCATGGTGATTATAGTATGTCATCAATCAGTTTGTTTCCCTCGCAATTTGTGTATATTGTTATGAAATAAAAACATTCTTTTTCAGGACTATTAAACAGATGGGTGGAGGTTCAAGATGAAAAAGAATGAAATGTTTATGTATCTGATATTTTTTAACACATGACATAAAAGGACCCCAACGAAAATCAACTTTTGTGGATAGGGTGTTCCATCCCACCAGTGGTGAATAAATTAATTTAAATAAATCATTAATTCAAAAGGGTGGAAAAATAAACGGAAGTAAAAGGGTGGCAAGATAAATAAAGGAATGACGGTAAGGCCGATGGCGCACGAGAAGCCACACAGATTGTAATTAATTATGCTAGTCTTAATTGGTCCGAATCTGTATTTTATCATCATGCATTAAGAAGAATAAAGATACTGCCAGTCAGGTTAGATTTAAGAGAGAAGTTGTATACACAGAGGCATCGATCCTGGGTGGGGGGGGGGGGCAGGGGGCGATCGCCCCACCAATGAAAATATTGGGGGGCAAACATATCATTTTGCCCCCTCCCCCAATAATTCCGCATGTGCAACCAAAAAATAAAATAAGATTGTAATGCTACACTGAAATCAGCAAGTGAGATTGAGATACCAACTCGATCTTGATTTAAAATCGTGCTCAAAATGTCTGCTTTTCAGATTGGAATATAAAAATTTTCAGCTCGCGTTTCGCGCTCGCATCATGTTGCAAAAGCCCAAACTTTTCATGATTATATAGGTGAATAGAATGTCCCGTTTTCAATTCTAAACCTCAAAAGAACTTTGATTTTGCAATAATCTTTTGTTGGATATATATCTTCCACTAAAGTGTCTTTTTTTCCAGATCAAAATATCAAAATTTTCAGCTCGCGCTCGCATCTATTGTTCCATCTTAATCATTGGTACCAAAAATGCTTAGAATATCAAGCTTTCAGGTCAGAATATAAAGAAATTTCAGCTCGCTCTCTAGTGAGATACATGTATCGACCCTCCTCATGAGTTACTACAAACAAACCTAAACAGGTACATTTTTCCTGTTTTCATGACATACTAAAAAAATTTAGCTCGCGCTTCGCGCTCGCATTGTTGGTGAAGGTGAGATATGTGTCTCTTTCTCATGTTATATATATATATATATAGGCCTATGTGTGTGGGGGTGTGTGGGTGAGTTTGTTCGTTTTTTGTGATCGAGCGCCATTTGGAACGTTGATTCATAATTTTGCCTCCCCCCATCTGAAAAATGGATCGACGCCCCTGTGTATACATCATGCTCAATAAACAGATCACTATGTACATGGTCCAGTCAATTTTTGTCATTTTTTCCTCGGTATGAGTTTAGAATAGGCTTACTTGTAACACAAATTGAATTTTCAAAAAAATTAAACAAGTATAGTACACTACAACAATGAAGGAATTTCCAAGAACACCATGCATATCAACCACTCTCAAATGTCCTAACTTGTGATTTTAGTGGGGGTAATGTTGAAATATCCCCATCCACAAGAACATTTGTGTCAATCATCCCCCCCAACCAAGAATACCGATCGACACCCATGCTCACACACACGTATATTTATATATTTATTTAAATAAAAGAGTTGCCAAAGCTGTTGCACATGTATAGCTTCACACATTTATATATATATATATATATATATATATATATATATATATATATATATATATATATATATATATATATATATATATATATATATACAGTGCGTATCAAAAAATTACACTTAGAAAAAAATCCTGTAAAATCATACATTTGTAATATCCTTAAGATTTTTCTACATTTTAACATTGGCACAGATCCATTTAAGCAAATGACGATATAAATGCCGAAAAATATTTCAGCTTGAGTGAGCACCACTTACTTTTGAAAAGTTAGTGAAATGTATCCGTTTTATTTCAGTTGACTAAAAGTGCAAGGAAAATGTATGAGAAATGTTTCGCAGGGTAAGTTTGATTTCGCTCTTTCCCCTTGACACAGCGTGTAAACGAGCATTTCTGCCCAAACAGATTTCTGCGAGTTTTACCAAAATGGACAGTGCTCACTGAAGTGTGAAAGAATTGCCCATATGTTTTATATTTTGAATTCCCAGGGCTTTTTCAAAGTGTAAACTTTTTTGATACGCACTGTATATATATATATATATATATATATATATATATATATGTATATATATATATATATGTATATATATATGTGTATATATATATATATATATATATATATATATATATAGGTAAGCAAGTAAGTAGTGATATACCGCAATATATATATATATATATATGTGTGTGTGTGTAAAGCTTTACATGTACAACAGCTTTTTTGGCAACTCTTTTTTATTTAAATATTGTAAAGAAATGGATGAAGAGAACAATGGTAGGCGTAGCTTAAATCAAGGTTCCCCAGAGCTATCTACCCTTTGGAAAAATTGGTGATGCCGAAAAAATGTCTCTGCCGGGAATCGAACCCGAGCCCCCAGCTTTGAACGCCGGTGCCTTGACCACTAGACCACAGAGACGGGTTAGTGGCTAGGAAGAGCCCGATCCGATTGACCGTCAGATAGACAGATTTTCGGCACCATACCAATTATGTTTTCCTTTGTGGGGTGAAGGTGAGTTTTGAACAATGACAAGCCGCCATGCCTCAGCTGGATCAAAGCTATTGCTTTGATACAGTACACGTATGGGAGAAGAAATACAAATGTGTAAAGCTTTACATGTACAACAGCTTTTTGGCAACTCTTTTTTATTTAAATATTGTAAAGAAATGGATGAAGAGAACAATGGTAGGCGTAGCTTAAATCAAGGTTCCCCAGAGCTATCTACCCTTTGGAAAAATTGGTGATGCCGAAAAAATGTCGCTGCCGGGAATCGAACCCGGGCCCACAGCTTTGAACGCCGGTGCCTTAACCACTAGACCACAGAGACGGGTTAGTGGCTAGGAAGAGCCCGATCCGATTGACCGTCAGATAGGCAGATTTTCGATACCATACCAATTATGTTTTCCTTTGTGGGGTGAAGGTGAGTTTTGAACAATGACAAGCCGCCATGCCTCAGCTGGATCAAAGCTATTGCTTTGATACAGTACACGTATGGGAGAAGAAATACAAATGTGTAAAGCTTTACATGTACAACAGCTTTTTGGCAACTCTTTTTTATTTAAATATTGTAAAGAAATGGATGAAGAGAACAATGGTAGGCGTAGCTTAAATCAAGGTTCCCCAGAGCCATCTACCCTTTGGAAAAATTGGTGATGCCGAAAAAATGTCTCTGCCGGGAATCGAACCCGGGCCCACAGCTTTGAACGCCGGTGCCTTAACCACTAGACCACAGAGACGGGTTAGTGGCTAGGAAGAACCCGATCCGATTGACCGTCAGATAGACAGATTTTCGATACCATACCAATTATGTTTTCCTTTGTGGGGTGAAGGTGAGTTTTGAACAATGACAAGCCGCAATACAAATGTGTAAAGCTTTACATGTACAACAGCTTTTTGGCAACTCTTTTTTATTTAAATATTGTAAAGAAATGGATGAAGAGAACAATGGTAGGCGTAGCTTAAATCAAGGTTCCCCGAATCTATCTACCCTTTGGAAAAATTGGTGATGCCGAAAAAATGTCTCTGCCGGGAATCATATATATATATATATATATGTATATTTAGTGTTGGTTTTATCATACGGCTTAATAGCCAAGTACGAAATTGCCATTTCGTCTAAATGTCTATGCCGTATTTCAGATCATCTTAGATAAAGAAATAAATAAAAACTTTTTTTATGAAATTGTAGTCTATAACCGATAGACCTGATAATTTCCAAGTTGTCATCGAAGAAAGAGAACTCTTAAATAGAAAATTTGATAGGATAAAACCATGGTAACAAATTCTCAGTGTTAAAGAAATGGCTGAGGAAGAAGAGGAAATTAAGACTTAGTGAACGATATAGGACAAGAAAAGGAAAAGGTAGAGGGTGAATCAAAACTAAAAGTTGATGAAGGGATGGCTGTATGATAAAATGAGAGAAAAAAATCTTACTGCGTGATGAAAATTATGCCCATTCTAAAGTAATTGCTGCTTATTCTTTCACTATTCTTAGACGATATGCTTCCCACATTGGGTAAAATACTGCCAATTGGATGGACACATAATTACCCTCGTGGTGGTATAAATTGTACCCATTTTTTACAGTGTGTTTGTGCGTGTTATTTTGTCTTTATTTCTATCTCCACTTTCAACTCGTCTTCTTAGTTTCCTTCTTCGCTTTCTTCTTTCTTTGAGCTGTTTGTCTCTGAGATATATTTCTGTATTCTTTCTCTCTTTATCTCCACTTCGCTCTTCTTTTCTCCGTGTTTTCCTTTCCTAAGTATCGAATTCTGTCCACATCCACGTTTAGTCAGCTCCGGGTTGTCTCGGGTTCCCACCGACGTATACCCGCGGTTGAACGCACTTTAACCGATCGAAGACCCTCTTCATATTACTCTCATGTATGTAGATAGAGAATTGACTTGCTTCAACCCGTGAAGGCTCGAAGTACAGAAAGTAAGGTGTCGTTAAAGGTATACTGAAATAATCAGGATTACGTGATTTTCTTTTCTTTTCTCGGTCATCAACCCCTGCGTGTCGGTCATTGGTATATTGGTAACGATCCTAATTGTCAATTTATGAATGTTATTATGAAGATCAGCATAAAATATGAGGCATATATCATCTATTCCTGGTGAATACTTATGGGATATCTATATAAAGTGTTTACTTATTAATGTTTTTAATGTTAGATCCGGAAATTGAGGATAGGGTAGTACAAAAATCTATACAGTGTATCGTGTAAGGGTTTCGTAATCATAATCATGCTGCTATTGTGATATACTACCTAGCAAATAAACCGGACTGAAATATGTTACAAAATAAAAAAGAAAATATTAATAATCCAAGAAAATAAGAAACTATGAAGATTTTTTTTGAAGTATAAATCAATGTTTTTTTTTATTTGTCTACGTTCCACAATATATATTTGAAATATGAAATAGTTTCTTTGAACAAAGCAACATATGGATTCTAAATCAATAAGACAAGCAGACAATCGCACAAGCAAAATAGATATCAACCTGTATATTTCTTTATCATAAGACATTTTTTATAACCAAAGTTTGCCCTATCCGTCATTGCTCCAACAAAGAAAATATCTTCCCATATGAAATCTGACCAGTGCGTGACCTTTGCGAATTCCGATTGGAAAAATCGAAAACATTTCCTGCAGATAAACATTTATTTTCTTCATTTCTGGTACTCCATCTTTCCTTGATTTTTCAAGAGCCTAGCAATAATCACGATCATAGTAGCCGGAAGGCAAGTGTGATTAAGTGGGACTGAATACGGGCATCCACGCGGCGGTGGATAAAATGCGATAGGTGGACCGAGTGCAGGTTGCATTTTCTGCTTGGTTTTCCTTGCGTCCAACAGGAACACAGAATTCCATCGAAAACTTTAAACAGTTTTGTATCTGCTTCTGTTAATGGTAACTCCCGTAGGAACCGAGCAGGACAGCTTTCTGCTGGTAAACCTAGTAAACGACAAGCTGGTATATAACCAATTACATATGAAACATTTTACTTTCAAGTTATTAAGCTATCGGTAAAGTGGCTAACCTTATAGACAACATGTTATTACTTTCGGGTCTTTTTATCAAAGAGCAATGGCAGACCAGGGATTCGAACTCACAACCTTGCGATTACGAGTCCAATGCTCTAACCACTAGACCACACACAACCCGTTGGAGAATTTGAGAGAGAGCATAAGCATGTATCAAATAAAATTGATACAAAAATAAATTTAATTTTGCGTGATGTTTACCACCATAAATGAACACCGGTGATATTCTTTTTATGAAATACACGGTTAGAAATTTTATCCTTAAAATAAAAGAAGTTCCTACAGCAGATTCTCGAGAACACCTGTAATCTTACCAGATTGCGTAATCTTACAGGAAATTGGTATTTGGTGTATGGAATCTTACAAATTTCTTCGAATAAAACACCCTTTTCCCTTTTTTAAACAGACCTGTTCTGTTGAATTGCAGAAAAATTCCCGCTAGAATGATTCTGTTATTGCTTTCTGCAAAATCTTCTCTTTCTTCCCTGTAAAATCAGGGTTTTTTAACAGTGTGGAGACAATGGCAGAGCTGGGATTCGAACTCAAAACCTTGCGAGTACGAGTCCAATGATTTAACCACTAGACCACACACAACCCGTTGGAGAATTTGAGAGAGTGCATAAGCATTTGTCAAATAAAATTGATACAAAAATAAATTAAATTTTGCGTGATGTTCACCACGATAAATGACCACTGGTGATATATTTTTATGAAGGCAACCTAATCATCAACTAACTCTACATTGTTGCCGATGGATTTACTAACTTGGTGATATTTCTTGAGAGATACAGGGAGAGAGAATAGGGCGAATGGACGATAGAAATGCATTTTGTTTGGTTGCCAAGTAGGTGAACAGCGAGTTGAATTTCCACCTTCTTAATATTGGGTAATTTGGCGTTATATTGTCAAATGGGAATGTTATCTCTTGAACTATATTTGGGTAAACTGTTTTAAAATCTATTTCGTGGCTTGCAGCTCATTATAGGGAGAGTTCGATATTCCAAAGTTCTGTTAATCTGAAAGTTTGTTAATACCGAGATAGAAAAAAGGTCAATAGTTAAAAAACGAAATAATGTTCGATAGTCCGAAAATGAAGCAAGGTTATTGGACCCGTTGCATAGTTCATTAGTTTCTGTTTCTGTTTGTGGTAACTCTCGTAGGAACTCGGCAGGACAGCATTTTGCTGGTAAACGCCAAGCTGGTATATAACCAATTACCTATGAAACGTTTTACGTCTAGGTTTATCAGTCATAGTGGCTGACGTTATAGACGACAGATATCACTCTCGGGCCTTTTTATCAAAGTGGAGACAATGGCAGAGTTGGGGTTCGAACTCACAACCTTGCGATTATGAGTCCAATGCTCTAACCACTGGACCACACGTATACTGAGGAATCATCTTTTTTTTAGCCTCCATATCTTTGGACTAACATACCTTTTTTTCATTTTTGGAATATCAACTTTCGGAATGATGCTACAAATTGTCTCATTAACGAATCATTTTTTTTAATCTTAATAATTTCAATAATATATGCAATTTGCGAGTATCGGAATAAAAGAAAACGTTCGGAATAACGTGAGTGACAGGGTGTCGTGATGTGGTCATGAGTGTATAATTAAAATTAGCCATTCTAACTTGTTACCCTATACAAGAAATACAAGAAGTAGTTCCTTGTGTCACTGAGCTTTTAAAGACTCTTCATTTAGACTCATTTATTTCGTGCCTCGCTTCAATGTATAAAAAAAATCAAGTCTTATGCAACGATTATAGTCATGGCTGACCATAATACAGCGCACTAATTAGAAAGAGATTTTTTTAGGTCGATCGCTGAATTATTTGAAGTATCCAATCCAGATCATTGTTTCACACTAGTCTTGCCTGCGGATGTCAGCAAAACCGCTATCGACCAATCAAAATCTTTGTTTTTAGGTGTTGAATATATCGGAAATCTCCGATCGACGGGGCTATGGTTTTCAGCAATTAATTTTGTGTGGTGTGGGAAGAGAGGATGATATGTGAAGAAGATTATTATATTCTTCCTTGCACGTATGAGTGAGGGAGATTATGTCTAAACGTCTTCGAAGCATGCAAGAGATGATGCATGGAACATGTGCGCTACGTAACTTGATACACCACTTTAGATGCTTCAGTCTTCCAAAGATAGATAGCATTGGCAACCTCCCAATCACAACATCAGTATCTCTGTTTCCTGGATCTTCTATTCAACATCTTTTTCTTCTAAATCTTAAGCAGTGTATAGCCCCCATGCCTGGATATTGAAACGCTTCACGCGCGGGTTACCGCGCCCCGCAGCACAGTGTCGGCGCAGCGAGCATGACCCCCGCCGAAACTGAGGGGCGCGCTATCGGCGATTAGCGTGGCTTTGTAACTAATCCGGGGTCTTTAATTAGGTGTCAACGGACCCTATCATCTCCTTACGGTACCCGTTTTTGTGAACGCTCCCTTGAGAGATTCCATATTTTTTCTCTATCACCTCCAATGTTTTTTCTTCCATTTCCTCAACGTTCTTGTCCCAAATCACCACAGCGTACGGTACCCACCAGATAGTCGTGATTTGCTTGGCGTGACACGGTTTGTATTCGCTAGTACCGTGTGTGTCACTGATGTGTTTGACTCAATTTGTCTCCCGCTCATTTACCGATTCGGTTCGATACTCACACTTCTGTTAATTCGTTTTCTATGAGCAGTCTTGAGTGATGTGTATATGCACTGGGAATACACCAACTCGAGACATGTGCTTGCACCATCTTTCTCTCTTCTGTGGGACTTGGATATCTTCCCATACTTACAAAATGCAGTCTATTAAAGGGTATTCACAAACGTATTAGTAACTTGCCATCGATTCGTCATGATGATTAATGGTGATTAGCGATGTTTTTGTAGGTTTGGTAGTACAAGTATCAATAGTTTATCATTTTATGATACGTGATATAAAATTACATTTTCCATATGGTACGCATGTAAAATTACAGCGGCCTATGATCATTAACCATTGATAACTACACATTAATTTCTATTTTAATTTGATCAAATGATGCGTTCTTGACAGTGCGAGTATTTTCACCGGAACGCTATATTGGCGCTCGCAATGATTCATTTTCCCATTTTGTTGACGCCACTCAAATCCGTAATTGCCCGTAAGTAAGTCTAGACCACAGAATGCCCGCTCTGCGTTTTCTCGATATTAGATCTCGATCGCCCTGGATCATCTACAAGTTCGAAGAATACATTATTCATTGGCTAACCCGGGATGACCAGAAAAGATCATGTGACCAAACGATAACAAAGTTTGGATACTTCAGATCTATATCGTCGTCTGCGCTTCGATCGATTGCAGGGTTTGAGTTCGGGCGATTTTCATCGACGCGCGCGCGTGCGTAAGATCATTATCTCAATTTGGCCCAAATCGCTGGTGACCACAACATATTCATTACACATAATGGAGAAACGGGGAAAGGGGGAAGAGACTTTAAGAAAGCTTTCTATAGTTATCTTAATATAATAATGGGAAAATTGAATAATGAGAACTGTAAGTGGGCACGGTAATTTGGGCCGAACATTTTAGGAATAACGATGTCATGCTTTGAGCAGTTACAACACAAATGCATATTATCTCACAGTACAGTTTTTTCCAGTTAAAGTGACATAAAAATCATGCGATGAAAACTTCACTTTACTTTTAATTGACCTTTTGATAGGATAGATAATTCTGCTTTATCAACGATTGTTAAATACTTTGCTTGGAAGATTGTTATATGTTTTGCCATGATTCAGGAAAAGCGTTTTCCTTCATTGTTGGCAACTTTTTCGTAATGACAATGTTGCTCATCATCCCCCGAGGATGCGATTTATACTACATGACCCCAAAATTGCATATGGTACATGAGAGACCTTAGCGAACTTTTGGGGAGATATGCAACGATTTAACATAAGGAAATGCATGTGACATAATGTATTCTTTCACCGTTGACTGTTATTGCAGTGGGTCAGACTTAATTATATGACCCTTTACTCTATTTGCACTATCTCTGTTGAGCCCGATAGCGCGTCAAAATGTGTATCGTCTGCTGATTGCAGGCAATCGAAAAAATACCCAAAGGCTTGCTTGAAAGACTTCTTGGCTACATATTTATTACCTATCTTTATTGACTTGCTCTATATCATAAAGTTAGACCTGAATTTCCCCCTCAAACGAAACTGTGATTCCTGCCTTAAAGCTATCGATATGAAAAGAAGAAAAAACCGGGTTGTGCGGTGGCGACTTCTATATGGCCTGCACATAATGATTCGCGTCGGGGAAAATTCGACTTTGTCAGGGTCCCCCAGTTTTTTAATAACGAACGTTACCATGGTGACGTCAATCAAAATTACCTGCAGTGCTTGTGACGGGGGATTTTTCATTAAATTTGGTTCTGGTATCGGCAGTAAATCACCGATAGACTGGCGATATCAGGGAAACGTGAATGATATAAGTGTGTGTATGGAAGCCCGCGCGTTTCAGAAGAGAATTCCTATCGCTTGTGAGTACGCTCTCTGACTTGTACATGATTACGATCTCGCACCTATTTTTCTTTTTCCTTTCTTTTCCCTTATCTCCATTTACTTTTTACATTCTCTCAATCTTTCTCCCCTTTTCTTTCTCTGGTTTTTCTCCACCACCATATTTCTTTATTTCTCCTTCTCTTTCTCTCAAGCTCTATCGTGCTACTTTTCCCCATCTTCCCGCGTTCATTAGATGTCTCTGTGGCTTGTACCTGAATGTTGACTGATATAATTGGCAAAGGTTGTTGACCTGAAATACATACCTAGGATTTTCCAAAAGGGGGGCAAATTTTTTGGAGAATATTTCGTCTGCGAAAAAATTTGACAAGCAAAAAAAGAAGGGTCTTCAACCAAAAATCAAGGATTTCTTACCAGAAAAAAATTTGACAAGCAAATAAAAGAGGGTCTTCAACCAAAAATCAAGGATTTGACAAGCAAAAAAAAAAAGGTCCTAAGGTTCAAAAGAGGTGGCACACGTCTGTTTTCATTGCATCTTTACATTACATATTATTAATTAGGCTTATCAAAGGGGGGGGGCACGTCCTCTGGTTCAGTTGTGACTCGTCAGGGGGGGGGGCAGTCTGCCCCGCCCCCGTAAAATTCACTAAGCACATGCTGAATAATTGATCAAAATGGGATAACAAGTAACGAAGCTTTTGAACTTTAAAGATTTGCATTATTCGGGTTGAAGGTTTGTCTTCAAGAATATTCATTAGGTGGGCTGATGATGTAACATCCTAACTTTCCCTTTTCTTATGTTATTACATGAAATAATAATTGCTTCATTTTTTCATAATTGTGTAAATGATGCACTCATTATGATGAAATAAGTTGCAGCAATATACAACTACTGTACTTAACCAGTTGTCAGTCCAATTGCCTTAGTTCTTGGTAGAAATTCTTTGAATAAACCTAATTTCATAATTCAAAAGAACAAGTGGGATATGACGTCATCAGAATATTCTTCAAGACAGGCCTCGATCTTTAAAGTTCAATATCTTCGTTATTTGTGATACGATTTTGATCAATTTTTCAGCATTTGCTTGGTGGATTTTACTCTATTTATTGATATACAATTATCTTCAGCCTGGAGAATCCCTTTAAAGGACAAGTCCATCCCACAAAAACTTGATTTGAATAAAAAGAGAAAAATCAACAAGCATAACACTGAAAATTTCATCAAAATCGGATGTAAAATAAGAAAGTTATGACATTTTAAAGTTTCGCTTCATTTCACAAAATAGTTATATGCACATCTCGGTCGGTATGCAAATGAGGGAACTGATGACATCACTCACTCACTATTTCTTTTGTATTTTATTATATCAAATATGAAATATTTTGATTTTTTCATCATTGTCCTGTGAAATGAAGTTTCATTCCTCCCTGGACACGTGGTATTCCATAATTTTAACATTTTGTGCTTCAGGCAAGGAGGTGCTAATCATCAAATTCATAAAAATTGAAATATTGTATAATTCAAACAATAAAAGAAAATTGTGAGTGAGTGACATCATCGACTCTCCGATTTGGATGTAACTGGCTCGTTCATATAACTATTTTGTTAAAAATAAGCGAAACCTTTAAATGTCATAACTCTCTTATTTCACATCCGATTTTGATGAAATTTTCAGCATTGTGCTTGGCTGATTTTTCTCTATTGATTCAAATCAACATTTTTCTGAGGTGGACTTGACCTTTAGGCTTTTATTGTGCAAAGAGGCGCTTTTACTTAAGTTTGCTTTGTGCTGCAAAACCCATTCCTGAGTTGAAAGTTTATAATGACCAGTTACTATATCCACAGGTCATCAAAGTATATAGACCTAAATCGAATGATTCAATTATTGTATAATCCTATGTTCTTGGGTTTTGTCTTGTTATATTTTTTGTTTTATTATTCTATTCTATTTATATATTCATTATGATGACGATGATTATTTCTACTACTAATGATACTGCTACTCTTCTTATTATCATTATCATTATTATAATAATTATTTCTATTGCTTCTACTAATGCTACTTTCTTATTACTTTTTTTATTTTCTCCACTTCTTGGAGTGGTGGTAATGGTATAGATCCGAAAGATCGCTTCTATATACGCGCTCTTTCTTCTATCTCGAACACTCTTGTATCTACCCATAATTTCCACCATATATTCTTCTGCATCCTTTAAACTCTGTAATCTGTTTCACACTTGCGGCTATCCGTCTCTGTTTACCCGGTCACACGGTGCACGGTTTCGTCTATTTGGTTTGCAATTGCAGCGCGCGCACCGAGCACGGTCGTACGCACTCGCGCGCGACCCTCGGGGCGCGATCCAAAAAACCCTGTGAGCGCCCCTTTGTCCGCGTCATCCCTCAGCTGCTTGCCGGCGGGGAAGCGGTCGGCTCTGGTCGTGTCGCCCGACGTTCGATGTTACCCGTTTCGCCGATACAACTCGCCTCGTTTTCCCTGTGTGTCTTCAGGCTAAGGTGTCTCTTTACCCGACCACGTGCCGATTAGACAGAGTCCAAGTAACGAAAAAAAAATAGAACAAAATACGAGTTCATGGAACAGAGAGACTTCCTGGTTTCCTGGGAGATTTCAAAGCAGCAATCATATTTGGCAAAGATTGAGACTTAACAAGTTGCAATCATGGATGCAAAGATAGAGAGAGAGAGAGGGGGGGGGGTGAGATAGATAACACGAGAGATAACAATTAGACCCCAAAAATCGAGAAAGTATACTCTTATCGCTTATGTTAGACAACGAAATGTTGATTTAAATGATTATGAACCTAATGACTGACGAACTTTGATATTCTTTTTAATTCAAAAAATATTCCTAATCGTATTATTGTTTCAAACTTAATTCGGGAACCATGTCTACAGACTTACTTTGATAGAATATTTTTAGTGTAGGCCTAAAAATAAGCAGTTTACAGTATTCTAAGTAGGCCTATATATAAGATCATAATCCATCAGTGTGTAGTGATGAAAGCAAAACGGCAAAGAGTAATATACAATCTACTAGCGGTGAATATAGTGCAAAATAAGATTTGGAGCCATAGCACCGGGAATGGTTCAAGTTCACGGAGGCTAAAAAGCTGAATCCGTCCGGGTGCATATCTACTGAGCCTCGGTGTCCAGAAGCATCGGGACTTATCTGGGTAATAATTTTCATCGAAGCATTTTTAAGGATACGAGAACAGTCACCCAGAAACGTTTGGTAATTGACATAAAGAGGTTGCAATTTGCGTGAGCCCACTAACTTCCAAGGGACTTACTGAATAGTTTCATCGGCCCAAATAGTGACTGAACGGAAAAAATGACCTCCATAATCGCCCTAATTACAGTCCTATATAAACGCAGCATTTCGCCACGCCATGACCAGGAAGGACAGTAAATCTCCTCGCTCCAAAATTCTATACATCCCGAGTTTAGAATTTAGCGAATTTCCGAGATTCGAACCTCCCCGTTTCTTTCTTTTACACAGTTATTTAGACAATAATGTTTAACATAATACTATGTATTCAGGTATTCGACGCGAGAAAATCACAGTGTGAGCCAACCTACAACGCACTGCATCCAGGATCCGCTTTGTTGCAGCAGGATCGCAGACCAAATCTCAGGGATTACTGAATTCAGTAGTCAACAGGTTATGGATCATTTTGCGTTTGAGATATCTTGATGCTCTGGTCACAATCTGTTCGGGGAGACATCGCATCCTCCCATCGACTATGAGCAAACCCTGCCAGGGGCCCGTTGCAGAAAGAGTTGCAATCAATCGCAACTCTAAAAATCATGCGCAACTTGATTTTTAACCAATCAAAAGCGCGCATTTGGGACTTGCGATTGATTGTTAGGCTTACGTTTAAACGCAACTCTTTCTGCAACGGGTCCCTGGAAAAACAGTTTCACACAGTGCGACAGCAGCTCTATGTAAGAAAAAAATACCATTCACACTGTTACAGTGCTCAGATTCAAAAGTGTGGATATATTTTCACACTGTGGACACCTCGACAGTGTGACTGTTTACAGCATGTTCACAATCATGGTCGACTCTTGAAATGCTCAAATTTCGCAGTGTGAAAGTGATTTCACATTGTTTTACACACTGTGAACACACTGTGGCGCACACTGTAGGTCACCACGTTCTCTCCTGGAGATACTGCGATCTCTACGTATGTCATGCTTCGGTCTGCTTCTTCTCTTGAGCTCCTAGTGAACAAATACCATTTTGCAGCAAAATAATATTGAGTCAAATCTAAAGCGCCTCACTTGCCAGACACAAGTGCGTTTTTGCACCGCCACGCAGAAAAAAAATCTAGAACACAGTAAAAGTCTGTTAAAAGTCGTCAAAATTCAATAGCTGGGAGGTCTTTGTCGAAAGTTGGTGAACCGGGACAGCAGTTCGTCTTTAGTTTAAGAGCTGACGAAAACTTGCAAATTTGTCTGTGTCCAGAGTCCAGGACGAAACTGCTGTTTTGAGTCACCGTATTTCGACAGAGACTTTTTGGTTGCTTATTGTCATGAAGGGATCTTTGACAATATATTTTCTATGTTCTTCAAAACGTTCTGCGGGAAGGTGCGAAAACTCGCAACTATCGACCTTTCACCGACTTGGCACTCGCGACGGCTCCATATTAAAACATGAAACTCGGGTAACCTAGTTGTTTGTGCGTTGGACGTAAGAAGCGCGTACATGAGGTACATGGTCGTGCGACGCAATGTTTTACCGCAGATCCCATGTACGGAGGTACGCGACGTCATAATCATGTCAGCCCTTGGGTAGGAGTTTCACAGACTCATACTGGGCTCGTTTGCTTTATTATAATCTCCATCACTTCCATCAATGGATTCCCCAAATTTGTCGTCGCTCTATAACATCATAAATGATTATAATGATGATAATGATAACGGTATATTTACCCATGGTAGCCACTGTAGTTCCGAAAACTGTTCTCCCAGCGTGCCCTGCTATTATTATTACCCGGCTAAGCTAGGCTACCTATTCAGTTGCACACAGCTTTTTTGAGGAATTACTTCCTGCCGGTACCCATGCATTTACCTCACCCGGGTCGAGTGCAGCACACTGTGGATGAATTCCTTGCTGAAGGAAATTACGCCGTGGCTGGGATTTGAACCCACGACCCTCCGTTTCAAAGTCCAGATACTAATCCACTGCATGGGCCACGACGCTCCACATCATAAATTCTTGTTTTGGTCTTATTTCTGTTAACTTCAATTTTACCATTCAGCCCCTCTATATAAACTAGACTTCAAACATCAATCTGTTTAAACTAAACGTCAAAGAACCCTTCCAATCAACAACTTTGTTACATTTATTACTCTTTTGGAATCCATTGATATATACCCAACTGAGCCCTTTCTGAAACAAATGTATAGGCTTTGCGGGGGAAAAGCTGGGGAAGTGATTCCGCCACTTCTGCTTTCAGCTTTCAACTCATTTAATGAACGGTTTAATCTGATAATGGCGGGAATACCTCCGGGCTTCGCTTCGTGCTAAATTGAGACGAATCGGCGTTTAACTAGCGCGAATTACTAGAATAATGCCTCTCCAATTCTATTACGCGCTTGCCACTCCTGTCGCTAAATAGACTCCGTACTCCCAGGTTGGAGAATGTCCTCACTGTCTGGTGAAATAGTTATCAGACCTTTGTTTTACTCCTTTGGTGTTAATAACCGAACTTGGACTCAGATCGCAAATTCATTGCGAGCGTTGGGTCCCGAGGAGGACCCCGGGCCTGTGCCCCAACCCATGCGAAAAGAGGAAGATAATGTCTGTGCTTGACTTCAATCTGAAATATCTTTGCTCCCCTTGTTTTAAAGCTGATTTTAGTTATGTCTTTGTTGTCTTATTTTCAGTCGTTGATGTATCTATTTCACATCCATTTCTATGTAATTTTTATCTAAGTGTTCAGTATATCTTGTATTCGAATAGATGTTATTCATTTATCTTCAGGTTTACTGATTCATTCATGTATTCACCATTAAAAAATGTTACACTGCAAAAACTCCGGTGTTGATTTAACACCAACCTGTATTATGTCCACACCAGAGAAGTGTTACACAACACCAGTTTGGTTTGGTTTAACACCAGATAGGTGTTTATAAAACACCAATTAGTATTTCAATACTTCGCTGGTGTGGACATATATAAATTCGGTCTGGTGTTAAATCAACACCGGAGTTTTTGAAGTGTATACGACTAGAGGGAGAACAAGAGGGCCGAGAAAGGTACAAGGGAAGAGAACAGAGAAGATCAGTGCACATAATATTCATCAAGAATATCTATATCATTTTCAGTTATTTTTGGCCGGGGATCTAGCCGCGGACTTCCATTTGTCAGGCCCCCTAGACCACTCGGACATGGCACCTCCACGCCTACACACACACTCCCACCCATACACCCACACCAATGCGCGTGCACACACCACACTGCAAAAACTCCGGTGTTGATTTAACACCAGCCCAGAATCTATACATATCCACACCATATAATGAAACAACACCAGTTTGGAATCAAACCGATGCTGTTTTAATACTAATAGGTTTTGTGTAAACATCTATCTGGTGTCAGACCAAAACGAAACTGGTGTTGTTTAACACTTCTCTGGTGTGGACATATATAGATTCCGGGTTGGTGTCAAATCAACACCAGAGTTTTTGCAGTGTACTAACACTACCGACATGCATCCGTGAAGATGCGAATGAATAGGAAGGGAAGCTGTAGACACATTAAGATGATCGAACTAGGAAATAAGTATTGAAGGATAAGGAAGGGTTGAATTTGGAGCAAGAAAGGGTTTTACATTGGCCACCATTTTGTGCCACCAGTCGGTAAGTTTCCCTAAGTAGGTCGTGGGTTCATTACCCGACTGAATAAGCAAGATGGGGTTGGAGAGGAGACGATGAAGAAGGGACGGATAATTGGGGAAAGACGGAAGGAGAGAGGAAGATGATCTGTAAGCAGACATCTAGAAAAATAGGGGCAATCGAGACAGGGTCATTGCGAGAAAGAGATAGCTGGAATAAGAAGTCGGAGAAGTTAAACAAGAAAAATGAATGATGGGAAAAGCATAATAATGATGGTTAGGAGAGGGGGGTATACTAAGAAGAAAGATAAAAAGAACCAGACATAAGGGAAGATTAAAAGGACGGAGGGGCATATCCAGAGAAGGAAAGAGAGAATGATAGAAAGGAGGGAGGGAGGGGGGGGGGCTTGAGAGGGGCGTCAAGAATGTGGATGATAATTAACATTTAAACTTGATTCCCGTAAGTTAAATGTGCGATTAAAAAGAAAAATCCCAGGAAACCCCTCCCCATCATTCACGTCGAACTCACATGGCTTTTTTAACGAGGATTAATCGCAGGATGGGTCGATTTGAAGCCGAGAATCGAGTGAACGACCCACAAACGTCATTTCGTGTTACCTGCTGCGAGAACAGGTTACTTTAGCGCGTAAATCAAATCAGTATAATTCATTACAGAGGTCGTCTGCCTTTCGATGTCTCCTGTTGTATTTGGCGGGTATCTCTCACCAAAAGATTGCCCGAAGGTGTTTTCACATCTAAAGACACAGGTTCTTAATAACTTGTATGTTCCTCACGAGTTCTACTATTTTTGGCACGCTTTTGATTCTGTTTTTCTTTTCCTTTATTCATTAATTGATTAATTAACTTATGTATTATTGATTGGTTTATTTACTTTACTACTTGGTTTATTTTCTAATTTTTAATTTATTTTATTTCATTCAGTCACTCTTTTTTTTTTGGGGGGGGGGACAGGGGGCGCACAAATTATAAATGTTACATCTTACTAAATCACAAGGGCTTGCCTGCATACAAGCTTTGGTCCCTTTTTGACACTTTCATTCATTCATTCATTCGTTTATTTCCATTTTCAACAATTACACTTTCTTCTGTACAATGTTGACATATATAAATAACAAAACATATTTCAAATATATATTCCTGTACAAAAAACTATATTCAAGATTATTACAAATCAGGTTGGAAATGGAGGAGGCTGCTAAAAAGCGGAGCTTGTAGAGTGCAGCCTCCTAATAAATATTCTTGCAGTTGTTTAGCATATAAAAAAATAAAATAACAACTTGAGCATGACCAGTTGAATTAAAAGGAAAAGGGAAAAATGGGAAATAACTAACCAAACTATTCCGTTGCATACAAATTTTACCATAAATAACTTTGGCAAATATACATGAACTCTGGCAAATTATAATTAAACCATTGAAAATTCAGAATACATTCCAATGAATTTTATATAGCGCGTGCTCAGTATCTTGGGAAGTGTGGACTGGAATTCCTGTTTAGTCTTGACTTCATGTTAAACACAGGTTTGATTTGTGAGAATACTACTCAATGATAGTGGGTATCAATGGAAAGGCAAGAACTCTGTTTTGATTTTAACTTTGGTCTGGAGTTGTGGTTTAACTATGGCTAGCCAATAGTGGCACAAATCTTTTTGGCTTCCCATAATGTTAGCACCGTGGTCTAAGTTAACCCGACTTCAGAATACTATATATAGTGATTGGATCAGAACATTAGATTTTTAATCTATTTCCTGAAAAGTATTTACTTCTAAAAACATGAAAGTGTTTTTATGGGATAAATTGATTTTTGTTATCAATTGCAGAATTTTAAGATTTGTACAAAGTCTTTGGTTCTATGCGTCGCTTGATGGCGGTCAACAGTTACGGATCATAGGGGTATACAATTGGTCACAAACTGTTTGCTCAGCATCGCTTGGTTCGAGTTTACCTACCCGGCTCTGCGGGGCTAGCGAGCGTGCCGTAACCGTAGTTTCGGAAAATAAATAGCCGCGCGTTTTTGACAAGAGGCACAAACTTCGTGCATGCAACGAGTGTTTTTCTGAGCTGTTTTTATGATTTTTTTCTTCTTCTCCAGCATCGTTCCTCATGCGTGAGCAGTGCTTTGGGTGTTTCTTTCAGGCATGTGGAAAGGAAATAAGCCTCTTAGGCCCGGCCCCGTATGCTTTCTTGAGAATGGAGGTTATCAAAATATGTACAGGTGACACCAGGGCGAATGGTATAAAATGCGTGCTAAGTCAGGCGACAGATATTATCGATATTCGTCCGCCATTGGGAGTACATACTGAGATGGAATGAAAGAGAGAGAGAGAGATGGAGAGCGGGAGGAGAGAAGGAAAGTGAGTAAGAAAGAAGAGATAAGGGGTGAAGGAAAAATAGGTAAAAGAGAGCACATTATTAACCATAGAAGAGCAAGGGAAAGGGAATAAAACACAATATCAGGAAAAGAGATAGATAGGGGACAAGGTGGACGTAGTGAATAAAAATGCAGTTTGCACAACTGTACAACGGACGAATTTGAATTCTTTCCACCATCATTAGAAATAAACATGATCTTTTTTTTCTTCAAAAAATTCCACATCCTCGAAAAGAGAAGGAGAGAAAGGAGTAGTTCATTGCCAGATTACCCATCGGTTCACATTTTTTCTGACAACTCCTCCCCCCCACAAGTAACATTTTATCAGAATTACGGCCGATTCCCCCCCCCCCCCCCCCGAAAAGCCAAATAAAATCGAATGGGGGAGAGAGATGTGTATTTCTGTGGTCATTTTGTCATTCACCTCGCATTCGTACCACCGTCATGTATATTTGGAAGTATCCGCTTCACTCGTTTTGAATAAACATCGTAACGTGAGTAAGCGAGAGAGGCACGCGACCTTATGAATATGCATGGCAACGCGTGTCTGGCCTGGCACACTGAATTCTCAGTACATCCCTCAACGAAAGGGACTCGAAAGATTTCGACACCTCCAAATTTTATGTTCTTACTAAATTCGTGGAAAAAAATTGGTAAAGTGTCTTGTAAGGAGGTCAGGGTTTAGGGGTGACACGACATTAAGTTTGATCCTGCGACAACTGCATCGGGCGTGATAACTTGACTGTAGGTTTAGGTTTAGAGTGAAAGCCAGGGTTAAAATCAGTAATTCAGCTACTGTGTGGCATCAATAGCAGATGAATTTTCGCGCAAGGGAGCAAATGTCATCGGTTTTGGCGTTCCCTTTCCACTTTAAGGCTGGGTCATAAAAATTGTTTGAATTTGGGATATCTATAATACCCGGTGAAATATGCACCAATTTAATGTCAATATCCGAAATCTGTCAAAGATATCAATTGACAGTGACGTATAAACTCTTTAAGATATTTGCCAAAAATTATACTATTCAGTTATTACGAAAGATGAAAACAACAAGAGTGCATAATAGATTTTCGATTCATCACCATACATGTCATATCCATTAATCTTGAAGGCGAAGGAGAGACCCATACAAAGGATACAGTTAAAGAGCAATCCCCACTTATTTGGCAAAATAGATCAAAACATTTAGTTTTTCTTGTAAAATAATTGTATTCCCTCGCTCATGATAGCTTCGAAAGTAAGTTGTGTCACCCAAATTAGAAAACCTATCAACGCCCATGATGAACTTACACAGTGCATTAGCATTTCAATTATCTATAATGGAATATTAATACTAGCAACCATGGTCATTTAAAGTCATTTGCAGCTCACTTGCCGTGATAAAAGTAAACCGTGACTATTAAAAGCAAATATTACAAACCAGGGCAGCGAAGGGTCTTTCGAAGCTGATATTTATCATCTTTGCTGTGTTTAGTTGGGATCTGGATGCAAGTTGAATCATAATCTTCATGATGTGCATTAGTTTAATGCAATTCACCAATGATTTCAAAAGGGTCCTATATCACACCCCTGTGGAACCACCTTCCTTACTAGAAACCATTATGTTCATAAGAGGAAAATTAAATTGTGTTGGTTGATATTTACCTTTAAGACGTATCAGTTCTGTCCACATGGTCAGGGGGAAGTGGAGAGATTGAGAGGAATAGAGAGGGAGAGAGAGAGGGATGGAATTGAATTTGTCGCAGCTGGTATCGTTTGTTAGGGTGACATCTGGCTCCATATTTAAAAAAGCTATGATCATAATCATCATCAAGCAATGATGATATTGGTGACATCAGTGGATTGCGTCTTGTTGGATCAGCGATGAGGGGGAAGGGGTGGTTGCAAATTGCAAGACATAGGCCCCGTATAGGATATCCGTGCACGATATTAAGAAAATAATAATCAAATTCACAGAGATCTGCATTTTTACAGTCTCAAGGCATGGATATGTTGTTCTTAAAATTATTACCATGTGTCAGAATTATTCTTAATGATTCATTTATTTCACTTCCATCAAACAAAAACAAATTGTATACCAAATATAAACATAAATATTTGTATCCGTTGCAAAGAAACGAAAATAATGATGAACATGATGAACGAACGTTCGGAATTAGAGAGAAGAGCGGAGTGGGATAGATAGGGGGAGAGAGAGGGGGATGGAAAGATAGAGAGAGGGGAGAGAGATGAGAAGAAATAGAGAGGGGATAAGTATAATGATAGCCAATTTTTATAAAGCGCTTTTCCCAGAATGGCTCAAAGCGCGTTACAGCATATGAGGGGATAGGGGACCAAAACTGAACACTAGTAAAAACTCGTGCAATGACGTAACCATTCAAACCTATTGGAAACCAACCATATCCCTCCTAGGCTCCCACTCCACCCCCCCCCCCCCTCTCCTCAGTATTATTCCCTAATCCCGTCAACCACCACCGTCACCCACCCTCTCCCCGAATACAGGTCTACGAACAAAGACTACACACCCGACAGATCACCACATCACCTATCAGCACAGAGCGTACACGGTTGTCATGACATTAGATGAGAGACGGACTCGGTTGATCGGATGTCCCGTCTAGAGATACCCACCTGTCACCCCCTCGATTGGTTTGTCCGAAGTCTTTGTCTCACCCTTCGACCTTTGTCAATAAAACCCAAGAATCTCCCATTTCCACAGATACCTTTCTTCTATCTAAACTATACATTATAATTTGTCTACAAAATGTTTTGTATTATCTTTTTATGTTAATTATCATTAATGTTTTGTATCGTAAATATTTGATACAATATGATTTGTAACAATTCAAATTCAATTTTTGTAATCGAGCCTCGATCCACAACGCGCATGTTTGAAAGCAACAGATGTATGAAGATATTGTTCTAGACTGCCACGGGAGTGTGATATCAAATCAATCTTTTTTTTAAGTTTGGTTTCAGTTTGCCACTTGATTCGTTTTGTTTCAAAGTTTGATTGAAATTCGACGAACCCATGTATTCTCTTAACTTATAGTCCCCCTTTTTCTGCCTATAATTTTGTATTTCTCCAACCATAATTATTTCCCATTCTTTGTGTTTTGCTTTCCTTGACTTTAAAATAGATGAGAATCTTTGAACTCTCAAATCACAAAGTAAATCTCGTATTGCACGCATGCACGGTCGAAGACCCCCAATAACTTTGACAAAAGTACCCTAATCATTTTACACATTGGCTTGTCAGTGAGCTAAGTGAGGTTACGTAACCATCACTCTGGTAGTAACAAAACGAACAAATTTGCAATCTACCACATAAAAACCTCGCAATATTGACGGCAATTGCTGAGACAATGCAACCACCGGTCCGTGTTATGATGTTCCATCAAAGAGACAGATATGACCCGGAGCGCTGCTAATCTTAATCTTCGAGGCTTTAAAACGGCACGCGAATGGAGATAGTCGTAAGAATGAGACATTTTCTTAACTTTTGATTGATGTACTCCTGGTGTCACAGTAAATGTAACAATACATAATTCTTTCTTTTTGATATTGAATTTATAGAATGATAATTCATTCGTGATATTTGGCAAGAGCCATTCTTTATTATATACGCTACCATCTCTACAATCAAGTTTATTCGATGAAATTGCAGGAATTGAGCAGTCACAACCGGCAACATTTAATTGAAAATAGAAGTTATTGCATTTTTATTGTTGCATTTTAAAAATGTGACGTGATATCACAGGTCCTCGTGTTCTGTTGCATTTCTTTACACGAGATCTGACATATCTGTTTTAATTTGATTGAAATCTAAGTAGACTCTCCGTATGAAACGAATTTTTGTGAAGGTTTGGTGTGGAAGACTTTTAAAGCGGTGGCGGAATAAGCCAAGAATCTTGAGGGGGTCAGACATGGCGTATGGCGAAAAAGTTCTAAAAAAATCTGCGAGAAACCCAAGCAAGTAAGGATATTGTTAAGATTTTTTAAATACAAAACAATAATTTTGTAATAGATGAAAATATTCAGAGGTTATTTCATATGTCACAGTTTTTTTCCTTTGCATTTTAATTTTTTTTATTACTTTTTTTGGGTGGTGGTGAAAACTTTGGGGTTCATGACCCCAGATTCCCCCATCTGCACGCAAGTACTTGTCTTTTTACTATTTACTTAGAAGCCTTTAAGGAGCCATCCTCATTGAGAGAACAATGGGACGGCAGGTGTCTACGCGTGCCACTATCATGACTATAAAAGATGCATCGTACAGACGACAAAATAAGCTATTATGTTGGAAGAAACACTCAAAATCCGAGGAATAAGTAAAGTTTGGAGAGGCGTAAAGTGGAGTACAGTTAACAAAACTGGGTAGTAAGAAAAAAAGAAACTGTAAGGTGGGCAGTCAAAGGAGAGCCGGAGTTGAAAGGAGAGGAGGAAGGAGAAGATGGTCATGATAATATAAAATAAGAGTGGAAGAGGAAGAAATAAGGCATATAATAAAAAAGTAATAAAAAAGGAGGGGGTGAGCAGGAGGAGGATGGGAGAGAAGAAGAAGAGGAATACGGAGAAGAAGAAGAGGAGAAGAAGAAGAAATAGAAGAAGGAGAACAAGAAGAAGGAGGAGGAGAAGATGAAGGTGAAGGAGGAGAAGAAGGTGAAGAGGGAGATTGGGGAGGAGAAGATGAAAAGAAGAAGGAGGAGGAGAAGAAGAAGAAAGTGAAGAGGGAGAAGGAGGAGGAGAAGATGAAAAGAAGAAGGAGGAGGAGAAGACAAAGAAGAAGAGGAGGGAGAAGAAGAAGAAGGAGAAAATGAAGAAAATTTATGACCAGGATAAGGTGGAAATTTGAGATAAAATGTATTTAAACCTTGTTTTTTTTTTAGTTCCACTTTGAACCATTATTGTTGATCGTTGCAATCGTGACTTCCATCCTGTCTAACAGGAATGTGAGAGTCAGGGCTGTAGGATTCAGGCTTAAAATAATGCAATGATTGTGTTGAGAAGGGGTTCGTAGGCTAGATGTGCGTTTTAGTTTTTTAAATATTTTTTTTTAAATACTGACGCCGGATTAAATGCCAATTAAAGTTCAAGAAAAGATGAAAAGAAAGATGGAACATCTGGAAAATAACTATTTCTCTTCATTGGGAATAACAATTACACGAGATAGATTTACTGAATAAAAATAGAATTATGTAATATGAAAACAATGTATATAGTTTCTTTTAAACAATATTCATTGGGTGTTTTGAGAGTTTCATATACACACTATTGTCTTTGTACAGTTTCTTGCCGAATTCGGTGGTCGAAAGTAGTACATGCATGGAAAGCAAAGAGGATTACATCGGATAGTATCTGATTAAAAAACACGCCTTTTGACGCAGAATTAAAGCTTGTCATACTCATTAATCTTTACCCAATTTTACCGCAGGGACCCATTTAACGTTAATCCTTTGCAATCCCTAGCTTCTGTGATTTTAACAAAACAGGAAAAAAAAGGAGAAAACTTGAAACCCTTCTTCAAAGAGAAGACTCGGTACATGATATAAAGGCAGTTTATGGTTTTGTTTTTGTCCTGTCGATTGATAGCTTTTTACTTTTTTCGTTCGTTCAAGTCTCGCGCGTCGCCGCACGCGACTATTGCAATCCGTTATTCCCCTTCTAATGATAAAACGAGGTTTGCATACGAAGACCGTCTCCACAATAACACACATGGTTGTTAATTTTAATCCAATCTATGCGTCAAACGGTGTCCAACTTTCTTTTGCGTGATTTAAGGAAACGAAGCCCTGCAAGTTAAGGTTAAGTGAAAGCAAGAAGTAATACGTATCTTTGACAAGGGGGATAGCTATATTGAGTAGGCTCTTGTTTTTTTTTTTTTTTTTATATTAGTGTGTCGTTGTTTGGAGTTAAGTCGTGTATAGTGGTCAGGGTGCACCCTACGATTCTTCAAATGGCCAAGCAATAAAAAGGAAATGAAGAAAGAAATAAAGAAGAAAGGAGGGGGAGGGGGGAAATGGAAAGGAGATCTCTTTCCCATGTATTTATGCAATACTCCACCTCTTTCAACCTCAAAATTAATGCAACTTGCGTCGCCCCTGCTAGCATAGTGCCTATAGTATTGATTCGAGAAATATCTGGCGTACATGGATCATTAGTCACATACTGCTTTGTATGAAAATTGTTTTACTTCTTCGCCAGACAGAAATGCAAAAAAAAATGTAAAATATCAAGGTCATTAATCTTTTCCTCGGCATAAAATGGTTCAACGCGAGAACAATATACCAATTGAAATGACGTCACAATTCAACCCATAATTCACCTTAAATCAATGTGTCCCAGTTTCGAAATCGATGTAAATTTATAATTAAACAGCCTCCCCAGTCCTTACCTAGGGATAGACCCAGGCTGCCCTTCATCATCTCCCCCGTCTTGTTATTACCATGGCAACATTATCGCCAACACCAGCATCATGAACGTTGTGCGACATACTATATAGCCGGTCCTTTTTTTTTTTTTTTCTTCTTTCGTCATTTTTATTGGGCTCTAACTTCAATCCAGTGGTGTGTATCTCACTTTCTAGCTTTTGTTTGCTCCGGTATTCATCGCAAAGGCGTTTTTTTTTTCTTTCTAGTCGATTGGTTGTTAACGTTCGGCCCTATTTTTCTCGTTCTCTCTCTCTGTTCCATCCTCGCTGTATTGTTTACCGCCTCTTTCAGAAAGTTGAGTCAGGCGTAAAGCGCACGCGCGTGCATGCAATTTAGGGGAAAAAAGGCATAGAACAACAGGGGAGGGGGGGGGGGGAGAAAGACTGCCTTTCAACCAATTGAATGTATTCGGAAGTAATAACAACATCGTTTTCCCTTTCTCAGATGACGATGTTTTCGCTCTTTGATAGCACTATAGCTTTATGTTTATATCACATCGGTAAAAAACGTATTTTTTCGTAATATTTTGTTACGCAGTGTTTTTCTCATAATTGTGCCAATATACGATTAGGTTTTATTTCCAAATTAAAAGTGTCGAAAAAGGGCAATGGTATTTACTTTACACTCTAAAAAATGGAATGTTAAATCAACATTTGAAAGGTTGGAGGAGTGACAACATTTTCTAAATGTTGCATTTACCACTTTAAATGGTTCTACCCAACACTAAAAATGTTGGATTTAGCTTTATACAAGGTTGGAGGCAACATTTGGAAAAGGTTGTCACTCCTCGAACCTTTCAAATGTTGATTTAACATTCCATTTTTTAGAGTGTATCATTAAATTGCTTAATTGTTTACAGCGAATTGTCTCATAATTCATGACAATATTTGTTTCCCTTCATTATGTTCATTAACTGAAAGGCGAAAAGTTGTTTTATCGCAACCAAGCAGAACAATTCTGGATGATGGTAATATTGTTGGTGGTAGTGGTGGTGTTGATGGTGGTGGCGGTGGTATTTCGTGGTGGTTTAGGTGGCAAAGATGATGGAGTTGCCAGTGGTGACCGACAGTGGCGTAATGAGCCAAAAATTTTGAGGGGGGCTCGATATGGTGTATCGCGTAAAATTAATAACAACTTGTGAGCGAAGCGAGCGAGCAAAAATTTCGATAATTACAAAAATCCAAGTTTGTGATAGATTTTGACTTAATATTTGGAAAATAACATAATATTTCACCTTTACCCATTTCCTTTTCTCTTTCCTTTTCTTGGTCGTGATTTTTTATATATCTTTTTTTTTTTGGGGGGGGAGGGGAGCCCCCCCCCCATTTGTCCGCCCATGGTGATTTACGAAGGTGGTCCTATAGACGTCAGATGGTGTATTTTTGTGTAGTTTGTGGTGCTGGGCATGGCTGAAGGTGTAGCATGAATCGTCTGTGTATGGGTGTTGGTGTCAATGATGGTGCTGTCTGTGACGATTAATGAAGCTGATCGCCATGATCGTATACACTTCAGATGGTGTTAGTGGTGTATTTATGGTGTAGTTTGTGGTGCTGGGCATGGCTAAGGGTGTGGCATGAATAATCTATATAATTATGTGTGTTGATGGTAATGATGGTGCTTTTTGTGGTGATTCTTGAAGGCCTATGTTTAGTCCAGAAAATGGTAGTGGTGAACTGATAGCGATTGTATTTTTAATATTTGAATATAATTGCTGTGATAATGATGATGGACTATATTTTGCAGGTTATGGTTAAACGATTTGTGACATAGGCCTACATGTAATATCAAACTATTCATTTAGGAATATAGGGTTGGCGTTGATGAGGCAGGAGTAAGAGCAATATCATGGCAATTATGGCATAATTTTGCGTGAAGCAAAACAATAGCTTGGAAGAAACGAATCGGAAAGAAAATGGTTACGAGAGGGGTAGAAAGATAGACTTAAAACTTATAGTTTGATATGAGAGCATGGAAAGGGCGAAAACAGGAGGGAAATAGGCGCAGGGAGAAAAGAGGAGAGTGGGAAAGAGAGTCTCGTTAAATGCTTCATTCCTTGTGACGAAGCTCGCCATGAATAAAGCTGTCTCGTCCAATACTACACCAAGCACAGCCAATAGGAAACGCCCGTTCGCATGTTCTCATACAAGCCGGTGCCGCGGCTGGACTTCCCCTCACCCGTCTCCCTCATACTTCCCTCCTCTCCATATATATGTTCCGAGGGAATCCGTCTCACATCCCACCGTCCAGCGACACGAGCAGAGAGAGCCTTCCCCGGTCGTCGCTTCATTCGACCGATAGCGCGCTTGCGAAGAGGAACTCACCCACACTTCCTCCAATCGCTCCCGCATCACTGACAAAACCAAACGGGGGTTCGGTGCAATACTTTAACACGACCACCTTCATTCCAATATTCTCAGTTTCATCGCCAGCATCATCATCGCTCTCCTCTTCTTACGCCAGCATTCTTATGGGTCGTTTTTAATTATCCTCGACGAATCATTAATAATCCGTTCACGAAATACACGCCACTGGAGTGGTGCAGGTCGGCCAATGTAGCACGGAGCGTCAACTCCTTTTAATTAATATCAACCATACGAGCTGTATACCTTGCTTCTAATTGCCATTTGGAATATTCTTACCGTGTCCGTAGTTTTTGACGAAACACTACGACTTGTTCTGGAACTTTAACTTTCTGCAAAGAGATTGTCGACTTTTTATTGAAAGAAGATTTTAATCAGGTAAGAATGATCCTAACATTCATCACCATTTTCCTCTCGAGGTATAGTTTTTTGGACCTTCGAGGGACAATATTTATTTACCCCATTTCGACCTATGTTAACATTCTCTCCGTCATTTCTGTTTGATTTTTTTTCATCTGTCTAATAGCTTCTTAATGTATGTATATTCTCTGACTAAATGTATTTACCAATAGTGTTATCGGTTTGATTCAAGGAATTTTGTCTTATTTAGATTTCATTCGCGATATTTTCAATGTAATTTTATAAAATTGCGATATATTAGTTTAGTTTCTGTAATCTGAAAATCAAATCACGGTGCCGTGACCGAGTGGTCTAAGGCGCCTGGCTATACATGGAAAGCCCGGAGTTCGATCCCAAGCCGCGGCACCTATGCTCGTGAGCAAGGCATTTAATCGACAATGCTCTTTTATCATGCTTTCAAATACATGAAAATGCTATATGCATTATTGGTAATTAGGTGTGCACTTGTTATAAAAACATCAAAGATCTCTCGACAAAGTCAATATTGTGTTTATAAATTGGAGCAAACTTATAGCTTTACCCAATCCCTCTATTCTTATGTATTTTGCTATCAAGTTGCCTGTACTATAAATGTGCATAATTAGATTTCGATCCCAATTTCAATATAAAATTGATTAACAAAAAGAAGTAGATAATAATCAGAATAATAGTTTATTAAATGATTGAAATTCAGAATACTTAATGACTTTTCTTCCATAGCCATCTCTTCCCTATACATATTCGTATTTCAAACCTCAAGGAAGGGGGGGACCCACTTAAGTCATTCAAAACACTAGACACTTTATTAATTCACTGTTGCTTCAGAGCTGTAGGCATACAGAGCGTTTATGCCTAACTTTGACGTCACAATTGTGTAATTAAAAACGTGAATAGTTTTTTAATATCCTCTAACGACTCGTGCAATCAAAACAGGTGCCCATGTGCGCGTCGTCAACGTGTATTTTACTTCATTTTTTGACCTTGTCGTAGTTAATAAAAATAAACATAACTGTTTCAAATTATTTTAGAAGGGTCCAATTATCTTGACATCATCCGTGCTTCTCCCAATTCTATTTTGTTTAAGTGAGTTATCGTGGGTGACGATATTTTGATCACAACTCCTTAAACATGATTTTCAATTTGAACGAGCGCCTAGCCATACGTATAGAGTCTGGTCTTATACGATCGGTAATTGTCCGACAGGCAATTATAACAGTCGAACGCGAATATTGGTTTTCAGTATAGTACACGCTTTTAAAATGAGGAAACCTTTTTGCTTCTGACGGCAACTGGAAGATAGCTTTTTTAAATCCTTCAAAATATTAATACTAAATTATTATCAAAATTTCCAAAAGGATAAGTTAACATTGAAACATTCAATTTGCGTGTAAATAGTTCAGGAAGAACAAATGCTTTGAGCTAATAATACTCATTAGAAACGCTGTTTGAAACTGTATACATCGCTATTTACTATATGAATATTAAAACAACCATGCTACACTTAATACATTGAAAATTAACAACATTTTTTTTTAGATTTGAACATTTGTCAAAGTGACCATACTTATATTATTGAAAATTTGATATAGAAATAAAATCATGTTGATTGAGATTTTAAACACTTGTTTAAACTGTGAACTGCTGTAAAGTCCTTATAGTTAGCAGCGTTGTACAAGAAATTAAACATTTATTATCAATTTTCAATGTTTTATTCAATCTACAATAAAAAAACCCAATGGATTTCTCAATCGCAGAATCAAATGACCGATAAAACCCCGAATTTCAATAAGGTAAAATTGACCAACAGAAACTGTGTTTTAAATAGGAAGAGCGTGGCCTTAATACAGGACAGCAAGTTTACCTTATAGAGATATATCTATGGACGATTGGATCGGTTTATTCCTGAATTATAATTCAGGAAAATTATGCATTTATTCAATATTTATAAATTACGATATATCTTTTCATCGCCATTAACCTCATGAATTAATTGCAAATACTGTAGGTCTATAGGTTAAATGACGAATTTAATTCTTTAAAATCCTAGTTTGAGTTATATTCTTAATAGGCCTATCCTATATACTTGCACCTGACTGGTAAGAATATTTCACAGTATATACTGATTTTTGATACTGCTACTTCACATCCCAAAATATAATCAGCAATGATATCTCATTTATTACTCACAAGAATTATATATGAGGCCTATACCATAAAGATCATCAATGAGCTCCTATTAGACACATATAGAAATTAACTTTTCTACGTCACTAAGCCCAGAGTTTTCATGAGTTCGATTGTGTTTGAGGGTGTGCCGTGTGTGTGTGTGCTTTGTGAGCGGATGCATGAGAGTGATTATGGTAGCTTAAAGCACATATTTTTCTCAACCCATTAAATGTTTAACATTTTACAGGAGAAAAGAAGCCTTTTTGTCAGTATCATCATGATTACATTCAAAATTTTGTAAGACCATAAAGACTGATTTTTCTTGGACATCAAGTATACGATTCCGTACTAATCTCTTTGTTGTATTTTCCTTCTTTCAAACGTAGTTCCGAAGTTGAAACAAGGCCAATAGAAGCCCCAAGTTGAATTGGCTCGTAAATTTTAAGTATTTGCTACGATCTTCTCTATTTATTTAAGTCGTACTTATAGTTTACACCATGTTTCTTCGAGTAAACATTTTTCAGCCCTCTCGATAAATATGCGTCGTGCGAAAAAGGCGTACGGTTGCCAGAAAACAAATACCATGAGCAAACGCATGCGATGCCGGCCACCTCACGTATGATGCGTTCAATTGGGGGCTTTTTGTTGAAAGCTAAAAACTATATTTGACATATTTCTCTTTCATAGAGAACCTCTCGAAATAATGCATGAATATCATTTTCAGGGTATGGAGTGGCTATAATGTCAATGGACAGCCCGAGCGACATATAAATGTGACACTTCTTTAGAAACGCTTTCAATGCTGTTTCAACAGCATTCGTCTAGGGAGGATCATTAAACGTTGAAGGTGACGATTATTTGTATTGTGAACTCTGTATAGCATTAACACGATATTAGCCTTAAATTATTTGACAATGCCTCTTGAAATTTTCAACATTTATGAAAATCATCAGCTTCTATTATTATGATAATGAGCATTTTTTTGTATCTTGAAATATAGAATATGATTATCATGTATTAATTTGAAATGAGATATCAATCATTATGTCGGTTAAAATGGTGATACATAGAAGCACATCTTAATCATGTTACCACTTCACAGATTGTCGTAACCATTTTTGACATAACTCGGTAACAAATTCCTCTCTAAATTTTCCATCAGACTTTGATGATTATTGAATATCAGAGGGACACCTCAAATAATGCTATATAAAAATAGACAAATTATTGTCAAATACAATATGACCTTTTCTATTTAAAAATGGTAATGTCACATGTACTGGAATGTAGTTCTTATTTTGCATAGAATCGATGTGGTATCTGCCTATAAAGCATCTCTTTATATATGTTGATGGAATATCATTAGAGTTCATATTGCGATTAATTTGAGACATTGATTTGGACGAAAACGAAAGTAATATCGAATTCATGTCATAAAGGCATATCTTTAGATTTATATAACGTTTATGTAAAAAAGTTGTCATGATTATGACCGTGGTTGTCCGTATATACCAACCAGAAAGGTCTACACAAACCCCTACATATTCGTATTCCTCCATATATGGTAGGGAAACAACGCCATCTGGCCTTGAATACACAGACGATCGATTTGACTTTTGATCGATATTTTATGTGTATCGATCGGTGATCGCCCGTGAACAAGGTTCTGAAGTTGGAAAAACAAACAAAATATGACAAATATGATTATGAAGGGCACACACAAGGGACTCTTCAACGATAATGGCAATATATCAGTTGCCGTCTGCGTTGATGCTTTATATGACGCCGATATGAAACTTTGGGGGCAATTCAACTTCATGCTGGGAGTCATGTGTCTATATGATGAAGCATATGTGCTGATATCCAGAATATTAATATATAACACTACACAATGAATAGAAAATTCTGTTTAACGATTCAATGCAATTTCATAATTCTATTATCCCCCATCTACACCACTAGCTGGCATACACCAGAATAGAATACAATTATGATAAAAAGTGGTTTAAATGTTGTATCTACTTTGGAAAAGGGTAATTACTTAGCCACGGTCGACCAGCCTGTACTTAAAAAAACAGAAAGGGGATACAATGCACTTCAATTAGGAGATAACATTCGTGGCGGCTCCTGTACAGAATGATCGCAAGCAATTGAAAAGTTATTGTCAATTACAATTTTCTAGATTAGACATGTTTAATAGGGAGCGGTACAATTTGGTAAAATGAATCGATGTTTAACAAACAAGGAATTGACATAGCTTGGATATGAATTATGACTGTTTATCAAAAAGGTTTGTCCTGTAATGATCTCAGTGAATACAAAAAACAGAAAGTGAAAGTGAGGATGATCATGATTATACATCTCGATTTTTTTTTCAAATCTAATCAATATTCTACAGCAAATAGCATCGCGCCCATTGCACGCAATGTGAAGTTGTAAGCTCATAGGGATGCATTGATTTTACCGTTTTAACGAAACTAGAAGAGTCAGTAGAAACAGATATGCGTGCAATTCAGTTTTAAATGAGTTGTACGCACTTAAAATGTTGGGCAACATACTGTCCTCTGTGTTAGGTAATGTCTGTTGGTAAATATATATTCTGGGCAACTGTCATGAAAATTTAGCAAATTTATTTCCCAATAATTATTAGTTTTTATTACCCAGTTTGGACAGATTTAATCAATAGTTGTGTAGACAGTATGTTGCCCATCAGTGATGGTTAAAATTTTGCCTTTTTTGGCCCAAACTTTTTAAGAGTGTACATAGAGATTTTTCTACCTCTTGAGTCGACCGTTAATGTCACTGTACAAAAGACGTACGTGACTTGGGCTCGAACCTCTGCTGTGTGACTGCGAGTAACTCACGTATTCCACATACTATAAAGTGACCATTATGACCAGGTATGCTGTGTGACTACAAAAGACGTACGTGACTTGGGCTCGAACCTCTAACCTCCGCTGTGTGACTGTGTGTAACTAAAGTATTCCACATACTATAAAGTGACCATTATGAGCAGTGGCAGATTCAGGGAGGGGCAACTCTGGCCAGACCCCCCCCCTTGAGAGCCATAAGAATATATATTTTGTCATGGAAAAAACGCAGGTAAAAGAGAACTTATTTTGCTCCTCATATTTTTCATATCATAAATCACCTTTATTCAATTTTCTTTAGGAGTGAATATATATATTTCCTTCTCAGATATTTCTGAACGAAAATGCGTAATTAAATTACGCTATTGAAATGAAATAAAAAGAAGAAAGGTCTGGGTGAAAGAAGGCGTTATCAAATATGTAATGCGAAATGCCATAAAACTGAAAATTAATATATATATGATAAATTGTAATCAATTATTGTAACTCTTCAGTGCATTTTTATACTATCCCCTCATGAGTATATTATCAATTATAAGATGAATAAAATATTATTTTTGTTTGTTTCAGCGCATTGATAGATGGGAAATGATAAAAGAGGAAGAGAGACATGTAGATGAATGATACATAGGAGCTTCCAGACTTTGACTTCAGAGGCGGAGAGAGATAGATTAAGAGAGAAATTTGGCGAGAATGAAAATCGGGTAGGGAGAGGCAAAAATACATAGGGAGTATAGGGATAGAGAACGGGATGGAGAGAGGGGAAAAGAAAGAGCAACGAAACAAGAATTGAAAGCAGCGCAATGCATGGGCCGCTGGTCAGTGTTACGCCTTGCCGCCTTCATGCACCTGCAACCCGCCTCAAGCTCCGGGGAAGGCGATGAAGGGGGCAGGTGTTTCTCACAAGCGCTGCTGCTCCGCTCCGCATGCATTCAATAGATCCAATACAAAAACCGAACGGAGAGGGAAAATAGAAAAAACAGGGGACTTACTGAAACTAGCATCGAAACACAAGTCCATTCATAGACAGAGTTGTACTTTGTATGGATTAAAATAATGCACGTCGGTTATACAAAGTACATCTACATTACAGAGTGACTAGTGTAGAGCAAATTTATAGACAAGGCGTAATTGGCATAACGTACAGTACAATTCATTTTGTAGAAAATATTTTTGATAAATAAATGAAAACAAATATAATGTAAATTCTAGTAAAGATTGATGTACACATTTCACAGTTTCCTATCTTAGCTAACTAGTTACGATTTTGAAAAAAGAAAATAGTGTAGGCCTACACGATTTGTAAAACTTAGTATATTTCTTTGCTATTTTATCAAACAGTGCAGGTTTCCACATTCCATTCAATTAATAACCATGCATAAGAAACTACAAACGAAATTACTACATGAAATACAACAACAGTGGGAATAAAAATCTAATCCCAAAATGCTTGTGCATGAGGACGTGAACTAGAATATACGACGAAAACGAGAAACTAAACTTCTTTATTAAACTTACAATATTCGACGAACAGTCTCAGAAAAATGTCGAGACTATAACTGCACACCCACACATCACCACATCTCCATGATGATACCAATCAAGCTTTGTCTGATGCCTAAGACCGCATACACCGTTATCATTAACACAAAATTTATATTGTTATTTTATATTAGGCCTATTTGTATGATTATAAACAATATTTTTTCAGTGCATGCTTCAGGATTTGTCAGTAATCCCAATTTTTAATCCTAATCTTAAAGTAGTATAATATTTCATTTTCTAAACAAGTTCTTTAAGCCGGTACTCGTCGGTTAGTTTTAGTTTCAAGCGGCCAATTGAATTAATATAAACCCCTTTGTGCAGTTGCTTTGTATAATGACACTATAATGACACGCGTGGAGCGTTGTGGCCCAGTGGATTAGTCTTCGGACTTTGAAACAGAGGGTCGTGGGTTCGAATCCCAGCCATGGCGTAATTTCCTTCAGCAAGAAACTGATCCACAATGTGCTGCACTCAACCCAGGTGAGGTAAATGGGTACCGGTAGGAAATAATTCCTTAAAAAGCTGTGTGCGCTATGAACGCCTAGCTTAGCCGGGCAATATAGGAGCGCCTTGAGCACCTAACAAGGTGAATATGAGCGCAATATAAGTACCCTATATTATTTTTTTTTTCACGGATTTCCATTTTGTCTCATTTTCTTTAGGCGTTCTATTTTGACGGCTTCCTTCACTGAGCAAGGAATACAAACGAGCCAAGATGAAAGTTGAAGAAACGGCATTGAGTCCTACAAGCGAAAATGGATCGGCAGCAGGTAAGAAAACAAGAAAATTCAAAATTTCATTGTAAACATCGAGGTGTTTGGATACACATACCTAAATCTTGGAACTCTACTTTGAATGCTCCCTCGGGAGTGGAAAAAGTGTAGATAGGCCTTCAAACAACAACAGGTAGTGTTTAACAACATCGGGCTGATTCTTATAAAACATGCTATTTTTTAAACACTTTTTATGTTGTTTTCCGATGTTGCTATACACCGGGATGGTGTTAAGTGAACACAAGTGCTTATGCAGTGTACACCCTTGAGCCAGAGCATACACCAAACAGTGTTACATTAAGAAAGGTGATATAATTACAACATTGGTGTGTAACTTACAACGGGCATTTAACACCGGTGCAAATACATGGTGTTATCATTCGAGAGCAATGATAATGTAGTTTTAACAACTCGTTTTTCTTTTCTTCTCTTTTTTGTCGTGCAGTATATCGATAAAGATGACGTTTTTGCATTTTCATCCTTTCAGTGTTAAACAAATACCCAAAGTACAAACAGGATATTTCGTTGTAAGCACCAAACACCTACTAGATCTAGAATGCTTCACCTCGCCACAGACACATAGGTGTCAGTTTAACACCTGTGTAGTCACCTTAAAGGTGTCAGGATGCCCTATGGTGTTTTGTGATTTCACGAGTTAATCGATGGCTAAAAGACTGCCCTTCTAGCCACCTCTGGTATAGCTTGAAAGGTCGTACCGTGGTGTAGAAAAAAGGCCATTCATTTACTTTGAACTAGATCTCGGGAGCATTATAATTGGTCCAATGACCGCGCTTATGATGCGCTCCAAAATTTCGATATGAGTGATATTTGAATGCCCTCCTTAGATAATTATGCCGTGTTCGGAATAATTTCATAGGGTATAATGAAACATGCATTTCTTTCCCCCACAGTCAATGATAAAACAAATACTAAAATATAACCAAATTATAGTTATGAAGTCTTCATGGTGCAATCCGTGATATGTCAATTTATAAATCAGAGCTAAATCTCTTAAAAAGAAATCGCATGTGAACATTCATTTTGGACATTTTCTATTTCAAAACGTTTGTATATCCGCCCTCCCTTTCTGTACATAAGAGGGGGTGATGACAGATAAAATCAGTTAAGAAAATTATAAACATTTGTGTATTTGAAAATAATAAGGAGAGGGACAGGGGGGAGATGAAAGAGTGGTAGGTATAAAATAAATAAAGAAAAGGGGAAAAGAGGGACAATGATCATGTGTGTGTGTTCTTTCCAAATAATAATACCCATCTAAATTGACCATCTCCCACCTATAAATTACCCTCCCCATGCATCTAAATCATGTCCTCGCCACTGCCTCTCTTCTGTGACAGCAGTTGATCTTGTTCTTCTTCTTCCCCATGCATGCTCCCGCTCCTCAAGACATCCTCAACACAGATGGTTCTGGTCTCAAAAGTTTATGATCAAAGATCGGTCCTCCGTTAATGGGAATTAAATAAAGATTGGAACGGGTGCGGACTGTCCGTCCTAATTTGCCTGATTCACCTTCGGATTGGGGTCTTGAACTCTGGTGGTGCGCGCGAAGACAGTTGCGCACTCATGCGAAGAGCGTTCACGGATCACTGGGGTGTGACGGGTAAAGGATGGAAACGCAGAGAGATAGAGACAAACGCAGAGAGAGTGGGAGAGATGCAAAGTGAGAGAAAAAGGAGGAAAATGCATCCCAAGAGACAAAAGAAAGACACGTGAACGGCAGGAAACATGTTTATTTTTACATAAACAGAGTGAAATATATGTGACAAGAGGGATATTGAGGAGGAGAAAGAAAGGATGACACACGCCCCCCCCACACACGCACACACACACATCTACCCCCACACACACACATCTACCCACAAACAAACACACGCACACATACAGGACGGGGAATGGGATTATTGGGGGGGGGAGGAAGTCCGGCACAGTAAAGGCTAGATTAAGAGTGTCGATTTTATAGAAGCAGACATATTTCATTTTAAATGTTGTAATAGGCCTACTTGGTGTATTATCGGATGCATATATGCACTAGAGGGCAATGTAGGAGCATAAAGATGAAAGCTGACAATAAAGAGAGAGAGACAGAGAAAGGGACAGAGAATGACGAGGGGATGTTGGAAAGGTTACTGATTTACTTGACCATTGCAAACAAATTCATTTAGAATCAAGAATCTGTTAATAAGAAATTGCAAGTGCCATAGATAAACACATGAATTCATATTTTTACGTTTTAATCAATTGGATAAAACGTAAAAGACAAGAATACAAATTAATTGATTACAAATGTTAAGTTTCTACATGTGTAGATGGAAATGGAGAGAGAGAGAATCTAAATTTGGCACAGTCCCGGTCATGTATTTCCACGTAGCGTCTACGCTCACCAGACGGCTGCCAAACCAATGAATATCAATTTACACGAGTGGCTTTTCATTCAATTACTCGGCGTAATTCATAAGTGAGCTGTGAAAGATGACTTTATTACCATAACATATTGTCAGAAATCCATTGTATATACCCACAGCCACCGTGATGAGACTCAAACGTATATTAATTTGGAGATAATTATTCCTATGTCTCATTGAAATGCTGAGATGAAATGTGAGCCTGCGCCCAATAAAAACGCGTTGCACTTCGCAGTGAACTGTGTCCAAACGGTATAAGTCACATGCCTACCAAAGATGTAAATATACACCTACGTATAAACACCGGCTATTTTTGAAGATCATACAATTTTGGTTGTAAATTGTTTTTCAAGCCATTATTGTTTAGAAATTATTGGTCATATTAATTTCGTTTTGCATATCAAGATTGATATTTTATAATTTCTCTCTTTCGTTTTATCTTCCGAAACCGCGCGTGCTATAGGACAGAGGCAATACACTCGTGTGTCAAATAAGTCAACCAAGTTCACAACATTGTTTCTTATGAAATTCCAGTTGCCACTGGCGTAGGTCTACGGCGGGGGAGGCATGGTCCCCGAAAAAGTTTCACGAGCAAAAAAAAAAGGAAGAAAAAAGACAGAAAAGGAAAGGGAAAAGCAGAAAATATGATATCATTTTATTGATAGTATGTCAAACTAATTTTTATATATATTACAAAATTATACATTTTTATTAATATATTTTAAAAAAATGCTCGCTCTTTCAGGATCTTTTTCATACGCCATGTCTACTCCCCTCAGAATTTTGGTTTATTACGCTACTGCTAGTTGCCTTCTTGATTTCTTTATATGCCATTGCGATTCGATCGTCAGATCATTTGAATTGTTCACTTGGTACCCATCATTAAATGACATTATACCAATAGAGGACCTGCATATTGGTCATCTCGATGTTAGGATCGAAGTCGTCTGGGATGGCCTTCATTGTTCAGCCACATGCTACTTTCACATCGGACCAACAAGCCTATGAACCGCTTGAAGGGGAAAGTCCACCATGTGGGTGTTTCACGAAGCTGTTCGTACACTGTAAAACCTGTGGTGTTAAAACTGACACCATTTGGTGTTAATAGAGGACCACACCCTGAGGTGTTAAAGTTACACCCTAGAGATTGAACATAACACCAAAGAGTGCAAATGTAACAACCAAAGGTATTGAAATAACACCTATAGGTGTAAAACTAACACCACCAATTTAACACCGGTGAAAAATAACTGGTGTGGTCCTCTATGTAAAATTGTATTTGATTTGTATTGTTTTATATTACTTTGTATTATGTTTTGAATGGAAATGAAATAAAAGAATTGAATTCAATATGTACACCGGTTAACACCACAGTTTTTGCTGTGTAAGCTAAAAGTGACTTTAAGAACGACTGGTGATCCTTTATTGTGGATAATGGTATACGCCAGGGCCCCGTCTTACAAAGACTTACGATTGTTCCGATCGATCGTAACTCGATGGAAATCCATCAGTGTCATAATTTTTTTCCTACGAAAAATTTACACAATGTCCTTTGCAAAGAGAAGCGCAGTGAATTTATAAGAAAACGATGAATGCATGAATATACATCAGCTAGAAATATTTTGAACAAACATGCATAATAGATGTTGTCGTTGCTGGCCATCCATAGTTGCGATGGATCGGATCAATCGTAATTCTTTGTAAGACGCGGTCCTGATTATTCATTGGCAATAGTTTGGCGTCTAAGAAGGGTTCACCAGTCGTTCTTAACATGCTTAAGGTCGCTCGTAACTTACGACCAGCTTTATGAAACGGCCTCCTGGATAGTGTTTCCGTAACTTCGACAAATTGTCGGATCTGTCAACTTTCCTTGATTTCGATTGGCTGAGAAGTACACGTGCTTGGTTGTTACAACCATTACAACTCCTTATCTTCTTCTATTACAACCCTTTTGCATGTCCTCCACCTTCTAGGCCTAGTAGATACTACTTTTATATAGCATTTCCTCCTCCTCCTCCTCTTCTTCTTCTCCTCCTCCTCCTCCTCCATCAAAACCTCTACTACTAATTCTACGACTTCTGATGCTATTATACTACTACAACTACTGCTGGTGGTGCTGCTGCTACTATTACTACTACTACTACTACTACTACTAGTAATGTAGCTACTGTACAGTTCTTATGTTTGATACGTCTAAATGTTCTTTCAGGAATATACGAACTACCTGCTGTTAGTGCTGTCGTAATTTACTTTTGACTATACTATGGCAATTAATTATGATAATGATATGAACTAATCTACCACAATTATTTTCCCCCTATTGTTTTCACATAGTTTTTTTCAGAACCTGATCGCATAATAATTCATACTAACCACAAAGGACTTGTTTCTGTAGTGGTAAGAGAGAGAAAAAGCTAATAGGTATCGTGCAGCTGACAGTCTTTACCCTCCTTGCACGCATCCCCGCATTCCCAGACGCGTTACCATCTTCGGACGGGCGATCGTCGAACAACGACCCGCGTTTCGACGTCCTTGGTTCTCTAATCGTATTTCTTAGTTTCCGAGATCAATGTAGAGTGCACGCTTCTTCTTCGATCGACGAACATCGATCAGTCGATGACGGAATCACGGAAGACTTTCCCTCTTGTTCTTGTTTTGTCGTTCTACGGCTCCTCGAAATGTACCTTTACCATTAGAAATTGAGAGAGCATGGAAGTTGTGTACTACATTATTTCCAGTTGAACTGAACTGGCACATTACATGGTTTAAGTTAAGGTATTTACCTTGAGGTCTATATTCTTCTAATTGCATGACTACTATTTTATAGTTTTACTTGATCGCATTAGGATTCAAGAGACGAGATTAGTAGCCTCTTCATCCCCTTTCATACTGAATAAGTGAATCAGTAGTTAATTGACGTTTTTAGTCTTACCCTGAAATGCAAAAATACATGATTTTGATTTTTCCTGCATTTTCCAAACTAAAAAAAGAAAGAAATATTTAATTGATCCTTTGGCGTGTTGAACATTCTACTAACAGGATTAACAGTAGGATGTCTTAAATAGGGAAAGAAAATGTATAGCTAATACAATGTCAAATAATCCCAGCCTGGCATTGACCGTTACTTTTGCAATGATATTTGTAAGAGGTTTTAGTTAACGGGAGTTCAAGGTGTGTTTCCATTCCAACATTAAGAAGATGCATGAATTCCAGCTTAACGGTTTATTTATGGCAGCGGTGGGATTTAATTAAGGTTCAAAGGTAGGCTTACTACGCAATTACAGTACATATGGCCATTCACCAGTACCTTTTGCGCAATTACCATATACACTACCTGCATTGACGAGACTCGATGAAAGAAAAACGCTTGCGACCGTACGTACCACGCAAGAAACGATCGTCCTAATTTATGAGCGATGAAGAAGAGGAGCGGGGAAGATAATTCTTTCCTCGGATTTCAGCTCTTGTCCAATTTAATTCCATTCGATTGCAATGATGGTCGAATTTAGAGCAAGGCAACCGTATTTCTTACATGAAGATGAATGTTCCGAATGGTGCGGAGCGATGCAAATTGCCCTGGCACGCAGGCGACCGAGAGAGACGGGGATGGAGCTGAAGCTACTATGGCCCGTTGGTTCACATTCATTGTGACGCCGTATATCATAGCAATAAATTCAAGAACTAATCCCCCTCTCATTCTTTTCATGAATCATAACGCCCACCAAAATCTCAATTTCTCTTCAAATCATGAAATTTATGAACAAAAGTTTGGCATTTTGTAGCTGTAAAGATGACACTTTTATACCACGCCAGAGAAACGACGATTTAGGAAGATGGAAATATGAGTACACAATGAATCAAAGAAAACGTCGAAGTGTACAATCATCCACTTGAGGAAAATTTCGACCGAAATTATGCATCCACACCAAACATAGAATCAAGAGAATGAATTAATGAATATAAATACAACATTTGAAAATGTATACAAGCCATGAACGTGAATGAAATAGATTTATTAATGAGCAAACACATTGATCTCTACCACCATGACTATACAGTTAGTACTTTTACTATCATGACTACTATTCTATACTACTACTACTACTAAAACTACTGTTAATGCTGCTACTACCACTACTGCTGCTGCTACTTATACTACTACTACTACTACTGTTTTGCTGCTGCTACTACTGCTTTTACTACTACTACTACACTGTAAAATATGACATGCTAATTTAGCACTACACAGTGCTTGTATAGTGACTGCACTACGATCGCTGATTTTCTAGTTCAAATTTTAACTATATTAAAAGTTACAACTCGTAGTGCAGTCACTTACAAGCACTGTAAGGGATTGATTAACACTTCAATTTTTTACAGTGTACTACTACTACTTCCAATACGACTTATTTTACTACTACTACTACTACCACTACTACTTGTTCTGCTAGTCTTTTACTACCATGACGATTACTACTGCTACTACTACTACTGCTGCTACCACCATGACCACTACTACACTACTAATACTACTATACTTCTACTAATACTACTACTACTACAAGTCCTACCTAATTATTCTTTCTTTCGCTTCATCTGCTTCCAAAATAAATAATGACTAACAAGAGAGGATAAGACGAGAATTGAAATTGATAAAGAAAATGACAGAGCGAAGAGGAGATTCATAAATGAATTTGAATTCCGATCTTGCTGTCAATTCCTCGCCTCGCACTGCATGCCAATATACAACCAATTCTCAATTAGTGGTGACAAATTTATTTTCTTGACTATGGAGAGGGGTTCTTAAATGAAAGAAAAATGAGCAAAAAATCTTGTTACCATTCCAAGCCTTCGGGAAAACACCAGCACCAACTCGCGACATCCGAAAATATTGTTCTTGTCGATCGTAGCCTGAGGCCTTTTTATCCACGACAACGTTCACACTGCATTCCCTAAATTGAATCGGCGCCATTTCCATTGCATGCACTCTCAACAAGCATTGCTGTCGCCAACATGGTCGACCGCGTTATGTGGACGTGCTTGCAAATTCTGCCAGTATTGCCTGTGCGTAGATATTCATAAATCTCACCTCTGATAACCATGATAAGAGAGGAAAAGAAGATACTAGTCAATAAGATATACTTTCTTCCTTCTTCACTTGTTTTCTCTTCGCCACCACCATATTTTTTTACAAATCGCATCTCGGTTGATATTTTGTCAAGCAGCTACACATTTATGAGTTCAGAGACATGAGGATGTTTTTATAGCGTCCATAATGGGGTTCTCCTAATCGCATCGCCGCGAACTTCCCACTTATTTCTAAAACTATGTCAATATTCGATAATAGTTTCAATTGTTGTACAAAGATCTTTTGATTTAAAAAAAAAAGAGAAAGTTAATCAAGACCTTCCTCGAGGAAGAGGCTTCATTTTTTAAAAGTTCTACTCAAAGCATTAACAAAGGAACAATATTTATCGATAAAAGCGATTATTTGTATGTATTTCATGTTTTTAAAGAATATTAAACAGTATACATGGTATATCTTGAGGTTTCTAAAAATTGAAAGCATGCTATTGTTGAAAATAATGCGTTCTCAAAGATGATGTACAGTATGTAATTAGCAATACAAAAATTCTAGAATGATTTTAAATGCAGAATCAAACAAAAAATAATTAGGTTTAAGATTAGATAATAAAGAAGATAATTAAAGTTTTGCATTTTACTTTGGTAATACCCCTATCCTTGACTCGGTAATTGTTATTTTGGTACAAATGTAGAAATATTTTGTGAGACTTTTCATTTTAGAGAAAGCGATTGGAGTAATCGTTTTGCCTGTGAGCTACATGATACCCTAAAATGAGGCACTAATGATGAGAACACAATCGCCTCTTTTTAAAACGAATGCAATAAACGTATTATCATTGTTTTTCATGGTTTGTTTTTTACACAGACTTAAAAGGAATACATAAATTTTAGCTGTAATTATTGGTTCCAACTTTGAGAAAAATTTACCGTCGCTTGAAAATACATCATTATATTGTATGCTCACATGTACTCATTTTTATCATTATGTTTTCGCTGCTCCCAGCAGGTCTCGCAACCAATGGAACCAGGCCATCCAAAGAGGTGTGTGCGGGGTGTCAGCGAGCCATCGAAGACCGCTATCTCATGAAAGTCATGGATCACTGCTGGCACGAGCAATGTCTTCAATGCAGCGTCTGCAGAATAAGACTATCACACTCCTGCTTTGCCAGGGACCGCAAGTTATACTGCAAATTAGACTACGAAAAGTAAGCCCAACTAATTTCATATTTAAAAAATATATATATCATATAGCTCGTATCATGATTTGTGTTCGGGCCAATTTGAATGTATTATATAATCTTCTGGCTCTACATCTTCTCGTTGGTCTTTCATAATCATATTTTGTAGTGTTTGTTTTAATGGATTACGACAATTTTCTATGCAAATTCTTATAAAAAAATATTATGACTGCAACTTATCATAAGGTCGTTCCGAATCTCACATATTCACAGCTCTGGTGACGTAAAGAAGCATCTTATAACCTGAGCCCCGTATAAACACAAAGGTTAGCGATTAATCATACGCTTGATTTTCATGATTGATTGTACATTGTATTCTATGCAATCAATCGTAAGAAAGTGTTCTACGATCATTGCTAAGCTTTGTGTTACGGGCCCCTGAACTCGCAAAACTATTTGGGTGCTTCAATGGTTGCATGTGCCATTTGAATTTAGAAACAAAATTGAAAATCTCATGTTATACCGTTTGACCAATACGACATTTTGCTGCAGGATTGAAACATGACATGGGCACCCACCGTGGGTCATCAGTCATTCAGCATCCGTCCCGCGTTCTTTATTTAGCCCCATCGTATGATAATCCGCCTCATCTCTTAATTGATCTCCAAATCATGCAAATCCGGAATCCGACTTTGACTCCACCCGAAAAGAGTCTAATAATTCACAGAGCGTGCATTTATTTGCAACCCGTACCGCGTATAATTCCAGAGGATTTTAAGTGCTTTGCAACCATACTTTCTTAAAGGGTGGAGAAAATACAGATGGATTTTCGAAAGCTTTGGTTTATTCATGATGTAATATTGTAATCCTTCTTGATAATTAATGCGCTATGGTACACATACGTATGCCAAAAATAGCACAACACACGTCCCTAAAAGGAATCCAGATTTTATGTTGTCCTATAATTCTTCTGCTGTGTTACTTTTTCTTGACACTCGCGAGTGTGTTTGTCAATTTACTTGTCTTCGCTTTTTGCTCCCACAGAAATTTGGGTCTAGTTTTATGGAACAATCAAGATATCTTTATTTTAGAAGAAATATAGGAGGATGGTATTGTTTTTATATTTTTGATGAACAGAGAGAGAGGGGGGGGTGGGGTGATGGCGTGAGAAGTGAATAAGTAATGTTATGGGTACAACGAAGGAAGACGGGAAGGGAGAATGGAGGAAGAGAAGGGTTTGAAAGAATGAAGGACGGAGAAGGGAATACAACCTAGACAGGAATATAATCATATTGCACAATGATTTTGCGCCTTCACAGGACCGTACAGAGGGTGGGGGATCAATATATCTCCCTAATGTGTGTGGGTGTGTGTATCGGAGTAGATGTGTTGACTATTTCGAAGTGGTGATTTTTTCCCTCTTGAAATTTAACCCCTCCTCAAAAAACAAATTTATATATGAATGTATCCGTAAAGGGATCGGTTTGAAAAGATTTTTTTTAAATTCTATTTACATGTATATGTATACACACCCAACAACACTTGCGCACATATATGATGCCAGCATGAAGAGTGCAAGGTGCTTTCGAATATGGGGGAAAAAACGGGATCGCCCCCCCCCCCCCATGAGACCGATAGGGAAAAGGTAGTCTAGTAGACTGCAAAGGGTCTATAGGGTAGAAGTGCTGGTGAATTTTGGAAAAGGATGCACAGATCCCCGAAGTAGTGCATTATATTGGATGGGGTGGGGGCAGAAGGGCGGTAGAATTCACACTTGCTGGCGATTTTCAAGCAGCACCCGGAGGTCCGGCTGAAACAACCCGGGTATATCTGCTTCTCACCCATGGGCTTGGGGGTCGCACCTCGGTACGATCTCATGCAGGTAACGTGTCAATATAGAGGAGAACGTTCCCATTGCATTTTGCGTCTCTTAAAGCTTGCGAAGCCCTTCGCAATGAGATAGTTGAACAAGTCCATGTCCGTAATTGTTGTGCTTTATGCTATGGTTCGCACCAGGCCCGACTAAAGTTATGAAATAGTGTATGCAAGAGCTCTTTATAGTCATGCAGGTGCGCCATCATATCCGTTTAAAGTTATTGAATTGTGTATATGGCAGTGGGAATGAACGCCTTGCAGGAGATGGCGTATTTGTGCAGGGTTCATAGCCCACCAGGGCTCTTTAGAAGTGAAAGCTTGGGCAAAGTGTGTCTATTAACATGCAAAACACAGAGAATACACAGGCCTTGGGTCCTTGCACACACGCAGTAGAGGGTGTCTTGGGGGAGGGGTGCACAGTATTGAGCATAGCTGAACAACAATTGAGATGCAAAGGAATGGGCTGATTCCTTCGTCAGCGAGTTATTGCACTTTCCTTTATCGATCTACCTGTGTGAAGCGCCTAGAGAAATATCCACATAATACTACATTTATTAGCAATTTCTACGTATAATGGCGATAATTATACAGAAGTGTAATGTAGGGACGTCGTGGTCTAGTGGTTAAGACTCTCGTCTTTCGATCTGAGGGACGTGGGTTCGACTCACAGCCATGGCGTGTTTTCTTTCAGCAAGAAATAACACATTGTGCTGCACTCAACCCAAGTGCGGTAAATGTGTACCAGCAAGAAATATTTCCTCAAAAAGATGTGAGCACCGGAATCGGTAGACTAGCTTAGCCTTGGTAATATGGGAACCCCTTGAGCACCTAACATGGTGGATATTATAGGTGTGACGAGAAATAAATAAAAAAAAAGCTGCGAACGTATTATTTGGTTCGCCCATTAATAAGTCAAGCTTTCCACGAAAGTCGAATATATTGTACACTGTATGTAATGAATACGGTAACTAGCACATATAGTAATGGATTAGGGCTGATATCTACGTTAGATTGTAACATATTGCCGTAAACAATGAGGGCGGCAACTAGTACATATAGCAATGAATCAGGGATGGATGTTATCTACGTTAGATTGCAACATTTTGCCATAAAAAAGGAGGGTGGGAACTAGTACATATAGCACTGAATCAGGGATGTTATCTACGTTAGATTGTAACAAATTTAAAAGATCTAGACATTTTTTCATACATTTTCATAACACCTTCTTGTGTTATATTTTCCACCTTCTATCTCTTGAACGAACTTGTGCACTTAAGTTCAATTGAAAATATGACATCGTAGCAATGCTTGTTCCTTCGCTCACTCATTTGATTATAATCATCTAATTAGTAGTATTGTATAATCAACATGAAGATCTGTGTAAGTTATTTTGCTGTTCAATGATTAATATCCTTCAAATGCAAATTACGAATGTTAATAAGGAAAGATTTGCGTTGTGCTTCTCTTACATGTACATAAACTTGTATACCTTTCGAGAACCCATCAAAACTACTTGAAAACGAGGTGAGTGTCCGCATAGTAAATGTATAGCTATCAGACGACCCACTGATTTCCTTAAATCCAATGATGAACGTTTCCTCTATGGTTGCTTTGAAACGAAGAGAGAAAATGGGAAACAGCATGGAGAGAGAGAGAGAGAGAAAAAAAGGGGGGGGGGGTAAAGTAATATGAGACATGTAGTGTGTTGGCATGGACGATATGGATGGGGTCTGGGATACGGCGAGCAGATAAAAAGAGGGGAGAGAGAAAGAAATAGTGACGGGAATATTGAGAACTTATGAGAAAAACTTTAAGAGGAGGAAGAGGAGGAAGATGGATATAGAGAGAAGTATACTGATAGGTAGATAGGGAGAGAGAGAAGGAGAGAGAGCGAAAGTCGGAGGTATAGTAGTCCTTCATGTGACAGGGCTAATTTAGCGCACGGAATCCCTCGCTGCAGAATTATTGGCGATCTGATTTCGCTGGTGTATTATTCGGTAGATCTGATTAAATCGAGTTAAAGCCCAATTGGCGACAGGGATGCGAAATAATGCGATAAACGATTCGTGCGTGCTAGCGAGCGTGCGTGCGGGGTCGGGTGCGTGTGTGTGCATGTGTGGTTGTATTTGCATATGTGTTTTATCATTGGGCAATTTTGGAAATTTACATGACTTGGGTTGGTAGTATTTGCTGAATGTCTGGACCGATTTCTAGCAGAGCTGTACAGGGAACTTAAATAACCACTCCTCTATAACGTTGGATTAAAATAATACAACCAATCTCAACATTTTGTAGTTGGTATTCATTTGTAAAATCTAATGTGGTAGAAAAATTTTATTCCCAAATATTAAGTAGATATCCATTTTTAATCTTAATAAGAACATCATTAACATTAAAAGCTCTGCGTGGCGGGTTTTTTGTGGTTTGTGCCTTTATCATTGAGGTATAGACCTATCGAGATTCGGTGGACTATGCTACATATTTTTTTTTCGTGTAAAGAAGTGAGTTTCCCACATTTTGAAAAGATGCAAGATTTATTTTTGAATTGCAGCACCCGACCTACATGTGAACGATCGAAGAAAAAAAAATGATGTATAGAGCTGTCACCACAGGTGCATGACTGAAGTTATTGCCCCAACATGAAAAACAGTGGGTGGGACCAGGACATAATTTCGACTATATATTTGCTCAGTTACACGTGTTATTTTGCACGCGTCTACCCTCAGACGCGCATGTTCGACGCGTGCGTGGCGACTTTATCCGGTTGGAAAGAGAACAAATTATTTATTGTCTAAGATATACAAAGGTTGAATGTTTTCGTTTTAAAGATTAATCGAACTCCAGATTACATCATGACTGTGCCTTATATTTTGCGGACTCTATGCCTATTTCTCTGGATTAAATTACAATCCGCCTATATCATTTTCCATATACAAATGTATACTTAAAATTAATATTCAGAAATAAAACATCACACTTGTCTCCGTTATTATAAATGAAAATCAATTATTTCATTATATACCATATGAAGTTTTTTTATCTTCATAATCGGCATAAAGTTAACCATTTCTGTGTACTTTCGTTAAACCTCTAATATTTTCGGCTATGATTTTCGATTTAAGCAGTATAAGATTAATATATTAGGCTACTATTATTATGATCATTACGGAACATACTAATTCTTTGGATCATCCAGCTGTATGCAACATCCACACACAATCTCGAGGAGGATTGTATCGATCAGTTTCCGCGTGAAATATAACGTCGGTGTTCTTATCGTCTGTGCTTATATCCCCATCCTGTTGAATGTCTTGATGCGGTGATGATTAAGATGCGATGTCTAAGATTACCACGCTGATAGTTTCTTTTTCCGTGTGTTACGTGGAATATTCGGCAACCCATTAATCTTATTCATTGGGTGCTCATGTATGCAGCTTTGAATGGATCCTTGAGAGAGGAAGAGAGAGAGAGAGAGGGGGTGAGGTAAAACAGCTTGGCCACTTGAGGAGCCGGACGCCTTAGTCCCGGCGCGGCCGACCCAAGCGGGCTCGTGTGTCATGAGAACTGGTCGAGGACCCGGCTAAGTGGGGGTTTCGTTGACCAAAGGGCCGTATCACCGTTTAGCAACAGTGCAGTTTACAGCATAGACAGTAAATCAATGCTGACAGTGGTTACAAGGCGAAGCCCCTTACTATTCGGACCATTGACATTCGAAGGGTCTGTGGCGGAAGCCTTGCTGACCATTAATTACAATCGCCCTCTCCACGATTTCCGTGGATTACGAAACACGACATAAACTTTGAGAGTAACGGAAAGAGAGGCAATGGAACACTTTTGTAACTATCTTGTAGAGAATTACAGGCGTCTTTCCAGGTCTTGATTAAATCAGGAGTGATATTACACGCCCAGACTGAAGAAATTCTCATATTCGGTGTTGTCTTTTGTTTGCTGTTGATTTCGATTCTTTTGTCTGATTTATATAACATTCATTCTCTCTCCGACGTGCAAGTCTTGTCGTTTAAGCATTTTCCATAAAAATTGCGGTATACTCTACGCACATTCAAGAAAATGATATTCGTACACTCGAATTAAGCTTCTGTGTATCTCTTAATTTAATCGGACATCTTTGAAATCCTTTATTCGAAACAGACACACGAGCGAATATGTCGCTTGAATTAGCTGACCTCGCAACAGACAAAGATATCTTTGCAATATTATTCATGCTTCCAAGTGCATGCTCAACGATGGGCTTGATACAGAGAAGATTCGTGTTAGAAGAATCGTCGAAAATTGAAAGTTTTTTTCGGATTCATGAACCGTTTTTATACCTTTGACTTTATTCACCTTTAAGGATATAAAAGCGTGCTCCCAGTTTCCCTGCAACTGATACAATAAAGCTTCATCAATGAAATCTTTATCATAAGCTCCACGCAAGCGACATCAAAATACGTCTGCTATTCGAATATGAATAAAAGTGCGAAAGATCGTGTGTAATACCTTTTTTTATTCCGAATTTCGTATCTTCATTTAGCATAATATAAGAAGACTGGCAAAAATGGGATGCGATTTTGTAATGAACTAGTTTCATCTTAATCCCTTAACAAAGGGGCAAATAAATTAACAATGTAATAAAGCTCGGACGACGGTCATAAAGTTGATATAAATAGGCGCAATCGATTAAATGGGCAAGGCAATGTGATGTTTTATTTCAACCAATTAAAAAAAAAACATATCTCAGATTCTGTGGTAGTTTTACATTTTTCATTTATTTTTACCTTTTATCATTAGAACTGTTTTTTAATTTATGCAAGCTCATTACAAGACATGATTCGTTAATGGTTCTTTTCTAAACATGAGTAGTTCTGTTGTATTCTTTAACTTTTACTCCAATCAGTGAAATGATCGGCAACACTTCTCCATGTGCATGCGTCATATATTTCAATGAGTTGGTTTATTTCAACATCACTTCATGTTCCATATGAAAGGAGTTTGTGACTATAAAGTGAAGGCGACAGTTGTATGCAGAAATAGAAACAAATAGAGAGATGGAACGAAGGATGAAAGGATAGAGAGAAAGAAAGAAAACTTCGGAGGATGTATAAGGGGATGGAACGGGTGAAAGAGAATCAAGGGAGATATTGGAGAAGGGTGGATTGATAGAGAAAAAAGAGAGAGGGGTGGAGCGATCGGAAAGTGAAGGCAGAGATAGAAAGAGAGTGAGAGAGAGAAAAAAAAGATAGACACACAAGAAGACCCCCAGTGGTTTCATCGAGCCAACTTTAATTCAACCGTCCTCGCAATACACACAAAACGGAAAACCGTGCTCAAGCTACTCCGGATATTGCCTCTTTCGCGCTCACATCCCTCGCGCTCCGACCAGCCTGGATTAAAAACTTGCGAAAATGAGAAAAAAGGGACATTTTCCATCAATATACGCTAAAAGTTAGGTAACACGCAATAATTCCAGTTGACAGTTCCTTTTGATATGAAAACGACTGGCGAACACAATGTGGTTTATTTTCAAATATACCCATAACGCTGTAGGAAGCTATTCATGAGTATTCAACAATGATCAAAGCCTTGTAGGTTTTACATCACCATGGCAATTGTAAAATCTTTTTTTTCTCTTTTATTTGTATCGAGAAAGACAGATTTCTACCTATCTAAACAGAGATGCATAGACAATGATTTGACAGAACAACACTATTTGGTATGAGACCTAGTTGATTTTACACTGATAATTTATCTTTGAAAGTAATCGGAGTATGTTGAAGGCAATGCCACTTTTGTTAACTTAAAACTCTTACAAAATGTTTAGTGAATATCGTTTATTATGCATTGTCATCCATGAATCCTGAAATCTAGAAGGTTTACTTTTTATGTATTTATTTTTGTTAAAGCAAATTTTCTTCATAGTTTGAAGAACGGGGAAATAAACGAACAAAATATAGGTGGAGGGGAGAGGGTGTAGGGTAGATTGAAAGGGGTCGGAGGAAGTGGAAAGGAGATGAAAATACGTTATAAAACAGTGAATATAATGCCATAATACATAGATATAATGTCAGACTAATCAAAGAGAAATGAGGAGAGATTCGGGAATATATAGAACATTCGAGTTTGGGATAAAGCGTGACATAGAAGGAGCGGGAAAAATGGAGGGAGAGGGAGTTAGTGAGGGAGGGAGGTAAGGGGGGGGGGGGAGAGAGACCAATGTTGAATACAAGAAACACACTTCGAGCAATACAGAACAAGAAATAAAATGAAGCGGAGAATTTTCCAATAAAGTGACTAGGAACCCTGTGAGCGAACGAGGGGGACGACGAGGATTTTGTAATAAGCCGAGACCGCGTAACGGTGAAGAGCCCTCGTATTGACTCTGGCATTTATCACCCGAGGTCCAGAGATATGATGATAAGTGAGAACGGTGCGATGGTGGGGGGTGACTGATCATGACAATTCTGAACTTCACACCTGATCGGGAGTGCTGAAGAGAGCTGGAGAGAGAGAGCCAAAGAGAAAGATAAATAGAGAGAGGAAGGTGCAAAGGACATAGACGGTCAGAAGCTGTGGTCATGGATACATTTCGTAAAAATGTTCGGGCAAGGTATGGAGGAAATAGGCTAAAGCTTTGAGGGAGAGAGATAAAAAAAAAAAAGCAAAAGGAGAGAATGGGCTAGAAAGAGAAGTATGGACAGAAGGAAAGATAGGTGTAGCTGCATCATCGGCGAAACCAACTTTATACGGATCAAAGCTAATACTTATCTTCGACTGGCAAATAGGTTGGTTTGGGGTCCGTCTTACTGGTAGTTGTGTTACTGCGGCAGGAAACATGATTCCCCCACCCCCCACACACACACTCCGACACATCCACAACACAAAATAAACATTCCCTTCTGCAAAGAGTGTCCCACAGTGTGGAACGCAATCATCACCTCCACACTGTTCAATTCCAGCACTTCAACCGTGTGAATCACGTATAGTCGACCATGTGAACACGCCGTGAACGGTCACACTGTCGAGGTGTCCACAGTGTGAACATATCTTCACACTGTTAAATCTGAGCATTTTAACAGTGTGAATAATATTGTCAAATAGTCAACTTCGTGAACACACTGTGATCATACTTTGTGACACTGTGTTCTTGCCGGCATGGATTGTCAGGTACAGATGCAATCGTGTATAACATCGCTACACAAAATACTTTTTCAAATTATTATTAAACGTTAATTGCCTTGATGAATGAATATGTATCATGTGAGCAAGGCGAGACAGAAAAATATAAAAAAATAATGAGGATACAAAGATGTGGAGCGTTGTGGCCCAGTGGATTAGTCTTCGGACTTTGAAACAGAGGGTCGTGGGTTCGAATCCCAGCCATGGCGTAATTTCCTTCGGCAAGGAATTTATCCACACCTCGACCCAGGTGAGGTAAATGTGTGCCACCGCGCTGTACAAGGCTGGAGGGCTAAAGCCGGGTAATAATATCCAATTAAGCACATAAGGGACGCATTTGGCAGTGATATGCGCTATATCAGTATGTATTATTATTAAAGATGACAAAGAAGAAAATGAAGTAGACTCCTGTGACTAGTATTAGAGAGGGAGAAAGCTAGGGAATGAGTATCTGTAGTCCCATCATTAACCCGAACGTGTTGTGTTTACCTAGGACTTCAACGCTGTACGGTTCTCCTGCCAGGCGAGGACCTACTTTTGATATTAAACCAAGCCTTATCCCAGTCATTCTCACCTTAAAGCATATACCTTCTCAATCATAATTTACCAAATGTATTTCCCAAGTCGGCAATACAATGGGAACGTTAAAATTATCACAGTTTTTCCAAGCGATTTGAAAATTTCGCAACATTATCGATCTTATTTTACATCAAGTATACAAACTAGTGATTTAACACGAAAAAAATTAACAGTGAGCAAAAAGAAATCCTACTGAGGCTCCAAATGTCAAGATGATGTCTTAGTAATACAGAAAAACGCAAATATAAAATCGGGGAAAATCGCATTAGACATCCGAAACACACATAGGGCCTACATTACAGGTGCTGCTTGATTCGCTATTGAGTATTGCGTTGAAGGTTTATGCATAAATTCTTATTAAAATCGTAGTGTTTCAGACGTTGTCATTATTAAGAGACTATGAAATAAAGTAGATGATAGATATTATTAAATACCTATCTAGTTTTCACAATATGGAGATCTTATATTTCAAACGATTTCTTTGATATTGACGACTACTTTTGCGTTGTTGCATTTCTGTGTCGTGCAGAAACTGATTTCCAAAGGAAGATTGATTGTCTTCTATCAGTGTTTGTCTTACCTCTCCACGGAAAATGTAACAAGGCGTACAAAACGCCCAAACCAAGCCCCTTGAAAAGCAAGCCCCCACGTGCTGTATACAAGCTCCCCGCAGTCTAAAGTCCATCGGGCTATTGATGGTAAAACAAAACCGCCATGATTAAAGTTTATATAGCACTCAGCTGTGGTATATTGCTATTGTCGCGGGTAGGCAAATACGAGAGGCAGGGCTAGCATGGAAGGTCCCCGTGTGCATATACGTTCGGAAAGAAAGATAAACATTTAGGTTTGACTGGAAAACAAAGGCAGAGATACACAATTAGAACTTTCTTGATGACTGTCTTACCGACTCTAAATGCGCGGTAGATTATTATCGCTTATTCAAAGGTTTACCATTCAATAAACATGGATGCGGAAGAATATCGAGAGATAACGACTAATTGTGACGTCACTATATCATACACACTTAATAAGTAATATGTAATATGTAAGAGCACGGATGTGATTGCGAAAAAATGAGAATGAAGAAACGTCTTGAGCGAGACAGTAAATAATCAAGGAGGCAAGTTATTACCCCTCCCCTATCTCGAAATCTTAGAAAATCGTCTCGACATACTTTATCATTCTCTTGATCTGCTTTGATTTGGCTTTGAGAGAACGTCTGTATAAGTGAGCCAACATGATGCAGTATGGACGGGAGTGTGAAACTTTAACGAAAACCAAGGAAGACATATCGGATGAAAGATTGATATGAAAATCAAAATGTGTAGACTCTAAAAACAAGAAATGTTAACTTAACATTTGAAAGGTTGGAGGAGTGACAACATTTTCTAAATGTTGCATTTACCACTTTAAATGGTTCTACCCAACACTTAAAATGTTGGATTCAGCTTTATACAAGGTTGGATGTAACATTTGGAAAAGGTTGTCACTCCTCCAACCATGCCAACCTTTCAAATGTTGATTTAACATTTGAATTTTTAGAGTGAAGCATGTTCATTTCAGGACTGAGCATGCGCATGGTTGATTTTTATTTGAATTTACTTTCCGCTTAGCCTGCCGTCGTAATTTTCGAAAGTTTCCTAAGTATACGTCTACCGAAGATAGTAGGTGAATAATTGTTGCCAAAATCAAATTGTGCATGGTCAATCGTATAAGGAAATTCAGGATTAAGAGTGCGCTACATCTTCAGAGGTATTTAGGCCTATACATCTTTAGAAGATGTGAAGTTATTGAAAATTTTCAAATCTCTCGATCAACGTAGAAAAAAAAGATATAAGAACGCGCAACCTACCCTGTTTGTACTAATATAATCATGTTTTGTTGCCATCATTTTCTACGTGTTGCATTTTAAGACCTAAATAACTTGACGAACAGAAATGATACAAAATGAAATGTTATATTCGAGATGTAAAATACGAAATATTTTTGCCATCATCTATAGACTTTCCAAAATAGTATTACGTAAAAAGAGTATGTACATGTAGGAGTATAAGATTTAAAAATTGCTACCTATTTTCTCTTAATAAAGATGATAAATGAAGATTAAGCTTTGCGTGCAATAGGCTCTATAGTTTTTAAACAATACACATGCAGCTTTGTTCATAGTTTCAGTTTATTATACAATGATATTGTGCTCAGTTTTCTCCCCCTCCCCTTCACTAGACAAAAATAAGGAAAGATAAAGAAATGTGAGACTTTACAAACTACTGCAAATTGACAGGTGTATTCTGGGAAATCTTTCTTACTTGACGTTCAGTGAAAAGCGAGAAGCATACAGTACGCGTGAGCCAATGCACCCCGCAGGGTATGTGCTACCGAGCGGAACACTGGATGGTTGCACCGCCGGCCCTGGCCCAGCGAAGTGCGACCGAGTGATACGCTTGAGCAGCGGCCCCGCTACCCAGCCGTGCTGAGCACAGACAGACGTCTGTTTTTTCGCCCTGGTGTTTCAGTACGAGCCTTCGTTTGCATGCAGGGATGCCTAACAGCCATTCTTCGTTTTTATTTTTTCTTCCCTCCCTTGAATAATACCAGGGAATAATACTCGACATTCCCAATAGGAACATAAGACTGCACTTTTAAAGGTCTTAATCGATGGCTTCATGTTCACAAATGATGAAAAAGCCAGTTAGGTTTCAATCCACATACTTTGAATATCGTTTCAGTTAAAATTATAGGCTTTCTAAAAACATTCCACTCTCGAGATGATATTAAGTAGTAATTAACTTATTCATGAAGAGACATTATGCATGAATTGACATTAATTAACTAACGTTAGGTCAGCAAAACAATTCTTAAATAGCGGATTACCTGTATGTAAATTACAGTTCAACGCCTTTCTATTTGCCTTCACATTTTGCTCTAATAAAAATAGTAAAATTATGAAATTGAAATGGACTTATATGAATAATTTGGTTAATATGTGAGCTAAACGGTATAGGGAGATATTCCTTATATCTCCCGTATTTTGGGAGATATTCCTTATATCTCCCGTGTAGCCTATACTGTGAAATAGCATAACTATTGCCCGCAATCGTTGCTTTCCCAGTGCTGGGGAAGTTATTACCTGTGCGGTGAAGTGATGAGATGTCAAGTACGGTATATTTCTGCCTAATACTTGAATCACACGCCACCCTCTCATTCTCATTGTACCGTGATAGCTGTGAAAAAATAATAAAATGGAATAATTATAATAGTAATAATAGTAATACTGATGATAATTTCTAACAATAAATTTGATTTCTAAGGTGCCAAATCCATTTAAATCTAAATGCGAAGGTCGCACAGGTGAAAAGGGAGATGCAAAACAACATGAAATTATTCATATGCAGAGTTATACAAATAAATCTCCAGTTTAACTTTAAATATTTCAACGGACCTCGAATCACAGATCTGTCTATTGAGGGAATTCCAAAGCGAGAACCTATGATAAAATGAAATAAATAAATAAATAAATGAAATAAGATAAACGAATGAATAAATTGAAATAAGAAAAGAAGAAAGAAAAATCTATAGTTCGAAATGAACAAAATTAAATAAAATTCAGGTCTATAACACGAAGTTATAACTTTAATAAATAAAGGGGTTTGTAAGAAATGCTAACTTCTGGAATGTTGATGGCCGGAGGATTCTGTATTCCTAGAAATGATCGTGCATTAGTTTCAATTATAATTCAAGTGGATTTCTGGTTGTTTTTTTTTAAAGATAGGAATTGTTATTGTTTATATTAAGGACATGGAAAATGAAGAAGTCCATAATATACTAGCATGGATGAGACGCAAGAATAATGGTGAACAATTTTAAAATGGAGATTGATATAAGGATTTGTCTTCTAGGATTATAAGTAGAGGAGATAACATTGAAAATATGTTTGCGAAGGAGGTTTGAAACACCATAGGTATAAAACTTCGGAAAATAAAGCACAAGAAAGAAGGGATGTATATACGCCTTTAATGAAGAGTATATACAAGAAAGAGGAATTACTCTCTCGTTTACTGACACGAGATCTTAAATTACTGTGGATTATGAAATACTTGTCAAAACTTTCTCGAACATTATCGTACGTCTGCATCAGCAATCGTCTATTGCGATTACTTTCCATCATTTAACTCGACAGCCAATATCAAAGTCTGTATTATCTGATCTACGTTCCTCATTGCTGCTGTAACACATGCAGGAAACCAATAATAAGGTCAGCTTTATTTAAAATTCGGACTCCACTTACGGACATTTTTCAGGTTGCTATCACTGCAATAAACAGTTTGAATGTAATTACACTGCAAAAAGTCCGGTGTTGATTTAACACCAGACCGGAATCTATATATGTCCACACCGGAGAAGTATTGAAACAACACCAGTTTGGAATCAAATCGATGCTGTTTTAATACCAATTGGTGTTGTATAAACATCTATCTGATGTTAGACCAAAACCAAACTGGTGTTGTTTAACACTTCTCTGGCGTGGACATATATAGATTCCAGGCTGGTGTTAAATCAACACCGGAGTTTTTGCAGTGTGATAATAAATTAAACTGCATGTATTAAAAAGTAATATATAAATTCTTTCGAATATAATGCTGTTAAGAATCTAAATTAATAACGGGAAAATAATAGGTATATGGCAATATTCAAAACTTTGCCAATTATGTTTCCATCTCTTTTAAGTTAAGATAAAAATAACAGAGTCATAACCTTAACCTGCACCCAACTCAAACCTAACCGGGTCTTCCGCTGTCTCAATTTCCAAGGGCTAGAAAATGATTGATACACTTTTAGCTGATTCATGTCCATATTTTTACCCTTCATTCATTTGCCCTTGGGTCACACACGCATCCAAGGAATCAGCGAACTGACAGGCGACCCTCGCACGATATTTCTCGAAAGTCAATACCATCAAAAACACAATCGGAATATGATACTGCTGGAGCCAGGGGCCTCTGTGAGGATAGACGTTCATGTAGTACTACCCGACGTGGGATATAGGATTTAAGAAGTAGGCGCCACTTTCAGTTCATTTTTAGATAGGAACATAGTTTTCTGGGAAAACAAAATGCAATACCGATTCGCTGCACATTTTACACACGTATTAGATCTTGGATTGAAAGCTTTCATAAAACACTGTGGCCTGGTATTTTCACCCTGATACGAATGAAAAAATGCTACAAGAATGGAGCATTCCTTTGATGTTTTCATGATCAGACAAGTAGAGATTATACTCATATATCATGTTCATGAGAATGATACGAGTTTATTAACTAAAGTAGAGTTGGATACCATCGTTAAGCAAGAAAAGGTTTCATTTTTTTCTCTTTTCAATGAATATCCAGTATATCCATTAGATTGCCTTGCTTGGTTTTAAATGATAGTTAGGGTTTGTTAATGCTACCCTGCCTTTCCTAATTCTGCAGTCTCACCAACACACCGACTTTGAATTGAGCGATGATATCGGCCATTTGAAATAACGTTAAATCTTCAGTGGATCTGGGACTCGTTGCAGAAAGAATTGCATTTAAACGCAAGTCAAAAAATAAATCGCAATTCCCAAATGCGCGCTGTTGATTGGTTGAAAATCAAGTTGCGCATGATATTTATAGTTGCGATTGATTGCAACTCGTTCTGCAACGGGCCCCAGGAGTCGGTTTCTTTTGTATGACTGTACCAGACTGGTGATATGATAGAATCAAAGGAATGACTGTTCACATTAGCCAAAAGAGTTGTAAAAGAAAATGTAATGGCCCTGTCAGACCAACGAAACCGACTCTTGACCGATCAAGCTATTCCATTATTTCGAATGCCTTACCATCGGTCGGTTTGAAGACGGTTTCGTTGCTGTGGATGTTGCATCAGGTAAGAATCCAGGAACAGTTTCTCAAAGCTGTTCGTAAGCTTTGAATGACTATAGGCACGACTGGTGATCCTTTCTTATGCTTAATGATATATCCCAATGTGGCTGACTTTGCACCAAAGAACATGTTCCAGTCGTGCATAAAGTTGTGCGTAACTTAGCGAATAGTTTTATGAAACATCATGCCAGGATGAAGAAGGTACAAGTCTTCATTGAATCACCACAGTGTTAGAATTAAACAGTTAAAACCCTTTTCTGCAATAAGGTTACAGTTTGGTGTTTGTTTAACGTTCGGGGTGGCTCTTGGTTTAATTTCACGGTCTCTGACCACTAAACTCCGATGTCTGTGATCTACATGTTAGGAGATAGAACACAATATACAGAAGGATGAGTGAAGGTTTATTGTCTTTCCAAACAAGCTTCTTGTCCGTCGTTGTTGAGCAGAATCTCTATGTGCACCGGCAGTAACGGCGTCGTCAGGTGCTACTGTGGGTGTTGACAGATATTGGTGTGTTGATGGAGTCTCCTAGTAAGGATCGGTTTCTCCAGGATCTTAATTATTTATGCAATGGAAGGTCATAGAATCAACATGACGAAATCCGTGGACCTGTAGATGTTTGAAATGTTAAAGTATTCAACACAAAATATGTGACAAAATAGTTTAACTTGGCATTGAAATGACTGTTCAAATTGCATTTTGATAATTATGCGATATGCCCTTCAGTGTAGGATGTGAGGTTTTCTGATATCTGAGGAACAGTGATACCTTTCCCGTCTGACATCAGGTCAAAATATGGGCATTTTCTGATATTTTCTTAATATGACATGAGGTCAATCGCCGTAAAGTGGAGTGGTTAATAAAGAAGTTAACATGTGGATCATTTATTCTATGTCACACAGGAAGACACGAAGGAACACAGACCGTGTTCAACCTGGCTAATGACGGCCAGGTGATGTTTTTGTTATGCAAATGAGTGAATGCATTGATATCATAAGAGAGGCGAATGGCCAATCAACACTCGAGTTGAGGGAGGAAAGATTGTCACCACATCTTACGTCTCCTGCTTCACCGGACGGTGGTACTGTAATGATGATGGTGCCCTTCTTAGCCGCAGGCGAGCATCGCGACACTTTACACGGCCGAGCGGTAGGAGAAACGAGGCCCCTAGCTCCCCGGGACAAACTACCACACGCTTGTGTTGACACAGCCACACAGCAACTC